>NC_134353.1:721873586-722180605 GCF_048569485.1 Anomaloglossus baeobatrachus
CTTCAGTGTTGTGGACCACTATCTGGGCTGAGTTTGATCATTGGCTGTTTCCACTGAACCTGGAGCCAGGGAAAGCCATGTGCGACAATGCTGCAAACCTGTTAGCAGCCCTCTGCCTGGATGACATCACACATGTGCCTTGCATGGCTCATATCCTGCACATGATTCTTCAGAAATTTCTAGGCCACTATCCCAGGCTGGATGCACTGCTGCACAAGGCACAGTCGGTGTGTGCTCTCTTCCACTATTTGCACCTCGCAGCTAATCGACTTGCAAGGATATTAAGGACTTTCGACCTACTGGATAATTGGTTGATATGCAATATGCCTACATGGAAGAATTACACTCTGCACATGTTGCAGCGACTGTGGCAGCGGCAGCAAGCTCTGGTACACTATGCCATGATGCATAACCTTGGACAATGCACTGCGGATGTGTGGCAAACCACGATTGTGGAGTGGACACAGATCAAGGTCCTCTACACCCTCCTTGACAGTTTTAAAATACCTACAAAGATGGTTAGTGCTACCGATGCCATCATCAGCATCACTATTCTACT
The DNA here is from genome assembly GCF_048569485.1 of Anomaloglossus baeobatrachus. NCBI lineage: Eukaryota > Metazoa > Chordata > Amphibia > Anura > Aromobatidae > Anomaloglossus > Anomaloglossus baeobatrachus. The sequence goes on from NC_134353.1 coordinate 721,874,146, forward strand.
CATCTACATGTTGGAGCAAACTTTGAATAGTCTGCAAGAGGAGGTTGGGGTCCCAGAAGATGAGGAGGAAGCAGAGGAGGAGGAGGAAGGCATAACATTTCCTGTAAGGTCCAGATAGTCGTCGCACTGGCGGGTGTCACGGGGAAGTGTAGGCAATTGATGGAGGCAGTCTCATGGTAACAGAGAAACTGGTAGTGAAGGTGCAGGAGCCGAGCACCAAATGAAGGAGGAAGAGGTGATGGACACAGAAAATTCTGGAGACGAGAAAGGTATTAGTGTTGTCTCTTTTGTCCATGGTTGTAGAAGAGGACGGAGGAGGCAAGCTTGAGCGTTAACCCGCCATCAACCCAACATGGACTTGGACCGCATGGAAGCATCCAACACATGAGTGCCTTCTTGCTGCACAATTTGTCCGTATTGTTAATATTAGAAATAGTGCTGACTACTGTGTTGCCACTCTGTTAAATCCACGTTACAAGAGTCAATTTAGGAAGATGCTTCCACCCCTGGAAAGGGACGCGCGGATACTGGAGTATCGAAGCAAGCTTGTAGACCACCTTAACAGTAGTTTTCCACAAGACAGCAGGGAGGCACACAACGTGCATGACAGTTCTATAATTCCAACCTCAATGTCCTCAATGCAGAAACATTAGTAGGAGCAGAAGTTCAAGTGCCAGAATCATATTATATGCTTGTTGGAACACATTTTTTACATCATCGCATGCACCAGCTGAACAGGGTTGAAATCTGACATATAGTAAACAACTACAGAAGATGGTGCTGGATTATCTAGAGCTCAATATCAATGCAATTGAAAGAAGAATTGTATTCATGCAGCACAGAGTATTTCAGGAAATTAATGTCAAGGAACTGAAGTGGGTCACAAGCTGGAAAGTGCAGTTTCCACCTACAGCACCAATTATTTCAGGGATTTGATAAACTTGTGGCAGGTCAAAGACTGGGAGTTACACAGTGAAAGGAGAATTGTGTTCCAGCAGCACAGAATATTTCAGAAAATGAATGGTGAGATACTGTACTAGGTCTTAAGCTAGAAAGTGCATGTTCCACCCACAGCAGAGAGTATTTCAGGGGTAAAATACTTGTGTGCCTCATCACAGACAGGGTTACTCAGTGGAAGAAAAATTGTCTTCCAGTAACACAGAGTATTTAAGGAAATGAATGTTGAGATATTGTACTGTGTCAAAAGCAGGAAAGTACAGGTTTCACTTGCTGCACAGAATATTTTGAGGATATGATAATTTTGTGGCTGATCTCAGACTGAGAATTACTCAGTGAAATGAGAATTATCTTCCAGCAGCATACATTATTTCAGGAAATTAATGTCAACATATTGTAGTAGGTCACAAGCTGGAAAGCGCAGGTTCCAGCCCTAGGACAGAGTATTTCAAGGTTCCTCTATCTTTCTCTTCTCTCCCTATACCTCCCAAGAGCCCTCTTCTTCCTCCTGAGAACCCTCTAGAGCTCCTGGGAGGATCAATCAAAAAAAATGCTTGATTTTCCCATCGACTTTATTTATGCTCATTACTCGAGACGTGCACTCAAGCATTACAAATTGCTTTACTCGAGTAACGAATACCCAAACATTTTTGTGTTCGTCCATGATTAGTCAACACACCTGAATAAACCCAGAGGCTTAGGCTGGGGCCACACGGGGACTACTGCGATCCCCTTGCATGACACTCGGCTCATGCTGGCAGTACAGCAGAGCCGAGTGTCATGCGTGTGTCCTTGCAACTGAGGTCCGTTCGGGCGAGCAGACCTCAGCTGCGGGGGGCGGGCCGGCACTGAGGAGGGGAGGGAGGGATTTCTCTCCCTCTCTCCTGCATAGCCGGCTATTGCCATTCTTGCACTGCACTAGCGGTACACCGGTGTACCGCGAGTGCAGTGCGATTTTTCACTCGCCCCATTCACTTGAATGGGTGCGAGAGAAGAGTCTCGCATAACAATCGCAGCATTCTGCGATTGTTTTCTCAGTCCGATTAGGGCTGAGAAAATAATCGCTCATGTGTGCTGACACACAGGCTAGAATTGGTCCGAGTGGAATGCGATGTTTTATAGTACTCCACTCGCACCGATTTTCTCGCCGTGTGGCTTAGGCCTTATACTTGTATTCAGATTGCTGAAACTTGATCTTGGAACCACACAATCACATACTATCATGCCAATTGGGTTAGAAAGAAATATCTCCTCCTTTGTTACCTCTCTGGATGCTGCTGTTGCTACTGGCAGCAGTAGTATAAAGTGAGGTTAAATAATTATTGGTGTCAACACCAATTGCGTTTGAAATAATATAAATGTATGAAGCCTGCTGCATTTTCATATGTTGGGGGATCCAATCTCTTATTTCTCCGTTACGTGAAAAGATATTTTACCGGCATTTCTCTAAAAGTTATTTAACTATTTTTGATCCTCTTGTAAATTGTTCATTGTTTTTCCCCTGAGCAGCAAAAGGAACAGTGACTTGCTAAATTATGTAAAGACAATGAAAAGATAAATGATTTTGCAACATCTTACATTCTATATGTTTAATACGTCCTTCTAATTAACTGGCAGAATTAATGAAGGAGCTGTCTAGGTACACATGATATCAATTATCACAACAATAATGGAATGGTTAATGGACTGCAGTGTATAATAAGGCAATTGTCCACACTTTAACAAATAACATTCACATCAGATTATTAAAACCTAGCAATAGCTTTAAATTTGTTTTAGTAGTCATTGCTGTTGAATTAATTAATTTTGTGAATTATAGTAAATTGAACTGAATTTTGTTTTCAGTCTTTGGGCCTGATTCATCATTTGTGATTTATTAAAATCCTTTTTCTTTTTTATGTCTTGTGGTAAATAATGAAATTTCTGAGACAAATTCCTTAAAATGGCGCATTTGGCTCATTTAATTAATCGCAAATTCAAAAATACTCTTTATTTTTGTCTTGAAAGCATCACTCCAGCATTTCTTTTTTTTTATTGCAGAACTGGATTGGTGCCGCTAATATAAGGTTTCTGCACTTAAGGCTGCTTTACACCAGACAATCTATCGTGCGATAGATCGTCGGGGTCATGGTTTTTGTGACGCACATCCGGCATCGCTGGCGATGCCGGCCTGTGTGACACCTCCTAGCGACGCAGCATCGCTCACAAATCGTGAGTTATCTACTGCTCGCTAGGTTCCATAATATTGTTTAATTTAGTTGTCCATCATTTCCGGGGTAGTACACATCGTTCCGTGTGACACCCCGGGAACGATGAACAGCAGCTCACCTGCGTCACGCGGCCCGCCGCCGGCTATGTGAAGGAAGGAGGTGGGTGGGATGTTTACATCCCGCTCATCTCCGCCCCTCCGCTTCCATTGGCCGGCAGCCGTGTGACGTCGCTGTGATGCCGAAGGTCCCTCCCACTTCAGGAAGTGGACGTTCGCCGCCCACAGCGGTAAGTACGTGTGACGGGGGTTACTGACTTTGTGCGACACGGGCAGCAATTTGCCCGTGACGCAAAAAGCACGGGGGCGGGTACGATCGATTGTGAAATTTCACAATCGGTCGTACCGTGTAAAGCAGCCTTTAGTCTCATGCTTAACAACTGCCATCTTCAGCTTTTATCCACCCTGCCAGTTGAAATCCAACAATTCCTGACCTATTCGGAGATCCAGATGTCCAAAATCATTATAAAACTATGAAAGCCATAAAAATGCTCTCATAGCATTACATTGAGAATGTTTGACCGTTACCTCTGACTTTTGGTCAGTCAGAGGTGGAGGACACAATATGGCGGTGTGGGACCAAAGTGGCACCAGGAAGAGCTTAAGATGGCAGGTGGTGAGAATAAGGCTAAGTACAGGGGCCTTACGTTAATAGCATCCCTCCAGCACTGAAATTAAAAAAAAAAAATGCTGGAGTGGTAAATAACTATTTTTTGCAACTTTTGAGCACCAAAAGTCACACAATGCTTTGAAAAGTTGTAAAAATGTGGCAAATTGAAAACTCTTGTAGATAGCAGGTAGTGGAGTGAAATTCATGTGATTAGAAGTGCTGTACCTGCATATTGAGTGTATCTGTGAACTGACTTAGGTGTGATATTCTACAGTAATAGCATCCTAATTACAGCATTCATTTTAATTGTTAACACACAGAGAACAATGTGGCAGTTTAAATAACCAATGGCCTTGTTTGCTTCTGGAGATAAATTGTGAAACTAAGGTTTGCATATCAAAGTATGTTTCCTGGTGTAATGGAGGTCTGTCAGTGATCACCTGGCAATTCTAAAATGTCTACTACAGTCCTTGACAGAAGTTCTGTCGCTTATCCATGTTATGCAAAAAAAAGCTTATAACCTAACTTTAAATTCATCCATTGGTTTCATAAATTACTCTTTTGAAAGCTGAAACCCTCCCAAATTTGGTTTAGGTTATGAATACAAAGTTGCTACAAAGCTAAAATATTGATCATTTAATGAACACAGAAAGGTCAGATTTTGGCAAGACAAAAGTTTTGTCGCCCACAGAAAGTAATGTGAAATTCAAACAAATAATTAACTTCTAATGCAAAGATATGTTGCATAACATTGGTGAATGAAGTTGTGGTGCTATTAGAGCCATAGGCAACATTTTGTGTGACTTCCATGAGCTTGAAGGACTGCATCCATGCGGTTCAACAATGATTCATACAATTTATTGATGAAGTCATCAGGAATAGCAAAGAATGCAGTCTTACATGCCTCCCAGAGTTCATCTAGATTCTTTGGATTTGTCTTCCAAGCTTCAACGCTCATTGATATTCATGTCTGGTGACTGGGCTGGCCAGTCCTTGAGCACCTTGATCTTCTTTGCCAGGAGGAACTATGTTGTAGAGATGGATGTATGAGATGGAGCACCATCCTGCTGCAGAATTTGACCCCTTTTATGATTGGGAATGTAAGAGATAGCTAATACTTCTTGATATTTTAGGCTATTGATATTGCCTTCCACCTTGCATATGTTTCACACACCCCCATACTGAATGGAACCCTAGACCATGATCTTTCCATCACCAAACTTAACTGTTTTCTGGATCTATACGGGCTCCAGTAGGTCTCCTGCAGTATTTGCGGCAGCTGTGGTGTAATTCAACTGAAGATTCATCAGAGAAATCCACCTTGTGCCACTTTTCCAGTGTCCATCTCTTTAGCAGACTGTGGGACTTGGTAAATGCCACACAGTTTTTTAATTGCCTTTTGTTTAGTGCTGGCTTCTGGGCACTAATTCGACCATGGAGGCCATTTTGAGACAGAATCCTACAAACTGTTCTAGTTCACACAGGGACTTGAGGTGACCAGGCCTTTTGGAGCTCTGCTGCAGTGGAAGAGGGGCTGGCTTTGGATTTTTTAACCAACAAACGTTCCTCCTGAGCAGTTGTCTTGTGGGGTCTGCCAGACCTGGGCTTGTCAAAAACATCTCCATTCTCTTCAAATCTTTTTTTTAATTCTTTGTTCTTGACACTGAGAAAATTAAAGGTGCCAGCCACCTCTGCTGTTGATCTAGTCTTCAACCTCTTGATAATCAAGGCTTTGGTCGCAGGGTGGATTTTTGGCATGTTGTCTGAGGTCAAGTTGCAGTTCAACTGAAGGTCTGGGGTGCTGGGTTTCATTTTATACACACCCACTAATTAACCGATCATTTAGTGAGCACAGGTGAGGATGTAAATTAGGATTGGGTGCAATATATGAAAAGGTGACAAAACATTTGTCTTGCCAAAATCTGACCTTTCTGTGTTCATTAAATGATCAATATTTTAGCTTTCCATCAACTTTATTTTCATAACCTGGACCAAATTTGGGAGGGTTTCAGCTTTCAAAAGAGTAATTTATGAAACCAATGGATGAATTTAAAGTCAGGTTATAAGCTTTTATTTACGTAACATGGATAAGCGACAGAACTTCTGTCAGGGACTGTACAGACAGGCTTTGTTCAAGTCCCTCTGCATAGCAGATTCAAGGGGTTTCTTTGACCTTCACCCTTTAATCTCTGTAGAAGGATATTGTCTAAAACAGGTGGCCCTGGACTGTGCCACAGAATTAGCTGATGTTCAGTGGTGAGGGCTGGCATAATCAAAAAGTCTGGAAAAGTATTATATCAGAAGATGCAAGAATACTCATAACAAAGTCAAAAAAAGGAAACAAATAAACTATACTGATGCTGCACAGACAAGTCTAAACCAAAGAAAACAAGCTGAAGTCTTTAATAGGGTATGGTGCTCTGCAGATAATAACTCTATCTGGACTACACCCACCCATACTATCAAACTAGATCACATACATGTCCCAGCCACCCTAATCTCAGAGATGGGACAAAGCCTGCACCGGCTTTTGGTTCAGATTTTCTTCTATTAGTGACGCCTGCAGAATAAAAATAATGACGCCTCGTGATAGAAACAGACGTCGCAGGAACAGGTTGGTTTATGAGATGGCAAGCCATATATATATTTTTATTTTTATATAAAAGACAACAAAAATAATAAGTGGTGAGCTCGGGCCATTTTTCCAGATTGGAAGCCCAAAATGAGCAAGGCTCCAGTTGCAGAGTCTTGGCATCTATATTCACTTGGAGATACTCCTGTATCATCCTCTGCAGCCATTGACTATGTGTCAGACTTCTTGTCTCTTGTGGCCTTGCAAAGCATGGTCTAAAAAAATCATGAAACGATTCCATAAAATTGCTGTTACCACCAGATACGATGTTCCATGTACGGTTTGAGTGATGATGACTCGACAGTCCCATTATTGCCAAGTTAGAACTGTGAGATTCACTCTGTACACCACTGGTGTTTATTGGAAAAGCTGAGCTAAGATTGCGTAACAGCTTCTGCTGATACTCCTGCATAGAGCATCCCTTTCTATGGCTGGAATTATTTCGTCAATATTTTACTTGTACCGGGGATCTAAGGGTGACCTTACACGCTATGAGATCACTATAGCGATCTCGTGTGTAACTCCTAGGACCGATTTTGGATCATTGCAAAAATGTCCAAAATCGCTCCTCGTTGACATATGGGTCCTCTCCCAATTATCGCTGCTGTCGCTTGGGCGAAGTTGATCCTCGTCCCTGCGGCAGCACACATCGCTACGTGTGATGGCACAGGAATGAGGAACCTCTCCTTACCTGCCACACACCAGCAATGAGGAAGGAAGAAGGTGGGTGGGATGTTCGTCCCGCTCATCTCCGCCTCTCCTCTTTGATTGGGCGGCTGCTTAGTGACGTCGCTGTGACGCCTTAGAAAGGAGGCAGTTCGCCGGTCACAGCGACGTCGCCGAGCAGGTAAGTACGTGTGACACTGCTGTAGTGATAATGTTCTCTACGGCAGCGATCTTCACATATCGGCATAACGATAGGGGCGGGTGCTATCACGCTCACCATCGCTAGCATCGGCTAGTAATGTAGCAGCGTGTAAAGCCCGCTTAAGAGTGTGGCAACCCAGAAGTCAGCATTACTTCTAATTCAGACAATCCGAGGGTCATGTTGTAGGTAGTGCAGCAAGAAGGCACTCATGTGTCTTGCGCATCCATGCGGACCAAGTCCTTGCTGTGTTTGTGTCGGCGAGGTGATAACCGTGCTTCCTTCCTCTGACATCTCCCCCCAACCTCGAACAACCGAAATTTGATCAAGGTCTCCCTCATCTGCTTCCATGCCCATAGCCAGTTCATCCTTCATTTCTTCCTGGACTCCTGCACCTTCCTCAACAGTTTGGCTGCTACCATGCGCCCTTGTTAATCCCTCTCCCCCACCGTCCCATGCCTGCCGCCTTGGTGATGCTGAACGTCTGGACCTTGTAGATCTTGGTATCCCTTCTGCATATGAATTCTCCTGTACTTCCTCCCCTTCCTCTTGTCCCACCACCTGACTCTGAATACTGTTTAGAGTTTGCTCCAGCATGTAAATGACTGGAATTGTCTTGCTGATAATGGCATTGTCAGCGCTAAACATATTTGTCGCCATCTCGAAACTGTGCAGAAGGGTGCATAGGTCCTTGATCCGAGACCACTCCCTCAAAGTGATCTGCCCCACTTCTGAATCTCGTTGGCCCAGGCTATACTTCATAATATATTGCACCAGGGCCTTGCGATGCTGCCACAGTTGCTATAACATGTGTAGAGTCGAATTCCAGCGTGTCGCCACATCACATTTCAGGCGGTGAACTGGCATGCCGAAAGACTTCTGTAGCGATGCATCTAGGTCAGCTGCGCCGTTTGAACGGCGGAAGTGAGCAGATAGTGACCGTGCCCTCTGCAGAAGCCCATCTAGGCCAGGATAGTGAGTTAAAAATTTCTGGACAACAACGTTCAACACGTGAGCCATACAAGGCACGAGTGTCACTTTGCCCCGGCAAAGGGCCGCACCCAGGTTTGCAGTATTGTCGCACACGGCCTTCCCTGGCTGCAGGTTGAGTGGAGACAACCATTTACTAAACTCGGTCTCTAGAGCTGACCACAACTCCTTAGCTGTGTGACTCTTATTTCCCAGACATTTCAAGGTAAAGACCACCTGATGCCATTGAGCTCTGCTGCCAGCATAGTAAGCAGATGTGCGGGATTCCTTGTGCGCAGTTACATCGTGGGCAGCCTGACAGATAGGCTTTGGGCGGAGGTGGAGGACCCAGATGAGGTTGAGGAGGCAGAAGCAGTGGAGGAACTTTGACATACAGATAGATAGATGCACAACTCGTGGGGATGGCAAGACTTGTACAGCAGACCCTTCTTCATCTATCACCATAGTTACCCAGTGCCTAGTCAGCGACATGTAATGCCCCTGCCCATGCTTACTGGTTCAAGTATCGGTGGTGAAATGCACCCTGTCACACACAGAGTTTCTCAAGGAAGCTGTGATGTTGTGTGCGACATGCTGGTGTAGCGCAGGCATGCCTTTCTTGGAGAAGTAGTGGCGACTGGGCATCTGGTACTAGGGCACAGCCATGGACATAAGGTCTCAAAAATCCTCTGTGTCCACCAGGCGGAAAGGCAGCATTTTTGTAGCCAACAGCTTGCAGAAGGTGAAAGTCAACCTCTTAGCTTTGTCATGACTAGGAGGAAATGGTCTTTTAATTGTCCACATCTGAGGGACTGAGATTTGGCTGCTGTGCGGAGATGGCGTTAAGTAGGGTGTCCCTGGAAAACTGCTGGTCTGTGAGGAAAGTGGAGGCGGAGACATGATGTTGTCTTCATCCAAAGTTGGTGCTCTCGATGTCTGAGACAGCTCTACTCCAGCACCTGTTTCCCCTTCCTAAACAACTGATGACCTGCCAATCAAACTGCCTGTTGCGGTTAAAGAGGTGGAAGGTCTGCGTCGAAAAGCTTGTGTGACAGCTGTCCCCACAGTCATAGAGGATGAAGAGCGCGAGGATACAAGGGGCAGATGGTGGTTGGCCAGCTCCGCTAGGCCGCATTGTAGCACAGTGAGCTTCCCACTGGGACTTATGCTTGTTATTCATTTGACGGTTCATGGAAGAAGTAGTCAAACTAGTGAGTTTTTGGCCTCTACTTACAGATTGGCGACAAATCTTACAGATCACATGAGTTGGGTGATCCTTTGCAATGTCAAACAAGGACCAGGCTAGGCAACTATTAGAGCCCATGCATCCTGCAGAGCCACCCCGACTTGTGCTCAGAGGTAGAGTTGTGGCTGAGGATGCAGTTGTTGACGTGCTCCAGTACTCCGTCTGTGTCCAGGAAGGCGCAAGCTAATCTCGTCGTCAGTCACATCCTCCTCCACCGCCTCTGCTGACCTCCTCCAGTGACTGACTCTGGGTTTACAGTAAGTGGGATCTACAACCTCATCATCAACCTATGTGTTTGCACTCCCCTTGCCCTCAGACCTAACCTCTTCCTGCCCTAACTGAATAGTTAAAATGTCATTCCAATCAAGTATCTGAGTCTCATATTCATCAGTATGTTCATCATTGTCTCCACCAAGAGGTGTTACAGTTTGGGATTGAGACTCTAATTTATCCTCAGAAACTTGGTCATCAGGGCGTGAATCTGACTCACAAAGCTTCTGGGCATCACTAAAGATCATTTCCTGGTCTGGACTCACTGTAGCTTGGGAGCAGACCTCTGATTCCCAGACTATAGTGTGACTGAACAGCTTTGCAGACTCACCCATCTCTGTTACACCAAACTCTGCAGGGCGGGTGGATTCTTGAGAGCTGTTAGAAAGCAAGTGCAATTGGGGTGACAACTCAGAGGACTGTTGTTTTTTGGATGTTGAAGTTGAGGTGGAGGAAAGGCCACTTTTTGGAGCACTTGAGATCCATTCAAGCATGTTCTTTTTTTGTGCATCATCTACCTTTGTTAGAGTTGTTCGGTTCCATAAAAAAGGGATCACATCAGATTGTCCACAGAAAGTAGTAGACATCTTACTTTTGCTGGAAGATGGCCTTTCTTCAGCAGATGTTACTGTCGCTTTACCACCTACCCCACGGACACAAACCTTTTTTCCTTTTCCAACATGCCTGTTCCCCTTTCCACCAGCATCTGTCCTTTTGCCACTCATTTTGTTTGTGAACAAATTGGACACTTAAAATGTCATAGCAAAAATGGAGAGGTGGTGTAGATTGCAGAGGTGGTCTAGTTTTATTGACAGCTGAAGAACCAACACTGACTATTCCAGACTCTTTTACTTTGCCCCTTAACATGTCAGCACTGTTTGCAATTAAAAATTTGGACAGGTGTGTAGAATGCACAGGTGCCTTAGCTAGCTGGTCAGCAAAGGAACACTAAGTTAGTATCCCAGACAGTTTTAGTATGCGACTAAAAGTGTCAGCACTGTTTGCAATTAAAATTGCGTAGCAAAAATGGGCAGGTGTGTGGAATGCACAGGTGCCGTAGCTAGCTGGTCAGCAAAGGAACACTAAGTTAGTATCCCAGACAATTTTAGTATGCCACTAAAAGTGTCAGCACTGTTTGCAATTAAAATTGCGTAGCAAAAATGGACAAGTGTGTAGAATGCACAGGTGCTGTAGCTAGCTGGTCAGCAAAGGAACACTAAGTTAGTATCCCAGACATTTTTAGTATGCCACTAAAAGTGTTAGCACTGTTTGCAATTAAAATTGCGTAGCAAAAATGGGCAGGTGTGTAGAATGCACAGGTGCCGTAGCTAGCTGGTCAGCAAAGGAACACTAAGTTAGTATCCCAGACAATTTTAGTATGCCCCAAAAAGTGTCAGCACTGTTTGCAATTAAAATTGCGTAGCAAAAATGGAGAGGTATGTAGAATGCACAGGTGCAGTAGCTAGCTGGTCAGCAAAGGAACACTAAGTTAGTATCCCAGACAATTTTAGTATGCATCTAAAAGTGTCAGCACTGTTTGCAATTAAAATTGCGTAGCAAAAATGGACAGGTGTGTATAATGCACAGGTGCTGTAGCTAGCTTGACAGGAGAGGAACCCTAAGTTAGTTTCACAGACAATTTTAGTATGCCCCTAAAAGGGTCAGCACTGTTTGCAATTAAATTTGCGTAGCAAAAATGGAGAAGTGTGTAGAATGCACAGGTGCTGTGGCTAGCTTGACAGGAGAGGAAGCTTCACTTTCTATCCCTGCCAATGAAACAATGCCCCAAGGAATTGCCTGAGGTGATTTAGCCAGACGCTGTGATATGAACCCCTGCACAGCGCTGGCACAGACCTGCCTAGCAAAAATGGCTATGAACGGCTGTAATGTAGCCCTGAAAAGGGCTGAAATTACAAATAGTCCCTGATCTCTAAAGCGATGTAGAGATTGCACTGTATATCTATAGTGCAGCAGCTGCAGGAGCGGGAGCAGTGACTGTCACCCATCCACAGCAGAGAGAAATTAGCGGCGACGGGGAAAATGGCCAGGTCTTATAGAGCAAAGACATGTGACATGCACAGCCAATGACACATGCCCTTGCTTGTTTGGCAAAAATCCACTTGCTGTGTGTGTGTCTGTGATTAGTTGACAGCCTGGCCCGCCCCACTGTACACGTGGTTAGGAAAAAAAAATGTCGATCACCATTCTTTCTACAATCAGCAGCAGCACTGATCTAAACCCCGTCCCCCCCGCACACTATACACTTAATTTTGATAATATCATGATTCACAGTACTCACAGTATTACAGTGAAAAGCCAGCTAGTAACGAGCTACGCTTTTTGGTGATCGAGCCCTTATTGGACGCTAACTCGAACAGCCAAACTTGAAGCAAATTGTTCAAGTTTGTCGTACGACTCGAACAACCCCCAAAATTACTCTAATTTTAAATTGGCGAACCGTTCGACTCGAACATCGCTCAACTCTAGTGAAGATGTCATGTCATTTTTGGATGGAGTGATAAGAGCATATATGATATGATATGATGAAATTACAACAATCATTCACTTTGATGATAAGCAAACTAGTGCAGCGAGGTTTGAAACAGACAAATTAGCCCCTATCAGTTATATCTGGAACATATTTATCAAAAATTGCACAAAACTTTACAATCCTAGTACTAATGTTACTATAGATGAGCAATTTGTACCGTTCAGAGGACGCTGCAAGTTCATACAATACATGCCTAGCAAGCCAGCCAAGTACGGAATAAAAATCTTCTGGATTCTGCAAATTATTATGACATAAATGGCGTAATCTACTGTGGCAAAGAGGTTGGTGCACCAGTTCAGAAGGATCTGGGGTCTGAAATAGTCAAAACTCTTGCTGTTCCAATATTCAATTTAGGTAGAAACTTCACCATGGACAATTATTTCACCAATGTTGAACTAGGCAATTTTATGCTTGCAAAAGCTATTACACTTGTTAGTACTATAACGCAAAACAGATGAGAAATTCCAGCAGCACTCAAACACAATCGTCAGCGAGCACTTTATGAGAGTGGGTTTGGATTGAATAACAAAGCGACTTTGGTATCTTACAAGGCGAAGAAGGAGAAATCTGTGATTTTACTCAGTACCATGCATCACGATTGCAGTGTTGACAGCAATGACAAAAAATTGAAACCAGAAATCATCCTGCATTACAATACAACAAAAGGAGGTGTAGATAAAATGGATGAGATGGTGTGAGAATATTTGTGTAAGAGGCAAAAAAAACAATGGCCTGTAGTACTATTTTCAAATATGCTTGATGCAGCAGCTCTAAATTCATTCATTATTTATACAGAAACTCATCCATAATTTCATGCAAAGAGGAAGGACAGGAGACACATATTCTTGAAGGACCTTTGTCATTAACTTGTAATGCCTCACATGATAGAGGGAAGCAACTTCAAATGCTTGCCAAAGCAAACTAAAGAAGCAATGAAACAGTGTGGCGTACAGTTTCAGATTTTTCCACAGCCAGGAGAAAGAAAACGAAAGCGTTGTTTCATGTGTCCAAAAAACATAGAGAGGAAAACTGAGCGATATTGTTCCACTTGTAAGGAAAATGTTTGCAAAGAACATTCTTCTGAAAAAATAACATGTCAGAATTGTTTGGAAGACTAATATAATAGAAAAGAAAGTTAGAATACAAATGCAGCTGCAGCTAGTTTACTATAGATTTCTATGCGTTTTTGTGTGTGTTTTCATATCTTTGTGTGAAGTTTGGGAAAAAAAAGATTTTTTGGTGTTTTCTGTGAAAAATTATAATTAAAATTTTGTCCACTATTCATAATTTATTTAGCAATTTTGAAATAAACTTGTGAAAGTTATTTAAGTGTGTTTTTATATATTATTTGCATGGGGGCCTAAAAGGCCGCCAATATGTTACTATGTATATTTTTAACGTCATGCGTTCTAGGGTTAATGAATGTGAGCTTATCCACATTGATAATAATAGAGAATATAAGAGATGTAGCCCTGACAAGGAAATTTTCAATAGTGATCACAGCATTTAATTAGCAAGGAGAGGATCGCGCTACTCTCCTGAGCAATTGGGTCCTTGTAATCACAAAGATCCGATTGCTGCCATGGTAACCCTTGGTATTACCCAGCTACAGAAATCCTCACACCATGCCAGGTGCATTGCAGTGGATTATATCAGTGATCAGAGCACTAAAAGTTGGTTTCCCATAAAGGTACTAAAAAAGTAAAAAAAAAAATATTCCAAAAAAAATTTAAATTTATGTAACACTCCTTCCCCCCCAAAAAAGTACACACATTCCATAAGAACCAGATCTATAAAACTGTTACACTGGTTAATACCTTCACGGAATATGAAAAATAAAAAAAATAAATTAAAAACGTAGCAAAAATGTTGTCTTTTCATCATACAGCTGACAAAAAAATGGAAATTAAATTCGATCAAAAAGTCACATACGTATAAATAAAAATGGTACTGCTGAAAAAGACATGTCATCCTGCAAAAAACAAGATGCAAGACAGCTCCATCAGCAAAAATATAAAAAAGAAATCTCTCAGAAAACAGCAATGCAAAAACTTTTTTTTTGTACAAAATTGTTTTTATGGTTTAAAAGCTGCAAAACATAAAAAACTATATAAATGTGGTACAAATGTATTCATACTGACCCACAGAATAAGGGTATGACCGCACTTTGCATTTCCACCTGCGTTTCAGCTGCTTTTTAGGTCCATTTTGAACTGCAGCGTTTTCATGCCGAAAGGCATGCGTTTTGCTTTTCCATAATAGTCTATGGAAAATGTAGATTTCTAGTCCGCACTTTGCGTTTTAAAATGCTGCGTTTACTTTGCATAATTTGTGGCAAAAACCATGCGAGCAAAGAAGCAGCATGTCAATTGTTTTTGCCATTTCTGCAGCATATTGCTAACATTGAAGTCAATGAGAAGTATCAAAAAGCAACAAACATCAAAATTCCAGCGTTTCACATGCTTTTTAGGTGCAGAAACACTGTGTTTTTGACTTCAAAAACACATGCTTTTCAGACATTAAAATAATGGAATAATATGTCCCTTTACACACACACATAGTCCGACGATTAAATTTTTTAAAATTATGATTTTATTGCTATTTTAGCAATAAATATTATAAAACCGCTATAACTTCATGAAATATAACTATTTTCTTAAATAATTAAAAAATTATATGTTTTGCTTTTTTTTCTCTTTTTTCATTCTGTTTGACTATTTAATCTTTATTTAGCAGTGTCTTGATGTTCAAAATACATCTCTCAAAACGTAAGGGAAAAAGCATGTAAATAGCGCTGAAAACGCATCTAAAACACGGTAAATATGCATGCGTTTTTAGCGCTAACTTTCTGAAAAAGACAACTTTGCCTAAATCAATTAATTCCAAAACATGCGTTTAGAAATGCAACTAGGACAACGCAAAGTGCGGTCATACCCTAAAACTGTCTTATCACTTTTATGGCACGGTGAACGACGTAAAAAAAAAAAGAAAAATACTATTCCTTAATTGCTGTTTCTTGATGTTTCTGCCTCACAAAAAGTGGAATAAAAAGCGATGAGAAAATATTATGTCGCTTAAAATAGAACCAATAAAAACTCTGAGATACCCAAAAAATAAGCTCTCACATGACT
Source organism: Anomaloglossus baeobatrachus (assembly GCF_048569485.1). NCBI lineage: Eukaryota > Metazoa > Chordata > Amphibia > Anura > Aromobatidae > Anomaloglossus > Anomaloglossus baeobatrachus. Next base: position 721,889,643 of record NC_134353.1, read on the forward strand.
CTCTTGGCAGAAAAATAAAAAAGCTATACTCTTCAGTGATGTTCAGTGATGTTCGTTTTGTAAAAAAAAAAGTTTTTTAGCATGATAATAGCCAAGCCTAAAAAATATATAAATCTGGTATTGCTATAATTGTATTGACCTGAGGAATAAAGCTGCTAAACCCCTTAACGAGGGCGGGCGGTAATACTTACATCCTAGTGGTCAGTGTTAATCCCCACGCCAGTCTGTGACGATCAGCGCACATGTCAGCTGATTTGTAAAGCTGACATGTGTGCGTGCCAGGCAAGAGTGGAATCACGTTCCGCCTGTGCCTTTTAATCTCTTAAATGGCGCTGTAATATGTGACAGCACCATTATAATCGCGATCGCGCTAAAACTTTACTTACAAACACCTAAACCTTAATCCATACCCATAATCAACATAGGGTTATAATTGCAAACACAATTTGTCCAAAGGGCAACTAGAGGTACTCTAACTAAAGATTAATAAAACTTAACTTTTATTCTCAAACAATTAACACAGATCAATCTAAAATGAGAGGTAGGTAAAGCAACCTAAGATATAATAGATCACGTACCCGACCGCGAACTGGACACTGTTAAGATTCAGGGCCGAGGAGGATGAAAAAATGCGGAATCCCAAATGGTAACAGAGTGGCTGGTACATTAACGGATTGCAGACCTAATCCAGACACACAACTAGAAGTAGCCATGGGATGGGCCTACAATGACCTAGTCATCTCGACACAGCCGGAGAACTAAATACTCTCACAGATAGAGATATAAGAAAGCTAATCTGCCTCGGAGCAGTCCCTAAAGATAGATAGCCACCCAAATGTAAAGGCTACGGTGATATAGAAAAACACAATACAAAGCTAGAAAAGACAGATTCAGCAAAGGTGAGGCACAAACTATCTTTATAGGAAAGGATAGGAAGGAGCACTGTCTGCAACCATAAACAACCCTAATAAATCCCAAATATGCTGCATTTTCTCCACTGCCAAATCAACACCTGGATAGGTGGAAGCCTCCATCTGCCCTGAAGAAAACTGAGGACGAAACCCGATTTGAGACTTGCTCTTGAGTAATTTCAGGAGAACAAACCTGAAACATGTCCTGGGGCAAATTGTATGTTCCTGACCAATCGAGGAGTAGAGTGATGTCTGAAGTTCATTGTTCTATGTTGGCTGGTCATCCTGGGATTTTTGGCACCAGGGATTTGGTGAGTAGGTCCTTTTGGTGGCCTTCTCTGTCTCGTGATGTGAGGAGTTTTGTGCAGTCATGGGAGATCTGTTCTAGATCCAAGTCTTCTTGTTCTCGTTCTAGTGGACTATTATTGCCATGGCCGGTGCTACTGTTATGATTCAGTGACAGAGAAGAATCAAAAAATGCAGAATCCCAAATGGTAACAGAGTGGCTGGAACCTTAACGGATTGCAGACCTAATCCTGAGACACAACAAGAAGTAGCCGTGGGACGAGCCTACGGTAACCTAGTCGTCTCGACACAGCTGGAGAACTAAATATGCTCACAGATAGAGATATAAGAAAACTAATCTTTCTCGGAGCCGTCCCCAAAGACAGATAGATAGCCCCCTAGTAAAGGCTATGGTAATATAGAAAAACATAATACAAAGCTGGGTAAGACAGATTCAGTAAAGGTGAGGGCCAAGCTATCTTTATAGGAAAGGAAAGGAAGGAGCACTGTCTGCAACCGTAAAAAACCCTAATATATACCAGCACTTTTGATATGGAAAAATCCTTAGGTCACACAACCTCTCCCCCACTGTATCAGCACTCTGATGTTACTGGGATCATGACAAACACAATACCTTGCAGAATCATGGAGCTAAGTATACAGACACTCCCAGCTGGGAATGATCCCATTCCACCAAGAACTCCACACAGACAAAATAGGATTCAAGCATTAGTATCAAAGCAGAAAAACAACAAGAAAGTGGAAAACAAACAGCAGAGGTACAAAGATCACTTATCTGAGAGGAGTACTGGTAGTAAGCAGAGCTGGTTACAGAATTTCCTTAACACAGAGGAGACCCTTGACCACCGGCAGGTAACAAGAGAAAACTACTCAGTTGAATAACCCAATCTGACCCTGATTGCCAGTCTTTCACAGGTATGTGGCTTTCATTCCACAAATCAACTGCATTACCAGCACTGACCACAAGAGGGAGCAAACTGGAAAACGTATTTACAACAGGACATAATGAGTAAGTGGACAACTGTCCTACAAGGCTACCAAGGTGGTATTGCCCTACCCTACCTAGTAAAAGCTAACTGATAGCCTCCCTACAATGTTTCATGTCTGGCTTCATCAGGGGGCTAAGGCTATAGTGAGCTAGAAAAATGGCTGCAACTCCTGGTCCTATTGGTTAACTATTTTGTGTGACATAACTCTCAAATTTATGGGCATAAAAAATCAAAGTTTGAAAATTTCAAAATATCCACTTTTTCACATATATTTCTGATATTTTCATATATTAAAGCAAAAATTATTGTCTTAAATGTATCGTTATCATGAAGTGTGACAAACAAACATTCTCAGAATCACTGGGATCCTTGGAACTGTTCCAGAGTTATAACCTGTCAAAGTGACACTGGTCAGAGTTGAAAAAAATGGCTGGATCATTAAAGTGAAAACGATGCTTGGGGTGAAAAGGTTAAACAACTTGAAAGTTTTCAAGTTGAAAATCTTAGATGCTGGTAGAAATAAACAAAATAAACAATTTAAAAAGCAATCTGAATCAGCTATTTACTCTCCAAACTGAAAACCATAGGAGATCTTAGAACACCATAATGAGGAGTAAAGAAAACTATAACATTTAGATTATTTCATTTCTGATTGAGAATATAATATGGTATTAAACTAAGCAAGACTAAATGCATAAAAGAGCTCAAATAGCATAAAATTGTAATAATTTAATAATGAAAAATTTTGCATGCCACTTATCACAAATGATAAGTTTTCAAGTGATCTATTACAGTGGTGCCTTACAATTTGTGAACCCATCAGAACTTTCCATATTTCTTCATAAATGTTGCAATTTTTTTAATATTTAAAATGATCCAGTATCATAGTATGGAAAAGGTACAGTATGAATGTCTTTGTTTATTTCTGGTACTTTCATAAAATGTATATATGATTAAGGTCAAGACTTTGACTTGGCAATTAAAAAGCTTAAACTTGCGGTTCCCCCCAATTTTAATAACATCTAGGGTAAAGCCACACGGCTGCAGGCTGGTATTCTCAAGATGGGGAGCCCCATGTTATGGGGAGCCCCCCACCCTAACAATATCAGCCAGCAGCCGCCCGGAATAGCTGCATCCATTAGATGCGACTGTCCCGGGACTGTACCTGGCCATCCCGAATTGCCCTGGTGCGGCAGCAATCGATTTAATAAGGAGTTAATGGCAGCAGCCCATAGATGCCACTAAGTCCTAGATTAATCATGGCAGGCATCTCCCCGAGATACCTTCCATGATTAACCTGTAAGGTTAAGAAACTTAAGACATACACCCAAAAATCCTTTATTTGAAATAAAGAACAAAAAAAAACAACCTCTTTCACCACTTTATTCAAGACCCCAAATACCCTTACATGTCCGACGTAATCCACAGAGGTCCCTCGATGCTGCCAGCTCTGCTACATCGGAAGCTAACAGAGAGCAGTCACAGACCACGACCGCTGAGCTCCCCGCAGCGACAGAAGTGAGTAGCGCTATCAGCGATGACGTCACTCAGGTTACCCGCGGCCACAGATCTCAGCGGGAGGACTTCAGCTGTGGCCGCGGGTAACCTCAGTGACGGCACAACTGATAGAGCGGATCACTGCGGTCACTCAGGGGATTTGCGGTCACTGATGAGACCTTCACCGGTGACCAAAAATCAGGCCATGCCACATAGACAGAGCCGCGGGATGACAATGAAGTCGGGTGACGTTCATCCGATTTCATTCTGATCGCGTGGCTCTGTCTGTGTCTGCTGTCAGCGGCCATTCAGCTCTGCTACATGGCTCTGTCTGTGGCTGCTGTCAGTAGCCATGTGCCATGTAGCAGAGCTGAATGGCAGATGACAGCTGCTGAGAAAAAAAAGGATCACACACGGATCACACACGCATTACACACGCTCTGTTAGTCATTAAATAATTTTAAAAAAGCATCGCACTTGCATTGCACACTGACCTAACATGAACTAAAATCGGCCGAGTTTTTTCAGGCAAGTCGGACCAATTTTACACGCATAATTGTGTTTCCAGCCTTACAGACACAATTTACTTTGGAGATAGTATTCAGGTGTTCAGAAATTCATTTGTGGAGATTCCTGATGGTACATCAAATGTAAATAATTTAGCATTTAATGCATATAATACAATAAACCACATGGTGAAATTTGCAGTTCATGTACGGATTAATTACAGGAAGATGAAATAAACTTTTTTGTGTACAGCAGTTTCACATGTGCCGCAGCACGTACCTGAGCTCCTAAAAAGACCTTTAATATTCAGCAAAGTTGCCTCTTGTTTTGCTTTTTGCATTAAAGAGGGTGTAAATAAATTTCCAAAATGTATACAAAAGCAATAATATATTTACATAAATATTTTTTTTACCTTCTCCCCCCGTGTGGGTGGTTATTTGTCCTTCCTCATTCTCGGGTCCTCTACCAGAGGCCTGGGAGTTTGAGGGTTCTGCGCAGGATCTTAGTTGTTCCCAGCACTGCGCTTTTCTGGACAGAGAGCTCAGATGTTGCTCCTGGAATCTGTTGCAGCCATTTTTCCAACTTAGGGGTCACTGCTCCAAGTGCTCCTATCACCACTGGAATCACTTCAGCTGATCTGAAACAGAAAATCATAGAGAAATATATATATATACGTATATGTATATATATATATATATATATATATATATATATATATACATATATATACGTATATATATATATATATATATATATATATATATATACACACTGTGTTTTTCATTTTATAAGCACGGGATTATAAGACACACCCCAAATTTAGAGATAAAAAAGGTAAAAAAATAAAATTGGGGTCTTATTCTCCAGTGTTATCTTACCGGAGGGGGGCAGCAGGGGTGGTGAAGCGGGGTCATAGGAGGCAGAGTTTGTGCTGGCAGCGGGTCAGTGGCGGCAGCGGTGGCGGGTCAGTGGCGGCAGCAGCGGCGGGTAAGTAGTTGCAGCGGCGGTGGCAGGTCAGTAGTGGAGCAGGCCGGTGCGGGGGGGGCCCAGTCTGTCCTCAGACCCGATTCAAATGATGGCGCCTGGAGCAGTGCATGCGCAGATGGAGCTCTCATCCAAGAGCTCCATCTGCACACGCGCTGACTCCTGGAGTGGCGCATGCGCAGATGGAGCTCTCATCTAAGAGCTCCATCTGCTCACGTGCTGACTCCCGGTGCTATCATTTGAAACTGGGACCGCGGACACACTGAGACACCTGCCACACAGCCACCGCAATCCGCACAGCCACTCGCCCACTTGCTCAGAGTGGCAGCCAGCAGGCCGCCCGCCTACCCACACTGAGAGGCAGCCGGTCTCCAGGAAAGAGAGGCAGCCGGCACTGACAGGCACCCGTCTGCCGCACGCAGCCACAGGCACTCGGACGCCCGCACGCAGCCACAGGCACCTGGCTGCCTGAATGCACCTGGTCGCTGCACAGACAGCCCCCCGGTAAGCTATATTCGGATTTAAAAATGCGACCCTCATTTTCTTTCCAAGTTTTTGGGATGAAAAGTGCGTCTTATAATCCGAAAAATACACGGTACTGCTCAAAAAAATTAAGGGATAAAAGGGAACACTTAAACAACACAATGGTATTTTCGTGTTCCCTTTATTTTTTTATATATACAGTAGGTACAGAAAGTATTCAGACCCCTTTAAATTTTTCACTCTTTGTTTCATTGCAGCCATTTGATAAATTCAAATAAGTTCATTTTTCTCATTAACGTATACTCTACACCCTATCGTGACAGAAAAAAACAGAAATGTAGACATTTTGCAAATTTATAAAAATATAACATGGTCATAAGTATTCAGCCCCTTTGCTCAGTATTGAGTAGAAGAACCCTTTTGAGCTAATACAGCCATGAATCTACTTGGAAATGATGCAACACGTTTTTCCACACCTGGATTTGGAGATCCTCTGCCATTCTTCCTTGCAGATCCTCTCCAGTTCCATCAGGTTGGAAGGTGAACGTTGGCAGACAGCCATTTTCAGGTCTCTCTAGAGATGTTCAATTAGGTTTAGGTCAGCGCTCTGGCTGGCCTAGTCAAAAATGGTCACCAAGTTGTTCTGAAGCCACTCCTTTGTTATTTTAGCCATGGGCTTAGGGTCATTGTCTTGTTGTAAGGTGAACCAAGTCTAAGGTCCAGAGCACGCTGCAAGAGGTTTTCTTCCAGGATAGCTCTGTACTTGGCTGCATTCATTTTTCCTTCAATTACAAACAGTTGTCATGTCCCTGCAGCTGGAAAACACCCCCATAGCATGATGCTGCCACCATCATGTTTCAGTGTTGGGATTGTATTGGGCAGGTGATGAGCAGTGCCTCATCAGACCAGAGAATCTTATTTCTCATAGTCTGGGAGTCCTCCATGTATTTTTTTGCAAACTCTATGCGGGTTTTCATATGTCTTGAACTGAGGAGAGGCTTCCATTAGGCCACTCTGCCATCAAGGCCGTACTGGTGGAGGTCTGCAGTGATAGTTGACTTTGTGGAACTTTCTCCCATCTCCCTACTGCATCTGTGGAGCTCAGCCACAGTGATTTTGGGGTTATTTTTTACCTCTCTCACCAAGGCTCTTCTCCCATGATTGCTCAGTTTGGCTGGACGGCCAGGTCTTGGAAAAGTTCTCGTGGTCTCAAACTTCTTCCATTTAAGGATTATGGATGCCACTGTGGTTTTAGGAGCCTAGAGTGCTGCAGAAATTCTTTTGTAACCTTGGCCAGATCTGTGCCTTGCCACAATTCTGTCTCTGAGCTCCTTGGGCAATTCTTTTGACCTCATGATTCTCATTTGGTCTGACATGCACGGTGAGCTGTGAGGTCTTATATAGACAGGTGTGTGCCTTTCCAAATCAAGTCCTATCAGTTTAATTAAACACAGCTGGACGCCAATGAAGGAATATAACTATCTCAAGGAGGATCACAAGGAAATGGACAGCATGTGACTTAAATATGAGTGGCTGACCAAAGGGTGTGAATACTTATGACCATGTGATATTTCAGTTTTTCTTGTTTAATAAATTTGCAAACATTTCTACATTTCTGGGGGGTTTTTTCATGTCAAGATGCGGGGCAGAGTGTACATTAATGAGAAAAAAGATGAACTTTTTTGAATTTACCAAATGGCTGCAATAAAATGAGGAGTGAAAAATGTAAAGGTGCCTGAATACTTTCTGTTCCTGCTATATACAGTGCCTACAAGTAGTATTCAACCCCCTGCAGATTTAGCAGGTTTACAAATTCGTAATTAACTTGGCATTGTGACATTTGGACTGTAGATCAGCCTGGAAGTGTGAAATGCACTGCAGCAAAAAAGAATGTTATTTCTTTTTTTATATTTTTTTTAAATTGTGAAAAGTTTATTCAGAGGGTCATTTATTATTCAGCCCCTCAAACCACAAGAATTCTGTTTGGTTCCCCTAAAGTATTAAGAAGTATTTCAGGCACAAAGAACAATGAGCTTCACATGTTTGGATTAATTATCTCTTTTTCCAGCCTTTTCTGACTAATTAAGACCCTCCCCAAACTTGTGAACAGCACTCATACTTGGTCAACATGGGAAAGACAAAGGAGCATTCCAAGGCCATCAGAGACAAGATCGTGGAGGGTCACAAGGCTGGCAAGGGGTACAAAACCCTTTCCAAGGAGTTGGGCCTACCTGTCTCCACTGTTGGGAGCATCATCCGGAAGTGGAAGGCTTATGGAACTACTGTTAGCCTTCCACGGCCTGGACAGCCTTTGAAAGTTTCCACCCGTGCCGAGGCCAGGCTTGTCCAAAGAGTCAAGGCTAACCCAAGGACAACAAGGAAGGAGCTCCGGGAAGATCTCATGGCAGTGGGGACATTGGTTTCAGTCAATACCATAAATAACGTACTCCACCGCAATGGTCTCCGTTCCAGACGAGCCCGTAAGGTACCTTTACTTTCAAAGCGTCATGTCAAGGCTCGTCTACAGTTTGCTCATGATCACTTGGAGGTCTCTGAGACAGACTGGTTCAAGGTTCTCTGGTCTGATGAGACCAAGATCGAGATCTTTGGTGCCAACCACACACGTGACGTTTGGAGACTGGATGGCACTGCATACGACCCCAAGAATACCATCCCTACAGTCAAGCATGGTGGTGGCAGCATCATGCTGTGGGGCTGTTTCTCAGCCAAGGGGCCTGGCCATCTGGTCCACATCCATGGGAAGATGGATAGCACGGCCTACCTGGAGATTTTGGCCAAGAACCTCCGCTCCTCCATCAAGGATCTTAAGATGGGTCGTCATTTCATCTTCCAACAAGACAATGACCCAAAGCACACAGCCAAGAAAACCAAGGCCTGGTTCAAGAGGGAAAAAATCAAGGTGTTGCAGTGGCCTAGTCAGTCTCCTGACCTTAACCCAATTGAAAACTTGTGGAAGGAGCTCAAGATTAAAGTCCACATGAGACACCCAAAGAACCTAGATAACTTGGAGAAGATCTGCATGGAGGAGTGGACCAAGATAACTCCAGAGACCTGTGCCGGCCTGATCAGGTCTTATAAAAGACGATTATTAGCTGAAATTGCAAACAAGGGTTATTCCACAAAATATTAAACCTAGGGGTTGAATAATAATTGACCCACACTTTTATGTTGAAAATTTATTAAAATTTAACTGAGCAACATAAGTTGTTGGTTTGTAAGATTTATGCATCTGTTAATAAATCCTGCTCTTGTTTGAAGTTTGCAGGCTCTAACTTATTTGCATCTTATCAAACCTGCTAAATCTGCAGGGGGTTGAATACTACTTGTAGGCACTGTATATATAAATATATAGATCTCGTTATCTTTCTCTTGGACTACCTTCTTATAGTTCATCAGGATACCATTCTGCGTGAAATTATTACTCAGGGTTGTAGATGGGTAGCCAAAGGGGGAACATCTCTTGAGGTGGTTGAGGGCTGCTATGAAAAAAAGCGACAATACAAAATCACAATATTCACACAATTTGCATAACCTCCTGTTTGCTCACAGCAAGTTGCAAAAACAGTGCAGATAAGTCCTTCATATTAAATAGTATCATTGATAATACTGCACCTTGGGGATCCATTGTCTAAGCATTTATTGAGGTTTACGTGGTGAGATTAATCCATTAAGCCACAAGTAAGAGCAAACGACTGTAGTGTAAAGGCCCCTTTACACACTGAGACTTTCTAGCGATCCCACCAGCGATCCCAACCTGGCCGGGATCGCTACAAAGTCTCTGGTGAGCTGTCAAACAGGCAGACCTGGCCAACGACGCAACAGCGATCTGGACCTGCAGAACGACCTAGCTAGTCATTGGGGACGTTGTCAGACCTAAAACACACATCCGTGAAAACCACCGTGAAAACTGTCGGCAGACAGCAGACAGAGTAGCGCGATGAGAATGAACTCGGGTGAACTTCACCCGACTTCATTGTCATGCCGCGGCTCTGTCTGTGTGCCGTGTACTGATTAGCGGTCACCTGTGAAGGATTCACCGGTGACTGCTAATCCCCCGAGTGACTGAAGTGTACCCCCTCTCTCATACTCACCGATCCCCGATCACCGGCGCTGCACGGCATTCACACTGCTCCGGCGGCTTTTTCTAATTTGAAAAAGCTGACCGCTCATTAAACAATCTCATATTCCCTGCTTTCCCCGCCCACCGGCGCCTATGATTGGTTGCAGTGAGACACGCCCCCACGCTGAGTGACAGGTGTCTCACTGCACCCAATCACAGCAGCCGGTGGGCGTGTCACTATGGAGTATAGAAATAAATAAAGAAATAATTAAAAATAACGGCGTGCGGTTCCCCCCAAATTTAATACCAGCCAGATAAAGCCATACGGCTGAAGGCTGGTATTCTCAGGATGGGGAGCTCCACGTTATGGGGAGCCCCCCAGCCTAACAATATCAGTCAGCAGCCGCCCAGAATGGCCGCATACATTAGATGCGACTGTTCTGGGATAGTACCCGGCTCTTCCCGATTTGCCCTGGTGCGTTGGCAAATCGGGGTAATAAGGAGTTATTGGCAGCCCATAGCTGCCAATAAGTCCTAGATTAATCATGTCAGGCGTCTCCCCGAGATACCTTCCATGAGTAATCTGTAAATTACAGTAAATAAACACACACATCTGAAAAATCCTTTATTAGAAATAAAAAACACAAACACATTCACTGGTTCACCACTTTAATCAGCCCCGAAAAACCCTCCATGTCCGGCGGAATCCAGGATGGTCCAGCGTCACTTCCAGCTCTGCTGCATGAAGGTGACTGGAGCAGCAGAAGAAACCACCGCTCCTGTCACCTCCATGCAGCAAATGAAGAGAGCCGCGTGATCGGCTGAGCTGTCACTGAGGTTACCTGGATCCAGCGGTGGATGCAGCGGTGGCCGCGGGTAACCTCAGTGAGAGCTCAGCTGATCGCGCTACTCACCGCCGCTCCGGTCACCTCCACGCAGCAACTGAGGTTAGTATTGCAATCAGCTGAGCTGTCACTGAGGTTACTCGCGGCCACCACTGCATCCACCACTAGATCCAGGTAACCTCAGTGACAGCTCAGCCGATCACGCGGCTCTCTTCATTTGCTGCGTGGAGGTGACAGGTGCGGCGGTTTCTTCTGATGCTCTGGTCACCTTCATGCAGCAGAGCTGGAAGCGACGCTGGACCATCCTGGATTCCGCCGGACATGGAGGGCTTTTTGGGGCTGATTAAAGTGGTGAACCAGTGAATGTGTTTGTGTTTTTTATTTCTAATAAAGGATTTTTCAGTTGTGTGTGTTTATTTACTGTAATTTACAGATTAATCATGGAAGGTTTCTCTGGGAGACGCCTGACATGATTAATCTAGGACTTATTGGCAGCTATGGGCTGCCAATAACTCTTTATTACCCCGATTTGCCAACGCACCAGGGCAAATCGGGAAGAGCCGGGTACTGTCCCAGAACAGTCGCATCTAATGTATGCGGCCATTCTGGGCGGCTGCTGACTGATATTGTTAGGCTGGGGGGCTCCCCATAACGTGGAGCTCCCCATCCTGAGAATACCAGCCTTCAGCCGTATGGCTTTATCTGGCTGGTATTAAATTTGGGGGGAACCGCACGCCGTTTTTTTAAATTATTTATTTATTTATTTCTATACTCCATAGTGACACACCCACCGGCTGCTGTGATTGGGTGCAGTGAGACACTTGTCACTCAGCGTGGGGGCGTGTCTCACTGCAACCAATCATAGGCGCCGGTGGGCGGGGAAAGCAGGGAATACGAGATTGTTTAATGAGCGGCCGGCTTTTTCAAATTAGAAAAAGCCGCCGGAGCAGTGTGAGCGCCATGCAGCGCCGGTGATCGGGGATCGGTGAGTATGAGAGAGGGGGGGACACTTCAGTCACTCGGGGAGTCGGGGGATTAGAGGTCAACGGTGAATCCTTCACAGGTGACCGCTAATCAGTACACGGCACACAAACAGAGCCGCGGCATGACAATGAAGTCGGGTGAAGTTCACCCGAGTTCATTCTCATCCCGCTACTCTGTCTTCCGACATGTAGTAACGACATTTTGCATCACACACGGACATTTCTCGGAAGATCAAATAACACGCACGTGTGCCTTTAAACATAAAAAAACATATGTGCACGTTTGGTCGTATCTCCGGTATGTACGGAAACGGACCAAACACGCACGTTTTAAACGGATGTGTGTTGCAGGCCCAATGCCTCTTTCACACTTCAGTATTTTGCATCAGTGTTTCATCAGTGTGTCATCAGTATTTGGATGCCAAAACCAGGAGTGTCTCCAAAACACAGAACACGTGTCAGTCTTTTAATTTAGTTGTTCTAGTAAGTTTCACTCCTGGTTTTGGCATCCAAATACTGATGACACACTGACGAAACACTGATGCAAAATACTGACATGTGAAAGAGGCCTAAAGCAGCTTTTTGAAAGGGAAGTCGCTAACGAAGTCGCTGTAAAGTCCCCTTTACACAATGAGACTTTGCTGCACAGCGGGAAACAAAGGACCAAAGAATGGTCCTGAACGATTTGTAGCGATCAGCAACTTCACAGCAGGGGCCAGGTCGCTGATGTGTTTCACACACTGCAATGTCACTGGGGAGGTCGCTATAACGTCATAAAACTGGTGACGTTACAGCGATGTCGTTTGCGATGTTGCAGTGTGTAAAGCCACCTTAACAGTAGCAAAGACCAGAACAACAAGACATGCTGGACACTATGCAAGCAAAGCAGGGCACAATGGAAGACAAATGAGAGCTTAAATAGTAATATATAAAAAAAAAAACAGCAACATTTTACATTTTTACACACGTTGCACACTCAGTGAGCGGGCCATTGGCTTTTGACATGGCATCGCAGACTTTCCCATAATGCTCTGCATTAATATGATCACATGAGGTAGCACAGCCAATCAGGAGGGGCGACGCAGGTATTATAAAACAAAGGGGTTGGCCTAGGAATGCCATTTAATGCATGTACTGTGTAAGGATAAGATCTCAGAGGACACAGCATACAGTAGGGATAAAGACCGAATACTATTTTGGTGTGCTACTTTGGTGATAATATACCAGATTGAAATTTGGAGAGGTAGTCTCTGTCTGTGAATAGAAATCCAAGGTTCAAGCCACATCCAATGAACTGTTCTAGCAGGCTCATCAACAATAGTTAATATGTGACTGACTGTGAATTAACACCTTAATGACTACCAATAAGCCTTTTAACGGCGGTTATTCAGGGGCCATAATCCTCAGCTACGCAATACGCAAAAAACAAAACCTCATACAGCTTTTTGCCCAAAAATAAAAACATACAGATCTAAGAATTTTGCAACAGAAAAACGATTTATTGTAAAATGCATCAGAACTGTTCTTGTACTGCTGTCTATTTCTTCATTCTACCTCCCAATAATCGGAATAAAGCTTGGCTGAAATTTATCCTGTCCTCTATGCTGAGCACTTAAATCAGAGTTTCTGTGTAAATTTTAAAAAACATGATTCAGACAAAACCCCGGATGGAATCACTCACTATAATGAGGCAGATAAAGTCCTTTTGGGCTCTGTCTGGTCTCTGTTGTGTCGGTTTTCCCAGCATTTTAGGCATGCTATTATTGCACAATTGTACACGACAGCAGCTTTGTGGATACCTAAAAACATGGATACCACCAGAACTGACACAAAAAGGAGTCAAAAGAGTTAAAAGTGTCTCCATTAACTTCATTAGGAATCTTTTCCATTTGCGATTTTCATGTGCGAGTGCGATTCAATAAAACATCGGAATGCACTCGCACCAGTGTTAATCAATAATCCTCTTTCCTTTTATTCCTCGACAAGAATCGTGCTCTCAGTGTAATCACAGCATGCGATATATGCAGAGACAGACAGCGGACAAGATGAGAGAAAATGCTCCCTCCTTCTTCTCCGAGGTTGTGATATGATTGCAAGATCGCATCATAGTCGTATGAGCCTTGGCTGACCCACACAGCAGAGAGTCATTAGCATATCGCTTCTGATGCTCTCGCATCGGAAGTGGTATGCAAGTGTAAAAGAACCCTTAAGCCGGCTTTACAAGCTGCGATCTCGCTAGTGAACTCGCAAGCGATCGTACCCGCCCTCGGCGGTTGTGCGACACGGGCAAATCGCTGCCCGTCGTGCACAACCTTGCTTCCCTGCATCACACGGACTTACCTGTCCTGCGACGTCGCTCTGGCCGGCGATCCGCCTCCTTTCTAAGGGGGTGGGTCGTGCGGCGTCACAGCGACATCACACGGCAGCCGTCCAATAGAAGTGGAGAGGCGGAGATGAGCGGTACGTAAACATCCCGCCCACCTCCTTCCTTCTGCATTGGCAGTGGAGGCAGGTAAGGAGATGTTCGTCGCTCCTGCGGTGTCACACACAGCGATGTGTGCTGCCGCAGGAACGACGAACAACATCGCTAATTAGAAGAGAACGATTTTTTGTTTTAGGATGACCTCTCCGCGGCACACGATTTTGGCCACTTGTGCAATCGTTTTAGGTTGCACATAACTGTCACACACTGCGATGTAATTAATGACGCCAGATGTACGTCACAAACAACGTGACCCCGACGATAATTCATTAACGATATCGTAGCGTGTAAAGCCCGCTTTAGGCCCGTTTCACACGTCAGTGAAAAACAGTGACGTTTTTCACTGGCGTGTAGAACACGCACATGTCCCTGCGTGTGCCGTGATTCACGGCACATGTGGGTTGTCTAAGTGTAATCCGGGCTCCGTTCTCCGTGGCCCATGATTGCACTTAGAAAACAACTCACCTGTGCGCGCTCCCGCTGTCCATGGTGCTGATCGCTCCCGCGGTGCAGCATCCGGCCGGCGGTGACCACCGCAGCCGCTGCTTTCGGGTCGGCTGTGTCGCGCATAATGAATATGCGCGACAATAATGAGCCGGCTTAGAAGCAGCAGGGAGAACGGGCTGCAGAGGACATCGCTGGACGCCGGGTGAGTTAAAATGTTATTTATTTTAAAAGCACGTTTTTTTCTGGCACGTGTTTCACGGACCACACCACTGCGTGGTCCGTGGAACATCAGTGATGCCAGAAAAAAATGGACATGTCTCCGTGCGGCAATCACGCTCACGCGGGAACGCCGCACGGAAACACGTGCAGTGAAAAATCACTGATGTGTGAGTAGACCCATTCATTATAATGGGTCTGCGTATGTCAGTGATTCTGGTACGTTTTAAAAAAAGCACAAACGTACCAGAATCACTGACGTGTGAAAGGGGCCTTAGAGTGATAGTTTCCATCAGAGGTTTTGTCTGAATCACATTTTTGTGGAATTTACATGGAAATCCCGACAAAAGTGCTCAGCACAGAACACAAGAATATGATCAAAGCCTTATACTGAAATTGATCAAAAAATGTTCTATACCCCAAATTGTTAACAATAAAACCCCTAACTTATCATGCACAAAACCAGACTCCACTCAGGTCCATCATCTGTCATTGGAAATATATGGGATTCCCATGTTATTGCATGTTAGGACAAAGGGAGGCTTTGCATGTTGCAACATCGCAAGCCGATGCTGCGATGTCGCATGCGATAGTCCCCGCCCCCTTCGCAGGTACGATATCTTGTGATAGCTGGCGTAGCGAAAATTATCGCTATGCCAGCTTCACATGCACTCACCTGCCCTGCGACCGTCGCTCTGGCCGGCGACCCGCCTCCTTCCTAAGGGGGCGGGTCGTGCGGCGTCATAGCAACGTCACACGGCAGGCGGCCAATAGCGGCGGAGGGGCGGAGATGAGCAGGATGTAATCATCCTGCCCACCTCCTTCCTTCCGAAGAGCCGCCGGCGGCAGGTAAGGTGATGTTCCTCGCTCCTGCGGCGTAACACACAGCGATGTGTGCTGCCACAGGAACGAGGAACAGCATCGTACCTGTCGCGGCAGCATAATTATGGAAAAGTCGGAGCCTGCACAGATGATACGATAACGACGCTTTTGCGCTCGTTAATCGTATCATCTAGGATTTACACACAACGATGTCGAAAGTGACGCCGGATGTGCGTCACTTTCGTTTTGACCCCACCGACATCGCACGTGCAATGTTGCAACGTGCAAAGCCGCCCAAAGACTCAGGAAAAGCAATATGGCTCCCACCCTTGAAATAAAATCCAGTGATGTCCGCACTTCTAAATATAAATCCCCCTCCTTCTGCACCCTTATGTGCTTAAATAGCAGTAAGTAGCCCTGTGTATGGCATTATTGTAGTGGGGAGAGAACACTTAACAATTTATAGGGTGCATGACTTCAGAAGCACAAGCTGGGCATAATGTATGGGGTGCTACTATATATGGATGAACAATGTATAGGCATTGAACTGGCATATTTGTAATTCTCCAGAAAAAAGAGCGTGACATGGATGCTACAAAATAGTCACTGCAGCCCTATATACCGTATTTTTCAGACTATAAGACGCACTTTTTCCCCCCCAAATGTTGGGGGAAAGTGTGGGGTGCATCTTATAGTCTTAATGTAGGGCATGGCTTTGGGGAATGAGGGCGCTGCGGTGGCGCAGATCATCGGGGGCACGAGCAAGCTGCAGCAGTGCCTACCATGACCACTTGGGCCCACTCATTTCATATGCATGTGTAGAGTCCACAGGGCCTTAAGGCCCTATCACACACAGAGATAAATCTTTGGCAGATCTGTGGTTGAAATGAAACCATGGACATGTTGTTCCATTTTTACACAGCCACAAACCTGGCATTGATTGTCCACAATTTCACTGCAACCACAGATATGTAAAATTATTTATCTCTGTGTGTAAAGTGGCCTTTATGGTACTCGTCACCGGGCCAATGGTTTCTTGGGGTAGCTGTGACTGGCTTGACCCAGTTTTGTGACCCCGTCTGTTACATGTTAAATAAGAACAGCAAATGGACAAGTGTCCAATACAGATGGGGATGGAAGGAGGGTGACGGGCCCCTGGCAAGCGTGTCACCGATTGCAGCAGTGACTGGGGTCTCAGACTCCTCCGCCGCCGACTCTTCCTGCGACTAGTCCTCTCCCAAGGGCAGTACTGGATGGGGAGTGGGGATGCTTTGCGGCGCCACCCGTGGTATGCGGCCAGGAACTAGTCGCCGCTGCACAGTCTCTGTCTGGGGCAGGTGTTATGTGCAGCTGGGATGGTATTGCTCCCCACGGGCAGAGCGGGGTACCCCGGGAGGTTGATGAGAATGGGGGTGGCAGTCCACGGGAGCGGTGGAGCGCAGGGCAGCGGCAGTTACTCACAGAGCACCAGGTGCGGGTTCCAGACACTTTATTAACTGGTTCAGGTGTTATTGCACCCCGGGTGCTGGTCCTCACTATCAGAGACTCTGGTTGCTTCCCGGGCAGGTCAGAGGCTGGATCCAGTTTTGTAATCGGTGGTCTTTCTCCTCCATGCACAACTCTGTACTCTTCCCCGGTCTCGGTCCGTACGGCCGGCAGTCTGGGCCTCTTGTGGGTCAGACCTATATTCCCCTCTTTCAGGCTCCCTCTCTGCTGCCGCAGCTTGGCTACCCGAACTAGGGCTCTGTACCACTCTTGTGCCCAGTCTCGTCTCTCTGGCGACTGCTCCTTTTTAGTCCATGATTACAGGTGCTGGGTCCCATTTCTCTAGATGTTACTTGCCCCCAGCTTGGTGGAGCTGTCTATTCGGTGTTACATCCAGACAGCTATGTTCTGCCTCCCTGAAGGCCTGACAGCCTCCCCTTCAGGGAGATGCACCACTTTGCATCTGCTCTGTCTCGTGTCCAAGCTTGTTCTGAGGTAAAGTGAAACTGTTTTTTACTCCTAACTGCTCATACCCCCACTTTTGCAATTTGCTATGGCAACCTGGGTCTGCTAAGGACTGGCTGAGTCACTTTCTATGTCTGTAGAAACATTGTTAACCCTTTCCTAGTGACTGCTTCTCCCTCCTGTATGGTGGTGTGAGGGGTGTGTAGAACTTACTAGATTAACATCTTGACCTGCCAGGGAAGGATATAATGATATACCCTGTAGCAGCCAGTCTCAGGGGCGCTACACATGCATCCTCCCCCATCATCTCTCAGCGCTGAAGCCGGCGCTGACAGGTGGGCGGGATGATGGGCGGGGGATGCATGCATACTAACAGCCGGACTGCATCATCACCCCTGGCAACTACAGCCTGGAGTGATTATGTGCAGCTATATTTACTGCCCCCCATGCATCATCATCAGCGCGGGGTGCAGTGAATCAGTAGACTCACCGGCCACGATCCCTGCATCATCGCGATGTCCTCCCGTCTGCCGGCTGTGGCTGTGTGTGTGGAGACTAGCGGTGCGCACAGCGATGACGTCATCGCTGTGCGCACGTGTCCACACACAGCCGCAGGCGGCACAGGCTGGAGGACAAGCGATGCTGCAGGGATCCTGGCCGGCTCCACACAGGTCAGCAGTGCTGCTGCTGGTACAGACAAGAGGAGGAATGATGCTGCGTGGAGTGAGGAAAGGTGAGTATGGACAGGATGGGGTATATAGCAGGATGCGGCCATACACCAGGATGGGGTATATAGCAGGATGCGGCCATATGCCAGGTTGGGGTATATAGCAGGATGCGGCCATATACCAGGATGGGGGTATGTAGCAGGATGCGGGCCATATGCCAGGATGGGATATATAGCAGGATTGGAGCACATACTAGGATGTCATTATATAGCAGGACAGGAGCTATACCAGGATGGGGGACATATATATTGTAAGGTAGCGTGGTCGGCTGCGCGGCAGAAGACACGGGATCCAGGCACCAAGGGTCACAGCACACGGTTTATTGCACAAACCAAAAGACCAAAACAGCACACATGTCTTTCTCTGGCAGAAACTCAGGGAGTTGTGTTCCCTCCCTCACACTAGGGACCCATGCCCATGTTCCTGTTTCCTTTTAACCCTCCTTTCAGCCTGCAGGGAAACAGCATTAACCCTGGAGTGGAGTTGCTTTCTATAAATGGAGGGAGCACAACCGGGGCGAGACGTCATAGACAACCCCGGTCACAGCCTCACATACCCCCCCCTCAGTTCAAGCGTGCGGGGTTGAACTCCCGCTATCAAACACGGGCCGCGGGACAAGGCATCGGCGTTTCCCTGCAACCTACCGGCCCGGTGTTCAACCGTAAACCAGAAGTTCTGCAGAGAAAGGAACCACCGGGTAACCCGAGCATTCCGTTCCTTGGCGGACCTCATCCAGACCAGCGGAGAGTGATCAGTCACCAAGCGAAACTGTCGTCCCAGCAGGTAATAGCGTAGGGACTCCAAGGCCCACTTGATCGCCAGGCACTCCTTCTCCACTACGCTATAATTCCGCTCGGGAGGGGTGAGCTTCCTACTTAAGAAGGTGACGGGGTGTTCCTCCCCCTGAACCACCTGAGACAGCACTGCCCCCAGGCCGACCTCAGAGGCGTCAGTCTGTACTATGAACTCCTTCCGGAAATCAGGGTTGAGAAGAACGGGCTGTCCGCACAGGACCCCCTTCAGGGCCCGGAAGGAGTCGTCGGCCTGCGGAGTCCAGCGCACCATGACGGACTTCTTGCCTTTGAGAAGGTCCGTCAAGGGGGCTGATAGTCCCGCAAAATTTTTTACAAACCTCCTGTAGTACCCCACGATACCCAGGAAGGCCCTAACCTGCTTCGTGGTCAGGGGTCTAGGCCACTTCTGGATCGCCTCAACTTTGTTAATTTGGGGCTTAATCACTCCTTGGCCTATTACGTAGCCCAAGTAGCGGGCTTCCGTGAGCCCCAACGCACATTTCTTGGGATTGGCTGTCAATCCGGCTGTTCGGAGCGCGTTCACCACCGCTTGTACCTGTTCCAAGTGGGTCTGCCACTCAGAGCTGTAAATAATGATGTCATCAAGGTACGCTGATGCATACGCCTGGTGGGGTTCCAGCACCAAGTCCATCAACCTCTGGAACGTGGCCGGAGCGCCATGTAACCCAAAAGGCAAGACAACATAGTGGAAGAGACCCTCCGGCGTAACAAAAGCGGTTTTATCCTTGGCGGACTCCGTCAGTGGCACCTGCCAGTACCCCTTGGTCAGGTCGAGCGTGGTGAAATATCGCGCCTGTCCCAGCCTATCAATCAGCTCATCCACCCGGGGCATGGGGTAGAGATCGAACTTGGATATTTCGTTCAATCTCCTAAAGTCATTGCAGAACCTTAAGGAGCCATCGGGTTTTGGTATTAGGACAATGGGACTAGCCCATTCACTCCGGGATTTTTCGATGACCCCCAGGCGTAGCATTGTCTTCACTTCCTCTGATATGGCTTGTCTTCGAGCCTCCGGTACCCGGTATGGCTTCAGGCGTACCTTCAGGTGAGGCTCGGTGACAATGTCATGTCGTATCAGACTGGTCCTACCAGGCAGCTCGGAGAAGACATCGGGGTTCTGCTGAACCAGCCGTCTGGCCTCTCGCCTCTGTTGCTTGGTGAGGGCTTCTCCAATCCTTACTTCCGGTTCGTCCTCTCCGGAGGTCGCTGGAGCCGGGTTTGAACAACCCGAAGAGGAGGGAGATGGGGAAAAATCAAAAATTCAGGCTTTCCCGTTCCTGCCAAGGTTTTAACAGGTTGACATGGTATATTTGTTCAGGTTTCCACCTACCGGGCTGCAGTACCTTATAGTTGACCACCCCGATTCTTTCCTTTATCTCATAGGGGCCTTGCCACTGAGCCAGGAATTTACTCTCCGCCGTGGGGATCAGTACCAACACCCGATCCCCGGGTTTAAAGGTCTGCACGGTGGCTTGTCTATTGTAGCGGCCGCTTTGCGCGGCCTGAGCCTCCTGTAAATGCTCCTTCACAATTGGCATGACCGCGCTTATGCGGTTCTGTATTCCTAAAATGTGTTCAATCACACTTTTATGGGGGGTGGGCTCCTGCTCCCATGTTTCCTTTGCCAGGTCCAACAATCCCCGGGGATGTCGTCCGTATAACAACTCAAAAGGCGAAAACCCCGTGGATGCCTGTGGCACCTCTCGGATGGCAAACATCAAATAGGGAAGCATCATATCCCAGTCTTTCCCGTCTTTGGAAATCACCCTTTTGAGCATGGTTTTCAGGGTTTTATTGAATCGCTCCACTAAACTGTCCGTCTGAGGATGATACACAGACGTACGCAACTGCTTGATCTGGAGTAGCCGGCATAGCTCTTTGGTCACTTTCGACATGAATGGGGTCCCCTGATCCGTAAGGATCTCCTTGGGCAACCCCACCCGGCAGAACACAGCAAACAACTCCCGAGCTATAAGTTTCGCCGCAGTATGTCTGAGAGGTATCGCCTCTGGATACCGGGCGGCATAGTCAACGATCACTAGGATGTGTTGGTGCCCTCGAGCGGACTTTACGAGGGGCCCCACCAGATCCATCCCTATCCGTTCAAAAGGGACTTCTATAATGGGTAACGGTACCAACGGACTGCGAAAGTGGGCCAGGGGTACGGTTAGCTGACACTCCGGGCAGGTTTCGCAGAACCGTTTTACCTCCCCAAAGACCCCGGGCCAATAGAACCTTTGCAATATTCGCTCCTGCGTTTTCTTGACCCCTAGGTGGCCACTCATCAGGTGTTTATGAGCCAAGTCGAGGACCCGCCGGCGATATGGCTGGGGCACCAACTGCTCTACCCCCACGCCCCGTATTTCATCTACCCGGTAGAGTAAATCCTGTTTAAGAGCGAAATGGGGGTACCTTACCTGGGCACCGGGCAGCTGTGCCACCCCGTCAACCACTGTCACCCGACTCCGGGCATGTATTAATGTAGGGTCCTGGAGTTGGGCTGTCCCAAACGTATCCGGGGACGCCTCCAACTCTGGGATGGGCTCGACCATCTCAGCCTCTCCTGCCAATACCTCTAGGGGCGACCTATCGGGTTCACATTCTGTCCCTATCATGGGGACCCCTACAGCAGGCGTCCCGGATTCGGGATTGTCGGGCTCAGGTCCCGGACTGTCCAATATCTGAGGGGACTTAGGAGGCCCCTTCCATAGAGTCCAAAAATACGGCAGATCCCTTCCTAGGATCACGTCATAGGGAAGAGTGTTAATAAGTCCCACCTCATGTTGCACCTGACCGCAGGGTGCTGTGATGGTGACAATCCCCGTGGGATAGTCTCGGCGGTCCCCATGTATGCAAACCACCCCCACGGTACGTCCTGTGGCCTTTACTTCAGCCCTTAGGGTTGATCGCACAAGGGTCACTAAGCTTCCGGAATCCAACAAGCCTGTAACCGGACATCCATTCACCTGTATTTGGCACAAGTGGGGCTCAGTCTCCGGGGAGACAAGGTCCGCGGTACACACCGCCTGAGCATACATTGAACCCCGCCGGGTAACCCCACAATCCCTGGGCTCCGTGGTGAATGGACACTGGGCTTCCATATGTCCCACCCGCTGGCACCGCCAACATCTAATAGGGAAGGAAACCCCCTTGACGAGTTGTCGTTTAGGGTACATAGCCTTCCGGACCTCAGAGACCACGGGCGTGGCCTCAGACGGGACGGTAGCGGACTCCCGCACCGGTGTCCGCGGTGGGTCCTTGGCCCGAGGCTTGGAGGGGCCGGACCGACGGGCGGCACGCAAAGTCTCAGTGTCCCGTATCAAGTCCTGCATAGCCAGATGCCGCTCCACCAGGCACACTAATTGGTCCAGGGTACGTGGGTCGCCCTGTACTACCCACCGTTGAATGGTGACGGGTAAAGTGCGCACAAAGCGATCAACCACTACCCTTTCCACCATTTGCGCAGGGCTCAGAGTGTCAGGCTGCAACCACTTCTTTACCAGATGCAACAAGTCATAGGCCTGGGAGCGTACGGGTTTGACTTCCTCATAGAACCACTGATTTACCCGCTGAGCCCGTACATAGGTATTCACCCCCAACCGAGCAAGTATTTCGGCTTTCAGGGTCTCATATTCTATGGCGTCCTCAGTACAGAGGTCCAGGTACGCTTTTTGGGGCTCCCCCGTCAGATAGGGCGACAATACCTCAGCCCACTGGGGGGTCGGCAGCTTTTCCCGCTCGGCCACCCGCTCAAACACCGCCAGGAACGCTTCCACATCATCCCCCGGGGTCATCTTTTGCAACGCTTGTCTCACCGTTTTCCGGACGCTGCCGTCGTCACCCGGTCTCGGGGTTGTTGCTGCCGGTCCGGCACGGATCGACTTGGCCAGGAGAACCATCTGTTCTTGGTGCCTTTGTTCCTGCAATTGCAAGGAGTGCTGCTGACGATCCAACGACCGGAGCAGGTGTGCATTGGTCTGTTGTTGCTGTGCATTAGCCTGTTGTTGCTGTGCATTAGCCTGAGCCAGCTGCTTTAGTATGTCCTCCATGGCGTCGCCGGGTTTGGGCTGTAGTATAGCCGCTCGAATCCAGGACATGCGCTGCTGGGTCACCAGGGATGGATGCTACACCTCACCGGGCTGGCATGCCCGCATTCTCCACCATCTGTGAGGTAGCGTGGTTGGCTGCGCGGCAGAAGACACGGGATCCAGGCACCAAGGGTCACAGCACACGGTTTATTGCACAAACCAAAAGTCCAAAACAGCACACATGTCTTTCTCTGGCAGAAACTCAGGGAGTTGTGTTCCCTCCCTCACACTAGGGACCCACGCCCATGTTCCTGTTTCCTTTTAACCCTCCTTTCAGCCTGCAGGGAAACAGCATTAACCCTGGAGTGGAGTTGCTTTCTCTACATGGAGGGAGCATAACCGGGGCGAGACGTACCGGCCGTCATAGACAACCCCGGTCACAGTCTCACAATATACAAGGCAGGAGGATCACATACAAGGCAGGAGGATCATTACCAGGATGGGGTACCTTAGTAGAGAATTTGGAGACCTTACCCCCATAACAGTGTCAGCAAATGATCCTTGCCCCATAAGTGTGTCATGACCACATTTTTTCCTTAAAATTTTATTTTCCTTTTTTACTTCTCTAAACCCAGGATGCGTCTTACGGTCCAGTGCGTCTTATAGTCCGAAAAATACGGTAAATAATTTGAGAGGTGCAATTTCTACAATGGGGTAACCTTTTTTTGTTGTTTTGGCACCTTAGGGGCTCTGCAAATTTCGCCCACAATGTATTCTAGCAACATTTGGTCCATGTGTCGTGTGGCCAAACAGTACTTTTTATGACATATAGGGCATCACCGCATTTGGGAGAAATTATAAGGTTGCTTTTTTAAAACTTGGGTAACATAAATTTGCAGCTAATAAAAAAAAAAATTACCACTAAAATGTTATATTCCCACATCTCAATATTTTAAAATTCTGTTAGACGTTTTCATTATTGGGTCACTTGTGGAAGTTTCTGCTGATTGGGCACCTCAAGAGAGCATGGCTAATGAAGGCCACAATCTATTCAAATGGAATCTGTGGTCTAAATAGCAAGTCACGTTCCTTTCCATCTGATCCCTGTTTTTGCTCAAACAGTAATGTACAGTAACCTATGCATATGAGGTACTGCCACATTCAGTGAAAGCTTCATAATAAATTACCCTGTCCATTTTCTTCTGCTACCATTTGTGTGAATTAAGAATAAAGAGAGAGAGGGTGCTCCTGTGTGGGATCTTAATGTACCGAGGTATGTACAATGTGAGGTGCACACTCACCTGATAGTGTTGTACGTCAGGTACAACACTGTTAGTGGTATTGAAGGGGGATCGCAAGTTCACCGCTCCTTGTCAGCAGGGATCCCATCCTCCTGACTCCGCAGGACTCTGCTCACACGATCGGGGTTTCCACGTGCAGTGTGCAGCCGCCGGACCGGCGTCTGATAGCAGCTCCTCCTCCGGGTCGGACGGTCCCGTGATCACAGATGCGGTGATTCCCCAGCCCCTGGTGTTAGATTCAAACGAATAGTACGATCCTGGTTCTGGCTGCAGCAGCCCCGTGAGCTCCCATAGGGAGATAATGATGCAGGGAAAAAAAAAGAAACGCGTTTTTACCTGAGGAAGGGGGAGGTTGTACCCCCGAAATGCGTAGTGGCATGTAAATAATTAATAAATCTACATCCCAAATAACCTCATCACTACCTTTCTGAGCAGCGCAGCGAAACCGTGCATTTTTTCTTTTTTTTCCCCTGCATTTGTGTGAATTAAAATTTTGAGTCAGCTGAAAAAACTCCACATTTTTCATTTTCATGGCCTAATAATTCAGTGTATTTTGTGGGTTAAAAGTACTCACCATACCAATAGATAAATTCATTATACAGTTTAGCTTGCCAAATGATGTCTCATGTGCGTGTTTCTGCATTTTGACATTTTTGGCACCTTAGGGGCTCTGCAAATGCAACATGTTGTCCAAATTTACACATAAGATAAGTAATATGCCACAAAGAAAATTCCTTTAAGCTGCTTTTTATTTAGAAAAGGTGCACGTCAAACAGCCAGAATAGTGGCAAGTGAAATAAAATATCAATTTGTAAATCTTATGTATATAATTTACCAGAAACAGGAAGGAGGAGAGAAAAGTCCAACATGAGAAAAAACATCCCCCTGAGAAAAGGCATAAGGTCACGCTCAAAGTAATTGGAAAAAGAATCCTAATGATATTATAACCTACAAGGCCAAAGGGGTTAACACTAAGGGGTACTTTGCACACTACGACATCGCAAGCCGATGGTAGCGATGCCGAGTGCGATAGTCCCCACCCCCGTCGCAGCTGCCATATCTTGTGATAGCTGCCGTTGCGAACATTATCGCTACGGCAGCTTCACATGCACTTACCTGCCCTGCAACGTCGCTCTGGCCAGCAAACCACCTCCTTCCTAAGAGGGCGGGTCGTGCAGTGTCACAGCGACGTCACATAGCAGGCGGCCAATAGAAGCTGGGGGACGGAGATGAGCGGGACGTAAACATCCCGCCCACCTCCTTCCTTCCTCATTGCAGCCGGGACGCAGGTAAGGCAATGTTCCTCGCTCCTACGGCTTCACACACAGTGATGTGGGCTACCGCAGGAACGAGGAACAACATCGTAACATCGGTCCTTCCAAAATTATGGAAATTACCGACGCTACACCGATCATACGATTTCGATGCTTTTGCGCTCGTTAATTGCAGTAAAAAGGATTCACATGCTCCGATGTCGACAGCAACGCCGTATGTGCGTCACTTTCGATTTGACCCCACCGACATCGCACCTGCGATGTCGTAGTGTGCAAAGTACCCCTATGAAGCAAAGGAGGTCAAACACAGGGCCACTTACTTAATAACAAACCAATAAAGTCTATTAATATAACCAAGGCAATAGCACAATGATATGGAGATTGGTGGTGAAGTGGCTCCCGGAGACCTACCTGCTATCAGAAAAAGAGAGGGGCACCAATCCTATAGTGTGGGACAGGTCCCGACACGTGTTTTGCTGGTGTGCTGCTTCGAGAGACCATGTGGCTACAGCAGTGTCAGGGGGTATATATATAGCGTGCCAGAGATAAGACCTTGATTGAATAATCGGCACTGTATCCGGGAACAGCTGTGCTTGCCCTCGCTCCGATAACCGGCACTCAAAATGACTTCCGGGTTCGGAAGAAAACCTTACGGTGACATCACTATTATCAGAAGTCATTACACAGAGGTCAGCTCGGAGCACGCATACATCAAAGCCCCATGGCAGCGCTGAACAACGGCGACCAATTTAGTTACTGGCAAACATAAGGGTAGTTCTGAGATCAAAATAATAAAAACTAGCCCCCTAAGTGGACAAAGAGAAGGGAGAAAGGGAAGAAAAGAGAGTGGAAGACAAGAAGCAAATACATTGAGGTCAAGAAAGGCAGATATTGATTTACTGCAAAAGATTACATACAATGCAGCAAGAACGGCCTCAATCAATATGAAAGATCAAAGCTAGACATTCAAAAAGCTTCATTATTGTAGTCTTCCATAACTTTCTCCTAATAAAGGATCATCCAGAGCCAAATATTCACCTTGAGAGAGTAGAAAAATACACAAGAATAACTATCTGGAATGAAAAAAGAAGAAAATAAATTAGGAACACTGCTAAAAATGAATTAAAATAAGGACAATAGAGGCTGGTATCGCACAAATAGCGGTACATGCAAGACAATTAGATGTCTCAAAAAAAGACAATTAATACGTCCAAAAAAGTGGTAAGAAAAAGAGAAATGCAGAAGGATCCATCCTAAAAATTGTGTCATTAATGAGACAGGAGAAGAGCACCTAAGATAATTACATACTAAGGTGCGCCACTAATGAAGAAATGGTGCATATGATAGTCTTTCATTGAGTCCATTTGGAGATACAGTGCCCAGGCAGAAAATCCATCGCCATTCACATTGAGCCAATACTTTTTTGTAATCGCCGTCACGTATCCCCAAATGGACTTTAACAATGCCACGAATCATCATGCTAGAAGGATCACAATTATGTTGATGGGGTCAATGCAACTTTAACTCATAATGAGGTCCAATTTCCTTGGAATATTTTTTTCATGTTGTCCAAATTTGCATTCCAGAAATCAAACAGTGTCCATGTCCTAAAAGAGCTTTTTTAATTCATGTATCGTATCTTCATACTCATAAGAAAGCAGATAACAAACTGTGTAGTCCACGTTTGGTGTTGCCTCTTGTAAAATTGTGAAAAATGGTGCAAAAGTATCATTTTTGTGAAAAAAATGAAAACTTTCAATATGGTGACCTAAAGTTATCAAATTTTGTGAAGTACCCGTGGGTTCAAAATTCTCATTATTACCATGGGAAAAATCATTGAGAGGTTTACTTTCCAAAATGTGTTCCCTTCTGGGGGGGTTTCTGCTTTTTAGGTACCTTAGGGGCTCTGCTAATATGACATGATGCCCTCAATCTTTTCAATTAAATTTGTGCTCCAAAATTCAAATATTTCACCTTTCGTTCCAAGCCCTTCATTTGTCCAAACCGAGGTTTCTGACCACATGTAGGGTAACAGCGAGCTCAGAAGAAACTGGGTAACAGATTTTGTCATCTATTTTGTAGCAATATTCCATGTAAAAGTGAATACATTTGGGCTAAATGAACATTTAAAGATAGAATATACTTTTTTTTTCACTGCAGTTGAAAAAAATCTCAGAATCATTGGGATATACTGAAATACTCAAGAGTTATTACCTCATAAAGTGAGGCAAGTCAGATTTGAAAAACGAGGTTGATTATTAACATATAAAGTGGCCCGGTCCTTAAGGGGTTAAAATTATTTTTAGAGTCCATTTAATAGAGTTAATAGTCTAATTCTAGACATGTACAAATGCGTACATAGCAGTCACAAGGAGACTGATGAAGGTAGGCCGAAACAAGCATAGGGATGGGCGACTATCGTTGTTTCCTGTTACGTACACTCTCTAAGGTAAATCTGCTTGTGTCTGTTATGTTCAATTTATTGTATTTGACTTTTGTACTGATACATTCAATGTGCCTCTGCCTCCCAATGCTGGCCTAATAGCTATGCATGAGCGTAACTATTATTATTAGATACTGGTCTTATTATTTGTCGACTTGCACTTTATTTTCACTTTGTACATACCTTGCAGGATTTCTATATTGCAATAACATTTATATGTGAGCTCAATAATTGTGCATTGCATTATTTTGGACTTGCTCTTTACTTTATTTTGCACATATATTGTCATTTTGCCTCAATTTTTTGCACTGCTCTTTAGCAGCGTATGGGTATTTAGGCTGTCATAGAACATGTGCACCTTATAAACAGTTGAATATGTACTTTTATTATTATTTTTAAGTCAGTTTCTTATTTATGTATAATAGTATATCCAGTCACTTTATCTATATATGAATTTTAAATATCCAAAGGCCAATTAGACACTGAGCACCTTAGGCTGCTTTCACACCTCCGGTTTTAGCAGAGTCGGCCAATCCGGCTCTAAAACCTATGCAACGGATGCGGCGACAAAACCGCATCCTTTGCATAAGTTTTTTACATACGGCCCATCCGGTTTTTGCCGCTTGCGGCAGGCTACTGAGCATGCGCAGTGGAAAAAAACGCATGCGGCGGCCGGATGCGTTCTTTGCCGCAGGACGCCGCATGCGGCGTCTATAGGCGTGCATTGCAAATCGCGGCGCAATGCGGGTTTTTTTGCCGACAAAAAAAAAAAAGGGGCAGGCAACGTTCCATCCGGCCGCCGCATCGGCTAAATCTGCCGCATGTGGCAAAAAACGGACGGAACGCAAGCCCATGTGGCACAATACAGCACTAATATAAGTCTATGCCAAAAAAACGCAACCAGAGGCAAAAAAAATGGTTGCGTTTTTTCTGCAAAGTGCCGGATTGGGCCGCACAGGAAAAACCGGATGTGTGAAAGCAGCCTTAGTTTACCTTGTACAACGGTTTATTCCTGTCTCTGCTGCTATTTTACTGCTACATCTATACCCTTTCAAGTTCTGATATGTATTTTTATGTTCCTATTTATAAATAAAATCTAATAATGTGACCATGGTTTTGGTTCATATTACCAAGAGTCATTTATATTGTCCAAGACATATACACATTTTATAATATGTTCATTACATAATTCTTATAATTAATTGTATCTGTGTATATGTATGTATTTCTTGTGTGTTTGACCACCACCCTTTAAATCCAAACATGGCACGGGTGATAGAAAGGGTAGGTTAATAGGCAGGGCCGGCGTCAGCACCCGGCAAACCCGGGCAAATGCCGGGGCCCTGGAGAGCCGGGGGGGCCCACTCGGCCTCGTCAGTTCTCCTGTCCCTTGGCCGGGGCCCACTCGCCCTTACAGTTCTGCGGTCCCCAGCCGAGTTCCGGGGACCGCAGTCCTCGGCAGCAATCTGCGGCGCCGTCACTTTAAGGCGCGCAGACATCCTCGTTTGAATTTCATCTGTGGGCGGAGCTACCGCCTTCTCAGTCCCACAGATGAAGGAGGCGAGCTTCTGTCCGGCGCTGTGTGGGCCCCCTCTCCACCGTGACCTAATCGGGTAAGTGCCCTCCCCGCCTCCCCATTATGGGCCCCGGTGAGCTGCTTCTACCCCCTGGATGTATGCCCTGGCCCCTGCCAATGCCCCCACCCGCCGATTCCGCGGGTGTGGGCCCCGCCGAGCCGCGGGTGCTGCCAGTGCCGCGGGTGCTGTACCCGCCGAGCCGCGGGTGTGGGCCCTGCCGAGCCGCGGGTGCTGTACCCGCCGAGCCGCGGGTGCTGTACCCGCCGAGCCGCGGGTGCTGTACCCGCCGAGCCGCGGGTGCTGGCCCTGCCGAGCCGCGGGTGTGGGCCCTGCCGAGCCGCGGGTGCTGTACCCGCCGAGCCGCGGGTGCTGGCCCTGCCGAGCCGCGGGTGTGGGCCCTGCCGAGCCGCGGGTGCTGCCAGTGCCGCGGGTGCTGTACCCGCCGAGCCGCGGGTGTGGGCCCCACAGAGCAGCAGAGTTGTGTGCATTTGTCTGAATGTAGCAGAGTTGTATGTGTTTGTCTGAATGTAGCAGAGTTGTATGTGTTTGTCTGAATGTAGCAGAGTTGTATGTGTTTGTTTGTATGTAGCAGAGTTGTATGTGTTTGTCTGTATGTAGCAGAGTTGTATGTGTTTGTCTGTATGTAGCAGAGTTGTATGTGTTTGTTTGTATGTAGCAGAGTTGTATGTGTTTGTCTGTATGTAGCAGAGTTGTGTGTTTGTCTGTATGTAGCAGAGTTGTATGTGTTTGTCTGTATGTAGCAGAGTTGTGTGTATTTGTCTGTATGTAGCAGAGTTGTATGTGTTTGTCTGTATGTAGCAGAGTTGTGTTTGTCTGAATGTAGCAGAGTTGTGTGCATTTGTCTGAATGTAGCAGAGTTGTATGTGTTTGTATGTAGCAGAGTTGTATGTGTTTGTCTGTATGTAGCAGAGTTGTATGTGTTTGTCTGTATGTAGCAGAGTTGTGTGTTTGTCTGTATGTAGCAGAGTTGTATGTGTTTGTCTGTATGTAGCAGAGTTGTATGTGTTTGTCTGTATGTAGCAGAGTTGTATGTGTTTGTCTGTATGTAGCAGAGTTGTATGTGTTTGTCTGTATGTAACAGAGTTGTATGTGTTTGTATGTAGCAGAGTTGTATGTGTTTGTCTGTATGTAGCAGAGTTGTATGTGTTTGTATGTAGCAGAGTTGTATGTGTTTGTCTGTATGTAGCAGAGTTGTATGTGTTTGTCTGTATGTAGCAGAGTTGTATGTGTTTGTTTGTATGTAGCAGAGTTGTATGTGTTTGTCTGTATGTAGCAGAGTTGTGTGTATTTGTCTGTATGTAGCAGAGTTGTATGTGTTTGTCTGTATGTAGCAGAGTTGTGTTTGTCTGAATGTAGCAGAGTTGTGTGCATTTGTCTGAATGTAGCAGAGTTGTATGTGTTTGTATGTAGCAGAGTTGTATGTGTTTGTCTGTATGTAGCAGAGTTGTATGTGTTTGTCTGTATGTAGCAGAGTTGTGTGTTTGTCTGTATGTAGCAGAGTTGTATGTGTTTGTCTGTATGTAGCAGAGTTGTATGTGTTTGTCTGTATGTAGCAGAGTTGTATGTGTTTGTCTGTATGTAGCAGAGTTGTATGTGTTTGTCTGTATGTAACAGAGTTGTATGTGTTTGTATGTAGCAGAGTTGTATGTGTTTGTCTGTATGTAGCAGAGTTGTATGTGTTTGTATGTAGCAGAGTTGTATGTGTTTGTATGTAGCAGAGTTGTATGTGTTTGTCTGTATGTAGCAGAGTTGTATGTGTTTGTCTGTATGTAACAGAGTTGTATGTGTTTGTATGTAGCAGAGTTGTATGTGTTTGTCTGTATGTAGCAGAGTTGTATGTGTCTGTATGTAGCAGAGTTGTATGTGTTTGTATGTAGCAGAGTTGTATGTGTTTGTCTGTATGTAGCAGAGTTGTATGTGTTTGTATGTAGCAGAGTTGTATGTGTTTGTATGTAGCAGAGTTGTATGTGTTTGTCTGTATGTAGCAGAGTTGTGTGTTTGTCTGTATGTAGCAGAGTTGTGTGTTTGTCTGTATGTAGCAGAGTTGTGTGTTTGTCTGTATGTAGCAGAGTTGTATGTGTTTGTCTGTATGTAGCAGAGTTGTGTTTGTCTGTATGTAGCAGAGTTGTATGTGTTTGTCTGTATGTAGCAGAGTTGTGTTTGTCTGAATGTAGCAGAGTTGTGTGCATTTGTCTGAATGTAGCAGAGTTGTATGTGTTTGTCTGTATGTAGCAGAGTTTGTGTGTGTGTTTGTCTGTATGTAGCAGAGCTGTATGTGTTTGTATGTAGCAGAGTTGTATGTGTTTGTCTGTATGTAGCAGAGTTGTGTGTGTGTGTGTGTGTCTGTAAGTGTATATGACTGTATATATTTGTCTGTTTATATGTATTTTTGTGAGTTTGTCTTTAAATATGTATATGTTCGTATCGGTGTCTGTGTGTGGATGGGGCCCACTGGGACTCTTCCGCCCGGGGCCCACAAAAACCTGGAGCCGGCCCTGTTAATAGGAAACGTCCCGGAAGTAGTTGTACCAAATGCACTTCATATTTGGTCTCCTTTGCAATATCTGGTAAAGCACCTTAGCAAGGAGGAAATGAAGGCTGTAATGAAGTATAAACAAAGCTAATAAGTGCAATGTTATATGACATGTGTTTATTCTACTATGTTATTATGCAAATGGCTTGTTACTACATAAAGAAATTATGTTCTTTAATATCACCTTGGTTTCTTTCAAGTGCTAATTGCTGTATCGAGTGTAAGCAACACATTTCCATTTGTTAGAACAATTGGTGCTGCTAGATCTATTCCCTAAAGGGCACTGAACCAAAAGTGGCAGCAGCTAATTTTGTTCATTCTCAATGACCTCACCAGCTTCATATCTCTATATGTCATTTCTTAAGCACAGGCTTCCAAATGTGCAGCACTAAATATCTAATATTCCTTTTTCTTCATTACCAATCTTGTTTGGATTTGATTACTAAGACAGTTCTCTAAAGAGAACTACCACTTTTTCAGATATAAAATAAATGAACAACCCTGAAAGTGCACTGGAGATGATTATACTCATTCAGGCCTGAAACATTACTTATTATTATAAATCAGCTACAAGCCCCCCACCCCTTCTCAAAGTCACCCCTTACATTGTGCAGTATTGTAGAAGAGACTTAGTACATCAAATCCTGTTAATATTTTCAGAGATAAAGCCATAAATGCAATAACAGTTGAAGTCAAGATTTCAACTTTATTCAACTAATAATAAATAATAATAACTTTTTATTTATCAGTTATGTAGTCTACCATATACATCTCTGAAGCTTATAAACTGAAAATTCATAAAAAAAAGTTTAAAGAACACATACAGACTATGCCTGCATAAAAAAAAAACCCATAAGGTTCAAAAGTCACAAGCACTGCTGTTTTTTGTTTTTATGTATGAATATGAGTGAGCACTAAAATGCTCAAGTGCTTGTTACTTGAATTAAGCAGGTTGGTGGCTCGGACAGGCTCAAGTTGGAGTAATGAGTATAATGGAAGTCAACGGGAAACTTGAACATTTTTCCAGATGAAGAGGGCAGGAAAATTGATTGAATCAGTACTCCAATGGAATGAGAAAAGCATGGGGAAGGCGCCTGGACTCCCAGGTCATTGCTGGGAACTAAATCAATAGATAATTAATTTTAAAAATGATGTGGGGTCCCCCCCATTTTTTATAACCAGCTAAAGTAAAACAGACAGCTGAGGACTGGAATTATCAGGCTGGGAAAGTCCAAGTATATTGCCCTTCCCAGACTAAAAATACGAGTCTGCAACCAGTCCAGAATTGGTGTGTCACATTACATTTGTCAATTCTGGGGATTTGCCCAGCTCTTCCCAATTTGCCTGGTGTGGTGGCAATCGGGGTAGTTTTTTTGGAGATTGATGTCAGCTGTGTAATGTCATCAAGCTAAGAGGTTATTAGAGGATAAGTGTTTATCACCCCCATTTCTAACGAAGTAGTAGAACAAAACACAAATACAGGAAAAAATAGTTTATTTAAAGACTGACCCATACTATCCATCGTTCATCAATTTATTATCAAAAATGTTACCAAAAAGCTCCATCATAGTCCACGACCCATGAATAAAGCTATTGAAAGACACCTTACTACAACTCTCATCAGAGCCGCCAGCTTAACACTTTAATCACAGAGACCTGGCAACAGTGATAAGAGTTGTCATCACTACCCGGCGCCTGTGAATAGCCATGCTTTACTGCTATTCACAGTCACCGGAGTTGTATTAAGGGAAGGTGGACTATGACAGAGGAGTTTCAAAGGAACATTTTTTATAATAAAATGGTGAACAAAGGATAATGTGGAGGAGTCTTTATTTAAATTATCTATTTTTTCTGGTGTTTGTCTTTTTTTTAACATACTGGGTAAGTATTGGATGCCTCTCCATTAATAACCCCAGGGCCTGATCCCGGCTCACATTACACAACTGACATCAACCCCAAAATATGTTACTCCGACTGCAATTGCGGCAGGGCAATAGAGAAGGGCTGAGGGTAAGAGCCAGAATTATTGCATTAAATGGATACACCAATTCTGTCAGTTCTGGGCTGAGATTTTTAGGCTGGGAAGGGGAAAATAACCATGGACCTTCCCAGCCTGATAATACCAGCCCACAACCATCAGCTTAACTTTGATTAGTTATCAACAATAAGTGGGATCTTGCCATATTTTTAAATTTTATATTTATTTGGTTAAGCAAGGGTAAAAACACCCTTTTGTGCCACCTGAAAGGCACTAAAGCGTGCAAGTGTATAATCCCTTCTATAATCTCCTTGAACTGCTTCTAGAGGACAGTGGGCAGAGCATCACATCCCCAGGTGTCATACAAGACCCAATGACATGATGCCGTTTGCCAATCACAGCAATACCAGTAGCCAAAATGTCTACTGCATTACCATATATAGCGGGCAATTACTGCATGTTTATTGGCTGCCTGACAGCCGCAAAACATGTGGGTGGGTTGGGGCCCCCAAAAGGTGTTGTCCATGCCTTTTTTCTTTGCTTCCCATTGGATTCAATGGCTTCGGCTAGGATTGGCGATCTGATCGGCGAACTCATGGGAGTTCCTTGGCATCTTTAGCAATGGATTAAAGATGACCTTCTATTAATTGTTTAGATGTTGCTGTCCATATTGACATCAGAATCAAAGAATTGAGAAGGTTAAATGGCCATGACAAATGCTAGCATCAATTGTGGTAACCGCACCAAATCTACATCTCTTGGCAAAAAAACATCCGTTTTCTGCCAGGAGATAGAGTTGAGCGCGGTTCGTGGTTCGTGGTTCTCCAGTTCTAGGCTCGAGTGATTTTGGGGCATGTTCTAGATCGAACTAGAACTCGAGCTTTTTGCAAAAGCTCGATAGTTCTAGAAACGTTCGAGAACGGTTCTAGCAGCCAAAAAACAGCTAAATCATAGCTTGGTTTCTGCTGTAATAGTGTAAGTCACTCTGTGAATCAAACTATTATCACATTTCAGTGTATAGTGTGCGTGAACAGCGCCTTCAGATCACTGCTGTTTCTATAATGGCGATCGCCATTTTTTTTTTTTTCTTGTCTTCCTTCCCTAAGCGCGCGCGTCTTGTGGGGCGGGCCAGCATGTCAGCCAATCACAGACACACACACAGCTAAGTGGACTTTGAGCCAGAGAAGCAACGGCATGTGTGATAGGATCTGCATGTCACATGTCCCTGCATTATAAAACCGGACATTTTCTTCACGGACGCCATTATCTGCCTTCTGCGTCTTTGGTGTCAGACATCACTGTCGCAGCTCCGTCATCCTGAGTCCTATAGCCGATACAGCTGTATGCGCTGCATACACAGCGTTAGACAGCATAGGGAGAGCACTTTATAGCAGTCCTTTTAAGGGCTCAAACCGGCAGGGTCAGAGTTAAGGTGACAGGTCCTGAAAACAGCGCCAGCGTCTGTGCAGCCAAGGTCAGGGATTTCCTCCCTGCATTTCACCATTAGGAGGGAATAGAAAGGCAGGCTTCCATTCCTCTACCCAGAGCACCACAATCCTGCCACTGTACCCTCTTGTCCTCTGCACACTCCAACTCATAACTAAGCCATTATACTAGCAAACACTCAGTGTACCTAGTGGCATCCTATCTGTGGCTATTGGACTTTGCTTTAGTCCCACTAGTGCCAAGACATTTGCAGAGCGCATCTGCCTGCATTGCACACTCCAACTAATTATAACGAAGCCATTATACTAGCAAACACTCAGTGTACCTAGTGGCATCCTATACGTGGCTATTGGACTTTGCTATAGTCCCACTAGTGCCAAGACATTTGCAGAGCGCATCTGCCTGCGTTGCACACTCCAACTAATTATAACGAAGCCATTATACTAGCAAACACTCAGTGTACCTAGTGGCATCCTATACGTGGCTATTGGACTTTGCTATAGTCCCACTAGTGCCAAGACATTTGCAGAGCGCATCTGCCTGCATTGCACACTCCAACTAATTATAACGAAGCCATTATACTAGCAAACACTCAGTGTACCTAGTGGCATCCTATACGTGGCTATTGGACTTTGCTTTAGTCCCACTAGTGCCAAGACATTTGCAGAGCGCATCTGCCTGCATTGCACACTCCAACTAATTATAACGAAGCCATTATACTAGCAAACACTCAGTGTACCTAGTGGCATCCTATACGTGGCTATTGGACTTTGCCATAGTCCCACTAGTGCCAAGACATTTGCAGAGCGCATCTGCCTGCGTTGCACACTCCAACTAATTATAACTAAGCCATTATACTAGCAAACACTCAGTGTACCTAGTGGCATCCTATACGTGGCTATTGGACTTTGCTATAGTCCCACTAGTGCCAAGACATTTGCAGAGCGCATCTGCCTGCGTTGCACACTCCAACTAATTATAACTAAGCCATTATACTAGCAAACACTCAGTGTACCTAGTGGCATCCTATACGTGGCTATTGGACTTTGCTATAGTCCCACTAGTGCCAAGACATTTGCAGAGCGCATCTGCCTGCGTTGCACACTCCAACTAATTATAACTAAGCCATTATACTAGCAAACACTCAGTGTACCTAGTGGCATCCTATACGTGGCTATTGGACTTTGCTATAGTCCCACTAGTGCCAAGACATTTGCAGAGCGCATCTGCCTGCATTGCACACTCCAACTAATTATAACTAAGCCATTATACTAGCAAACACTCAGTGTACCTAGTGGCATCCTATATGTGGCTATTGGACTTTGCTATAGTCCCACTAGTGCCAAGACATTTGCAGAGCGCATCTGCCTGCGTTGCACACTCCAACTAATTATAACTAAGTTGCATTGTCAGGGATATTTATTTTTTATTATTCTGCTGTTAATAAAGCTAGACCACCACTGCAATCTTCACCACCTCTCAATTTTTACTACCACATTTTCAGTCCACAATCTTGTCGCAATCAACATGAGTGGCAAAATGACAGATGCTGGTGGAAAGGGGAAGAGGCGTGGTGGAAAAGGCAAAAAAGGTTTTGTCCGTGGGAAAGGTGGCAAAGCTCCATTATCATCTGCTGAAGATAGACCATCTACCAGCAAAAGTAAGATGTCTACTACTTACCGTGGACAATCCGATGTGCTCCCTTTTTTACGGACACGAACAACAGGAAGAAAGGTAGATGATGGGCAAAAAAGGAAAATGCTTGAATGGATCTCAAGTGGTCCAACAAGTGCCCTCTCAGCCACTTCAAGTACCGCATCCAAAAAACACCAGTCCTCTGAGTTGTCATCCCAATCACACTTGATTTCTCCTAGCTCTGAAGTCTCCATCAGCCCTGCACAGTATGGTGGAACTGAGATGGCTGAGTCTGCAGAGCTGTTCAGTCACACTATAGCCTGGGAATCAGAGGTCTGCTCCCAAGCTACAGTGAGTACAGAACAGGAAATGGTCTGCAGTGATGCCCAGAACCTTTGTGACTCTGATTCAGGCCGTGAGGACCAAGTTTCTGAGCATAATGTTGACCCTTTGTCACAAACTGTAACACCTGTGGTTATAGACAATGAGGAACATACTGATGAAGATGAGACGCAGATACCCGATTGGGATGACAACTTAAATATTCGGTCAGGGCAAGAAGAGGCTCGGTCTGAGGGGGAGGGGAGTGCAAACACAACAATTGATGATGACGTTCTAGATCCCACCTACTGTCAACCCCCAGTCAGGCACTCGAGGAGGTCAACAGAGGCGGTGGAGGAGGATGCAACCGACGACGAAGTTACCTTGCGCCTTCCTGGACAGAGTCGGAGCACTGGTAGCACGTCTACAACTGCATCCTCAGCCACCACTCTGCCTATGAGCATTATTCGGGGTGGATCAACAGGTCGCATGGCCTCTAAGCCTTGCCTAGCCTGGTCCTTTTTTGACATCGAAAAAGATCGCCCAAATCATGTGATATGTAACATTTGTCATGATTCTCTTATTAGAGGTCAAAACCTCAGCAGTTTGACAACTTCTTCCATGAATCGTCACATGAATAAATATCATAAGTCCCGGTGGGAAGCTCACCGTGCTGCAATGCGGCCTAGCGGAGCGAACCATCCACCGCCCGCCCCTTCCAGTGCATCCGCGCGCTCTTCATCTTCTAGGACTGTGGGGACAGCTGTCACACCTGTTTTTCCACGCAAAACTTCCACCACTGTAACCGCAACAGGCAGTTTGCTTGTAAGGTCGTCAGTTGGTTTGGAAGGGGAAACAAGTGAGTGTGTACAGCTCTCTCAGACATCGATAGCACCAACGTTGGATCAAGGCAACATCATGTCTCCGCCTGCACTTTCCTCACAAACCTGCATTTTTCCAGGGACACCCTACTCAACACCGTCTACACACAGCAGCCAGATCTCTGTCCCTCAGATGTGGTCAAATAAAAGGCCACTTCCTCCGACCCATGACAAAGCTAAGAGGTTGACTCTATCCCTCTGTAAGCTGTTGGCTACCGAAATGCTGCCTTTCCGCCTAGTGGACACACAGGATTTTAGAGACCTTATGTCTGTCGCTGTGCCCCAGTACCAGATGCCTAGTCGCCACTACTTCTCTAAGAAAGGTGTGCCCGCGCTACACCAGCATGTCGCACACAACATCACCGCTTCCTTGAGAAACTCTGTGTGTGAACGGGTGCATTTCACCACCGATACTTGGACCAGTAAGCATGGACAGGGACGTTACATGTCGCTGACTGGGCACTGGGTAACTATGGTGATAGATGGTGAAGGGTCTGCTGCACAAGTCTTGCCGTCCCCACGACTTGTGTGTCAATCCTATGTCTGTCCAAGTTCCGCCACAGCTTCTGCATCCTCCACCTCATCTGGGTCCTCCACCTCCGCCCCAAGCCTGCCTGGTCAGGCCACCAGCGTTCTCACTGCGCAGAAGGAATCACGCACCCCTCATTACTATGCTGGCAGCAGAGCGCAACGGCATCAGGCGGTCTTTAGCTTGACATGTCTTGGGAATAAGAGTCACACAGCTGAGGAGTTGTGGTCAGCTCTGCGGTCCGAGTTTAATAAATGGTTGTCTCCACTCAACCTGCAGCCTGGTAAGGCCGTGTGCGACAATGCTGCAAACCTGGGTGCGGCACTTCGCCTGGGCAAGGTGACACACGTACCTTGTATGGCTCACGTGTTGAACCTTGTCGTCCAGCAATTTTTAACACACTATCCCGGCCTAGATGGCCTTCTGAACAGGGCACGAAAACTGTCAGCTCACTTCCGCCGTTCAAGCGCCGCAGCAGAGCGACTTGCCTCGCTCCAGAAGTCTTTCGGCCTGCCGGTTCATCGCCTGAAATGCGATGTGGCGACACGCTGGAATTCAACTCTCCACATGTTACAACGACTGTGGCAGCACCGCAGAGCCCTGGTGCAATACGTCATGACGTATAGCCTGGGCCAACGAGATGCAGAGGTGGGGCAGATCACCCTGATGGAGTGGTCTCAGATCAAGGACCTATGCACCCTTCTGCACAGTTTCGACATGGCGACGAATATGTTTAGCTCTGACAATGCCATTATCAGCATGACGATTCCAGTCATTTACATGCTGGAGCACACGCTAAACACTATTCGGAGTCAGGGGGTGGGACAACATGAAGGGGAGGAACTACAGGAGGATTCATATGCGCAAGGGACAACAACATCACCAAGGTCCAGACGTTCATCATCACCAACGCAGCAGGCATGGGACCATGGGGGACAGGGATCGACAAGGGCGCATAGTAGCAGGCGAAATGTTGAGCAAGGTGCAGGAGAACATGAAGAAATGGAGGACGAACTGTCCATGGACATGGAAGACTCAGCGGATGAGGGAGACCTTGGTCAAATTTCAGTTGAAAGAGGTTGGGGGGAGATGTCAGAGGAAGAAAGAACGGGTAGCACCTCTATGCCACAAACACAGCGTGGACTTGGTCCGCATGGCTGCGCAAGACACATGAGTGCCTTTTTGTTGCACTACCTCCAACATGACAGTCGTATTGTCAAAATTAGAAGTGATGATGACTACTGGATTGCCACACTATTAGATCCCCGGTACAAGTCCAAATTTTGTGACATAATTCCAGCCATAGAAAGGGACGCACGTATGCAGGAGTATCAGCAGAAGCTGTTACTCGATCTTAGCTCGGCTTTTCCACCAAACAACCGTGCAGGTGCAGGGAAGGAATCTCCCAGTTGTAACTTGACAAACATGGGACGGTCTCGTCATCTTCAACAATCTACCCGTACCAGTAGGACCGTATCTGGTGCCGGTAACAGCAATTTTATGGAATCTTTTCATAATTTTTTTAGACCCTCTTTTGCAAGGCCACCAGAGACAACAAGTCTGACACATAGTCAACGGCTGGAGAGGATGATACAGGAGTATCTCCAAATGAACATCGATGCCATGACTGTGCAACTGGAGCCTTGCTCATTTTGGGCTTCAAACCTAAAAAAATGGCCAGAGCTCGCAACTTACGCCTTGGAGATTTTGTCGTGTCCAGCTGCCAGCGTTGTCTCTGAACGTGTATTCAGTGCTGCTGGGTGTGTGCTGACAGATAAGCGCACGCGTCTGTCCAGTGACAATGTGGACAGACTGACGTTCATCAAAATGAACAAGTCATGGATCCAGAAGGAATTTACTACCCCTGTGTCATCCTGGGGAGAGTAAATGCTTGTTGATTTGGAATGTGCTTGATGCAAATCAAAACATCCTGTTTGCAACTAGGGCACAAGTGCTGCCACTGATAAGGTGTCTGTGTGGGGCCCAATTTTTGGAAAAAAGGGAGACTCCGCTTGGAGTAACCCTTGCTTACATTGTTTTTAAAAGAAGCCAAGATGAACAGAGCTGGGATCAGGAAAGACTTTGCTACCTACCCCGGTGTCATCCTGGGGACGGATAAGAATGGCGTATTTTGGAATGTGCTTGATGCAAATGTAGCTGTGAAGTGTACAACTAGGGCACAAGTGCTGCCACTGAATGGGTGGGTGTGTGTGGGGCACAATTTTTGGAAAAAAAGGGAGACTCCGCTTGGAGTAACCCTTGCTTACATTGTTTTTAAAAGAAGCCAAGATGAACAAGTCATGGGTCAGCAAAGACTTTATCTACCTACCCCGGTGTCATCCTGGGGACGGATAAGAATGGCGTATTTTTGAATGTGCTTGATGCAAATCTAGCTGTGAAGTGTACAACTAGGGCACAAGTGCTGCCACTGAATGGGTGGGTGTGTGGGGCCCAATTTTTGGAAAAAAAGGGAGACTCCGCTTGGAGTAACCCTTGCTTGCTGTGTTTTTAAAAGAAGCCAAGATGAACAGAGCTGGGATCAGGAAAGACTTTGCTACCTACCCCGGTGTCATGCTGGGGACGGTTAATTATGGCGTATTTTGGAATGTGCTTGATGCAAATCTAGCTGTGAAGTGTACAACTAGGGCACAAGTGCTGCCACTGAATGGGTGGGTGTGTGGGGCCCAATTTTTGGAAAAAAAGGGAGACTCCGCTTGGAGTAACCCTTGCTTGCTGTGTTTTTAAAAGAAGCCAAGATGAACAGAGCTGGGATCAGGAAAGACTTTGCTACCTACCCCGGTGTCATGCTGGGGACGGTTAATTATGGCATATTTTTGAATGTGCTTGATGCAAATGTAGCTGTGAAGTGTACAACTAGGGCACAAGTGCTGCCACTGAATGGGTGGGTGTGTGGGGCCCAATTTTTGGAAAAAAAGGGAGACTCCGCTTGGAGTAACCCTTGCTTGCTGTGTTTTTAAAAGAAGCCAAGATGAACAGAGCTGGGATCAGGAAAGACTTTGCTACCTACCCCGGTGTCATCCTGGGGACGGATAAGAATGGCGTATTTTTTAATGTGCTTGATGCAAATGTAGCTGTGAAGTGTACAACTAGGGCACAAGTGCTGCCACTGAATGGGTGGGTGTGTGGGGCCCAATTTTTGGAAAAAAAGGGAGACTCCGCTTGGAGTAACCCTTGCTTGCTGTGTTTTTAAAAGAAGCCAAGATGAACAGAGCTGGGATCAGGAAAGACTTTGCTACCTACCCCGGTGTCATGCTGGGGACGGTTAATTATGGCGTATTTTGGAATGTGCTTGATGCAAATCTAGCTGTGAAGTGTACAACTAGGGCACAAGTGCTGCCACTGAATGGGTGGGTGTGTGGGGCCCAATTTTTGGAAAAAAAGGGAGACTCCGCTTGGAGTAACCCTTGCTTGCTGTGTTTTTAAAAGAAGCCAAGATGAACAGAGCTGGGATCAGGAAAGACTTTGCTACCTACCCCGGTGTCATGCTGGGGACGGTTAATTATGGCGTATTTTGGAATGTGCTTGATGCAAATCTAGCTGTGAAGTGTACAACTAGGGCACAAGTGCTGCCACTGAATGGGTGGGTGTGTGGGGCCCAATTTTTGGAAAAAAAGGGAGACTCCGCTTGGAGTAACCCTTGCTTGCTGTGTTTTTAAAAGAAGCCAAGATGAACAGAGCTGGGATCAGGAAAGACTTTGCTACCTACCCCGGTGTCATCCTGGGGACAGATAAGAATGGCGTATTTTTGAATGTGCTTGATGCAAATGTAGCTGT
Source organism: Anomaloglossus baeobatrachus (assembly GCF_048569485.1). NCBI lineage: Eukaryota > Metazoa > Chordata > Amphibia > Anura > Aromobatidae > Anomaloglossus > Anomaloglossus baeobatrachus. Next base: position 721,932,451 of record NC_134353.1, read on the forward strand.
GAAGTGTACAACTAGGGCACAAGTGCTGCCACTGAATGGGTGGGTGTGTGGGGCCCAATTTTTGGAAAAAAAGGGAGACTCCGCTTGGAGTAACCCTTGCTTGCTGTGTTTTTAAAAGAAGCCAAGATGAACAGAGCTGGGATCAGGAAAGACTTTGCTACCTACCCCGGTGTCATCCTGGGGACGGATAAGAATGGCGTATTTTTGAATGTGCTTGATGCAAATGTAGCTGTGAAGTGTACAACTAGGGCACAAGTGCTGCCACTGAATGGGTGGGTGTGTGGGGCCCAATTTTTGGAAAAAAAGGGAGACTCCGCTTGGAGTAACCCTTGCTTGCTGTGTTTTTAAAAGAAGCCAAGATGAACAGAGCTGGGATCAGGAAAGACTTTGCTACCTACCCCGGTGTCATGCTGGGGACGGTTAATTATGGCGTATTTTGGAATGTGATTGATGCAAATCTAACTGTGAAGTGTACAACAAGGGCACAAGTGCTGCCACTGAATGGGTGGGTGTGTGTGGGGCCCAATTTTTGGAAAAAAAGGGAGACTCCGCTTGGAGTAACCCTTGCTTGCTGTGTTTTTAAAAGAAGCCAAGATGAACAGAGCTGGGATCAGGAAAGACTTTGCTACCTACCCCGGTGTCATCCTGGGGACGGATAAGAATGGCGTATTTTGGAATGTGCTTGATGCAAATGTAGCTGTGAAGTGTACAACTAGGGCACAAGTGCTGCCACTGAATGGGTGGGTGTGTGTGGGGCACAATTTTTGGAAAAAAAGGGAGACTCCGCTTGGAGTAACCCTTGCTTACATTGTTTTTAAAAGAAGCCAAGATGAACAAGTCATGGGTCAGCAAAGACTTTATCTACCTACCCCGGTGTCATCCTGGGGACGGATAAGAATGGCGTATTTTTGAATGTGCTTGATGCAAATCTAGCTGTGAAGTGTACAACTAGGGCACAAGTGCTGCCACTGAATGGGTGGGTGTGTGGGGCCCAATTTTTGGAAAAAAAGGGAGACTCCGCTTGGAGTAACCCTTGCTTGCTGTGTTTTTAAAAGAAGCCAAGATGAACAGAGCTGGGATCAGGAAAGACTTTGCTACCTACCCCGGTGTCATCCTGGGGACGGATAAGAATGGCGTATTTTTGAATGTGCTTGATGCAAATGTAGCTGTGAAGTGTACAACTAGGGCACAAGTGCTGCCACTGAATGGGTGGGTGTGTGGGGCCCAATTTTTGGAAAAAAAGGGAGACTCCGCTTGGAGTAACCCTTGCTTGCTGTGTTTTTAAAAGAAGCCAAGATGAACAGAGCTGGGATCAGGAAAGACTTTGCTACCTACCCCGGTGTCATGCTGGGGACGGTTAATTATGGCGTATTTTGGAATGTGCTTGATGCAAATGTAGCTGTGAAGTGTACAACTAGGGCACAAGTGCTGCCACTGAATGGGTGGGTGTGTGGGGCCCAATTGTTGGAAAAAAAGGGAGACTCCGCTTGGAGTAACCCTTGCTTGCTGTGTTTTTAAAAGAAGCCAAGATGAACAGAGCTGGGATCAGGAAAGACTTTGCTACCTACCCCGGTGTCATGCTGGGGACGGTTAATTATGGCGTATTTTTGAATGTGCTTGATGCAAATGTAGCTGTGAAGTGTACAACTAGGGCACAAGTGCTGCCACTGAATGGGTGGGTGTGTGGGGCCCAATTTTTGGAAAAAAAGGGAGACTCCGCTTGGAGTAACCCTTGCTTGCTGTGTTTTTAAAAGAAGCCAAGATGAACAGAGCTGGGATCAGGAAAGACTTTGCTACCTACCCCGGTGTCATCCTGGGGACGGATAAGAATGGCGTATTTTTGAATGTGCTTGATGCAAATGTAGCTGTGAAGTGTACAACTAGGGCACAAGTGCTGCCACTGAATGGGTGGGTGTGTGGGGCCCAATTTTTGGAAAAAAAGGGAGACTCCGCTTGGAGTAACCCTTGCTTGCTGTGTTTTTAAAAGAAGCCAAGATGAACAGAACTGGGATCAGGAAAGACTTTGCTACCTACCCCGGTGTCATCCTGGGGACGGATAAGAATGGCGTATTTTTGAATGTGCTTGATGCAAATGTAGCTGTGAAGTGTACAACTAGGGCACAAGTGCTGCCACTGAATGGGTGGGTGTGTGGGGCCCAATTTTTGGAAAAAAAGGGAGACTCCGCTTGGAGTAACCCTTGCTTGCTGTGTTTTTAAAAGAAGCCAAGATGAACAGAGCTGGGATCAGGAAAGACTTTGCTACCTACCCCGGTGTCATGCTGGGGACGGTTAATTATGGCGTATTTTGGAATGTGCTTGATGCAAATCTAGCTGTGAAGTGTACAACTAGGGCACAAGTGCTGCCACTGAATGGGTGGGTGTGTGGGGCCCAATTTTTGGAAAAAAAGGGAGACTCCGCTTGGAGTAACCCTTGCTTGCTGTGTTTTTAAAAGAAGCCAAGATGAACAGAGCTGGGATCAGGAAAGACTTTGCTACCTACCCCGGTGTCATCCTGGGGACGGATAAGAATGGCGTATTTTGGAATGTGCTTGATGCAAATGTTGCTGTGAAGTGTACAACTAGGGCACAAGTGCTGCCACTGAATGGGTGGGTGTGTGTGGGGCACAATTTTTGGAAATAAAGGGAGACACCGCTTGGAGTAACCCTTGCTTACATTGTTTTTAAAAGAAGCCAAGATGAACAAGTTATGGGTCAGCAAAGACTTTATCTACCTACCCCGGTGTCATCCTGGGGACGGATAAGAATGGCGTATTTTTGAATGTGCTTGATGCAAATCTAGCTGTGAAGTGTACAACTAGGGCACAAGTGCTGCCACTGAATGGGTGGGTGTGTGGGGCCCAATTTTTGGAAAAAAAGGGATACTCCGCTTGGAGTAACCCTTGCTTGCTGTGTTTTTAAAAGAAGCCAAGATGAACAGAGCTGGGATCAGGAAAGACTTTGCTACCTACCCCGGTGTCATCCTGGGGACGGATAAGAATGGCGTATTTTTGAATGTGCTTGATGCAAATGTAGCTGTGAAGTGTACAACTAGGGCACAAGTGCTGCCACTGAATGGGTGGGTGTGTGGGGCCCAATTTTTGGAAAAAAAGGGAGACTCCGCTTGGAGTAACCCTTGCTTGCTGTGTTTTTAAAAGAAGCCAAGATGAACAGAGCTGGGATCAGGAAAGACTTTGCTACCTACCCCGGTGTCATGCTGGGGACGGTTAATTATGGCGTATTTTGGAATGTGCTTGATGCAAATCTAGCTGTGAAGTGTACAACTAGGGCACAAGTGCTGCCACTGAATGGGTGGGTGTGTGGGGCCCAATTTTTGGAAAAAAAGGGAGACTCCGCTTGGAGTAACCCTTGCTTGCTGTGTTTTTAAAAGAAGCCAAGATGAACAGAGCTGGGATCAGGAAAGACTTTGCTACCTACCCCGGTGTCATGCTGGGGACGGTTAATTATGGCGTATTTTGGAATGTGCTTGATGCAAATGTAGCTGTGAAGTGTACAACTAGGGCACAAGTGCTGCCACTGAATGGGTGGGTGTGTGGGGCCCAATTTTTGGAAAAAAAGGGAGACTCCGCTTGGAGTAACCCTTGCTTGCTGTGTTTTTAAAAGAAGCCAAGATGAACAGAGCTGGGATCAGGAAAGACTTTGCTACCTACCCCGGTGTCATCCTGGGGACGGATAAGAATGGCGTATTTTTGAATGTGCTTGATGCAAATGTAGCTGTGAAGTGTACAACTAGGGCACAAGTGCTGCCACTGAATGGGTGGGTGTGTGGGGCCCAATTTTTGGAAAAAAAGGGAGACTCCGCTTGGAGTAACCCTTGCTTGCTGTGTTTTTAAAAGAAGCCAAGATGAACAGAGCTGGGATCAGGAAAGACTTTGCTACCTACCCCGGTGTCATGCTGGGGACGGTTAATTATGGCGTATTTTGGAATGTGCTTGATGCAAATCTAGCTGTGAAGTGTACAACTAGGGCACAAGTGCTGCCACTGAATGGGTGGGTGTGTGGGGCCCAATTTTTGGAAAAAAAGGGAGACTCCGCTTGGAGTAACCCTTGCTTGCTGTGTTTTTAAAAGAAGCCAAGATGAACAGAGCTGGGATCAGGAAAGACTTTGCTACCTACCCCGGTGTCATGCTGGGGACGGTTAATTATGGCGTATTTTGGAATGTGCTTGATGCAAATCTAGCTGTGAAGTGTACAACTAGGGCACAAGTGCTGCCACTGAATGGGTGGGTGTGTGGGGCCCAATTTTTGGAAAAAAAGGGAGACTCCGCTTGGAGTAACCCTTGCTTGCTGTGTTTTTAAAAGAAGCCAAGATGAACAGAGCTGGGATCAGGAAAAACTTTGCTACCTACCCCGGTGTCATCCTGGGGACGGATAAGAATGGCGTATTTTTGAATGTGCTTGATGCAAATGTAGCTGTGAAGTGTACAACTAGGGCACAAGTGCTGCCACTGAATGGGTGGGTGTGTGGGGCCCAATTTTTGGAAAAAAAGGGAGACTCCGCTTGGAGTAACCCTTGCTTGCTGTGTTTTTAAAAGAAGCCAAGATGAACAGAGCTGGGATCAGGAAAGACTTTGCTACCTACCCCGGTGTCATCCTGGCGACGGATAAGAATGGCGTATTTTTGAATGTGCTTGATGCAAATGTAGCTGTGAAGTGTACAACTAGGGCACAAGTGCTGCCACTGAATGGGTGGGTGTGTGGGGCCCAATTTTTGGAAAAAAAGGGAGACTCCGCTTGGAGTAACCCTTGCTTGCTGTGTTTTTAAAAGAAGCCAAGATGAACAGAGCTGGGATCAGGAAAGACTTTGCTACCTACCCCGGTGTCATGCTGGGGACGGTTAATTATGGCGTATTTTGAAATGTGCTTGATGCAAATCTAGCTGTGAAGTGTACAACAAGGGCACAAGTGCTGCCACTGAATGGGTGGGTGTGTGTGGGGCCCAATTTTTGGAAAAAAAGGGAGACTCCGCTTGGAGTAACCCTTGCTTGCTGTGTTTTTAAAAGAAGCCAAGATGAACAGAGCTGGGATCAGGAAAGACTTTGCTACCTACCCCGGTGTCATCCTGGGGACGGATAAGAATGGCGTATTTTGGAATGTGCTTGATGCAAATGTAGCTGTGAAGTGTACAACTAGGGCACAAGTGCTGCCACTGAATGGGTGGGTGTGTGTGGGGCACAATTTTTGGAAAAAAAGGGAGACTCCGCTTGGAGTAACCCTTGCTTACATTGTTTTTAAAAGAAGCCAAGATGAACAAGTCATGGGTCAGCAAAGACTTTATCTACCTACCCCGGTGTCATCCTGGGGACGGATAAGAATGGCGTATTTTTGAATGTGCTTGATGCAAATCTAGCTGTGAAGTGTACAACTAGGGCACAAGTGCTGCCACTGAATGGGTGGGTGTGTGGGGCCCAATTTTTGGAAAAAAAGGGAGACTCCGCTTGGAGTAACCCTTGCTTGCTGTGTTTTTAAAAGAAGCCAAGATGAACAGAGCTGGGATCAGGAAAGACTTTGCTACCTACCCCGGTGTCATCCTGGGGACGGATAAGAATGGCGTATTTTTGAATGTGCTTGATGCAAATGTAGCTGTGAAGTGTACAACTAGGGCACAAGTGCTGCCACTGAATGGGTGGGTGTGTGGGGCCCAATTTTTGGAAAAAAAGGGAGACTCCGCTTGGAGTAACCCTTGCTTGCTGTGTTTTTAAAAGAAGCCAAGATGAACAGAGCTGGGATCAGGAAAGACTTTGCTACCCACCCCGGTGTCATCCTGGGGACGGATAAGAATGGCGTATTTTTGAATGTGCTTGATGCAAATGTAGCTGTGAAGTGTACAACTAGGGCACAAGTGCTGCCACTGAATGGGTGGGTGTGTGGGGCCCAATTTTTGGAAAAAAAGGGAGACTCCGCTTGGAGTAACCCTTGCTTGCTGTGTTTTTAAAAGAAGCCAAGATGAACAGAGCTGGGATCAGGAAAGACTTTGCTACCTACCCCGGTGTCATGCTGGGGACGGTTAATTATGGCGTATTTTGGAATGTGCTTGATGCAAATCTAGCTGTGAAGTGTACAACTAGGGCACAAGTGCTGCCACTGAATGGGTGGGTGTGTGGGGCCCAATTTTTGGAAAAAAAGGGAGACTCCGCTTGGAGTAACCCTTGCTTGCTGTGTTTTTAAAAGAAGCCAAGATGAACAGAGCTGGGATCAGGAAAGACTTTGCTACCTACCCCGGTGTCATGCTGGGGACGGTTAATTATGGCGTATTTTTGAATGTGCTTGATGCAAATGTAGCTGTGAAGTGTACAACTAGGGCACAAGTGCTGCCACTGAATGGGTGGGTGTGTGGGGCCCAATTTTTGGAAAAAAAGGGAGACTCCGCTTGGAGTAACCCTTGCTTGCTGTGTTTTTAAAAGAAGCCAAGATGAACAGAGCTGGGATCAGGAAAGACTTTGCTACCTACCCCGGTGTCATCCTGGGGACGGATAAGAATGGGGTATTTTTGAATGTGCTTGATGCAAATGTAGCTGTGAAGTGTACAACTAGGGCACAAGTGCTGCCACTGAATGGGTGGGTGTGTGGGGCCCAATTTTTGGAAAAAAAGGGAGACTCCGCTTGGAGTAACCCTTGCTTGCTGTGTTTTTAAAAGAAGCCAAGATGAACAGAGCTGGGATCAGGAAAGACTTTGCTACCCACCGCGGTGTCATCCTGGGGACGGATAAGAATGGCGTATTTTTGAATGTGCTTGATGCAAATGTAGCTGTGAAGTGTACAACTAGGGCACAAGTGCTGCCACTGAATGGGTGGGTGTGTGGGGCCCAATTTTTGGAAAAAAAGGGAGACTCCACTTGGAGTAACCCTTGCTTGCTGTGTTTTTAAAAGAAGCCAAGATGAACAGAGCTGGGATCAGGAAAGACTTTGCTACCTACCCCGGTGTCATCCTGGGGACGGATAAGAATGGCGTATTTTTGAATGTGCTTGATGCAAATGTAGCTGTGAAGTGTACAACTAGGGCACAAGTGCTGCCACTGAATGGGTGGGTGTGTGGGGCCCAATTTTTGGAAAAAAAGGGAGACTCCGCTTGGAGTAACCCTTGCTTGCTGTGTTTTTAAAAGAAGCCAAGATGAACAGAGCTGGGATCAGGAAAGACTTTGCTACCTACCCCGGTGTCATGCTGGGGACGGTTAATTATGGCGTATTTTGGAATGTGCTTGATGCAAATCTAGCTGTGAAGTGTACAACTAGGGCACAAGTGCTGCCACTGAATGGGTGGGTGTGTGGGGCCCAATTTTTGGAAAAAAAGGGAGACTCCGCTTGGAGTAACCCTTGCTTGCTGTGTTTTTAAAAGAAGCCAAGATGAACAGAGCTGGGATCAGGAAAGACTTTGCTACCTACCCCGGTGTCATCCTGGGGACGGATAAGAATGGCGTATTTTTGAATGTGCTTGATGCAAATGTAGCTGTGAAGTGTACAACTAGGGCACAAGTGCTGCCACTGAATGGGTGGGTGTGTGGGGCCCAATTTTTGGAAAAAAAGGGAGACTCCGCTTGGAGTAACCCTTGCTTGCTGTGTTTTTAAAAGAAGCCAAGATGAACAGAGCTGGGATCAGGAAAGACTTTGCTACCTACCCCGGTGTCATCCTGGGGACGGATAAGAATGGCGTATTTTTGAATGTGCTTGATGCAAATGTAGCTGTGAAGTGTACAACTAGGGCACAAGTGCTGCCACTGAATGGGTGGGTGTGTGGGGCCCAATTTTTGGAAAAAAAGGGAGACTCCGCTTGGAGTAACCCTTGCTTGCTGTGTTTTTAAAAGAAGCCAAGATGAACAGAGCTGGGATCAGGAAAGACTTTGCTACCTACCCCGGTGTCATGCTGGGGACGGTTAATTATGGCGTATTTTGGAATGTGCTTGATGCAATTCTAGCTGTGAAGTGTACAACAAGGGCACAAGTGCTGCCACTGAATGGGTGGGTGTGTGTGGGGCCCAATTTTTGGAAAAAAAGGGAGACTCCGCTTGGAGTAACCCTTGCTTGTTGTGTTTTTAAAAGAAGCCAAGATGAACAGAGCTGGGATCAGGAAAGACTTTGCTACCTACCCCGGTGTCATCCTGGGGACGGATAAGAATGGCGTATTTTGGAATGTGCTTGATGCAAATGTAGCTGTGAAGTGTACAACTAGGGCACAAGTGCTGCCACTGAATGGGTGGGTGTGTGTGGGGCACAATTTTTGGAAAAAAAGGGAGACTCCGCTTGGAGTAACCCTTGCTTACATTGTTTTTAAAAGAAGCCAAGATGAACAAGTCATGGGTCAGCAAAGACTTTATCTACCTACCCCGGTGTCATCCTGGGGACGGATAAGAATGGCGTATTTTTGAATGTGCTTGATGCAAATCTAGCTGTGAAGTGTACAACTTGGGCACAAGTGCTGCCACTGAATGGGTGGGTGTTTTTGGGGCACAATTTTTGGAAAAAAAGGGAGACTCCGCTTGGAGTAACCCTTGCTTGCTGTGTTTTTAAAAGAAGCCAAGATGAACAGAGCTGGGATCAGGAAAGACTTTGCTACCTACCCCGGTGTCATCCTGGGGACGGATAAGAATGGCGTATTTTTGAATGTGCTTGCTGCAAATCTAGCTGTGAATTGTACAACTGGGGCCCAACTGCTGCCACTGAATGGGTGGGTGGGTGTGGGGCCCAATTTTTGGAAAAAAAGGGAGACTATGCTTGGAGTCACCTTGCGGTGTTTTACATGATTTTAGAATGGCGTGCCATGCCTATATCTGTGTGTCCTCCTCTTTTTCCTTGTCCAGCTGTTTTGTTTTCGCATGAGTATATGTCCTTGTCACTTTCCAATGTGTTTGAGTTGTTTGTCACCTTTTGGACACCTTTGAGGGTGTTTTCTAGGTGTTTTACTGTGTTTGTGATTGCCTGCCATTGTTTCCTATTGGCTCGAGTTCGGTTCGTCGAACGTTCGACGAGCCGAACTCAAACGGGAGGTCCGTTCGGCGAACCGACCTCGAGCCGAACCGGGACCGGTTCGCTCATCTCTACCAGGAGATACAGGTCTGAGTTTAATTAGGTCACCTGAAGTCAGGTTACCTGCGATCACAGGTGAAGGACCGTGACAGCAAATAACCTGAGTGATGTCACCGCTCATTGTGCAGCTCAGTCTTTGCAGCTTAGCACCAAATTTGCACCTCCTGGAAGAAAACTGCACTGATATGGCATCAACTATTTTTGTGCATTTTTTGCCAAGAGATGCAGATATGGTGCTAAAATTTTAAACCATATTCCTGCATCCAATGTACACCTAAAGACAAAAAAATTGCATCACTACTGCATCATACCGCATGCATTAGTGATGTGTATTTTTGCCAGAAGGTGTAGATGCAGGTATATAGAGTAAAAATTTTAGCACCAAATCTCCATTTCTTAACAAAAAAATGCAGGTTTCTGTCATGAGATGCAGGTCTGTGAACTCATGGAAACCTTCAGCTGTGACCGCAAATAACCTGTGACATCCCTTCTCAGTTTCTGCTTGACTCCTACAGCAGGTGGTCACTGTTCTAGAGCTGGAACTGTCATGGATTATGTCGGACCTGTTACTTTTGGGGGTTAATAAAGTGTTGAGACAGTGCGGGTTTTGTTATTTTATTTCAAATAAAGGATTTTTTATTGTTTATGTTTATTTACTTTCACTTACAAAGTAGTAATGGGGGTCTCATAGACCCTCCCCATTACCAATCTATGGCTTAGTGGCAGCTGTGGGCTGTTATTAACCCCTTAATATCTAATTTACCAGGGCAATCAGGAAGAGCTGGGTAAAGTGTCAGGATTGTCACATCTAATGGATTCTACAATCCTGGGTGACTGCAGGCTGCTATTTGTAGGCTAGGGCCCAATAACACTGAGTTTCCTTAGCCTGAGAATGCCAGCCCCCAGCTATTAGGCTTTATCTAGGCTGGGTATCAAAATTGGGGGAGATTGCATGATGTTTTTTTAAATTATTTATTTGTATAATTTAAAAAAAAAAAAAGCTGCATGTGGTTCCTCTTATTTTGATACACAGCTAAGATAAGCAGACGGCTGGGAGCTGCAGCCTGCAGCCATGGGCTTTATCTGTGCTGTTATTAATCAATGGGGGAACCCTATGCCATTTCATTCATTTATTTTTATTTTATACCATGATTCACACGCAGACAGGGTCTGTGATTCCAACCAATCACAGACCCTGCGGCAGGGTCTGACTGTAACCAGTAAGAAATGCCGGTGAGGGGTGAGGAAAGCAGTGAATATGGATGATAGATAATCATTGGTACAGCCGTGGGAACAGTTACAGCCGCGGGGAGACTTGGTAAGTATGTGCCACCCCCATGCCAGCAGCCGGCGCTGCTCGTATCCGGGCCTTCAGGGGTGGTGGCTCGAGGGTCTCTGGACCCGGGGGTCTTGCGGACACGCCGAATAAATGGGGGGACGTAGATGTATGGGCTAGGCCGTAGTAAGTTCGTGACGCCACCCACGGTGTGTGGTGAGCTGGGACACCACCGCTGCTGTTATGGTGCACCCGGGGGAGATGTTGTGCAGCAAGTTGTTAACCCCTCTGTGGGCAGGGATGGTGGCCCCGGGACCTGGTGACTCGATGCAGGGGATGGCGACCGCAGGGGGGTGCTGGTGTACTCAATGTTATTCAAACACACAAGTCTCTGGTAAACCAAGGTGATGGTGGCCGGTGCCGCGGCCAGTTGCGTTCGGGTCCCCCACCTGGCTGGTGGTCTCTATCCTTTTCCTGCACTGCTTTGTGTAAGGTGGACTTTCCTAGTGTGAAACTCAGGAGTCCGCTCCCGACTGGATGTGGCCTAAGGAGCCGTGCCCGCAGACGCTGGCCCGTGGAATCTATGGGCCCTGGCGGTGACATCTTATCCCTAATCGGTGGGCTGTTGTCTTCTATGAGGGACTTTGGGTGGGACAGGACCTCTAGTCTTGGCCTCAATTGGTGAATTAACCAGTCCGCTTGGTTCCGGTTTCTGGCTTCAGGGTCCGAGTACCCCCCTTTGTGCTACGGTTTCCGGATCGGTTCCCCGTGTCGGTACCGGCGGGCTACAACCCTGTCCCGGTCCACCTAGGTTCTGCCGAGCCGTCTTCCTGTCTCGTGCTGATAGAGACCACCGTCTGCCTCCTAGCCAGTGGCACCAGGGCTCCTACCCTTGTACCGTTCAACTTGAACTCTCCTGCTGGAGCTACACTTAGCTCCAGCCCACACTCCACTCCAAACTGAACTTCAGACTAATCTGACTTAGACTAACTGTTTTCCCGCCCTGGGCTGTCTGGACCCCTGGGTGGGCGTGTCCCAACCACCTGGTCATGCCCACTGGTGTGTCTATCTTTCCCTAAGGGGGGGTGACTAGGGTTTCTGGTTGGCTGTGTGTTTCCTAGTGAGGGAACGGTGTAATGCGGGGACTTAACTGTGACTACCTTGTTTTGCCAGGGCGTAACAAGTATGTTGTGCTTTAACCCTTTTGGTTCCTCTTTTTACAGTGATTTCACTGGCCAATCACAGTCATGCAATAATTAGCATGGCTGTGATGGGGTCGGGAGTGGGTTTTCTGCAAACGAAAACTTCCCAAACATTGTCGACGTTTGAGCACAGGTAAACCGAGCCCGAACGAACTACCAAGACTTGTATGAATCTGAAACTAGCATATGAAAACTGAACAGGTTTGCTTATCTCTAAATATATTTTTAATTTTTTACAGGACTGGTATCTACTATCATATGGTCATCATATAGTGGTAATATCAGTATTGGTCTTTCTATAGAGATTTATTTTTAGTAACAGAGTAACAGCATGGTCATTTGCTAAGGTTCTCTGCCACTCTAGCTTTAAACATGGTTACCTGGTTAGGTGCCAACTCATATATTCCTGAGCTGAAGACCTAGATTTGCATTTGATGTTATTTATTGTTCAGTATTTCAAAAGCAATGAAAATGTGGAGAATCGAAAGGGTGCTAACAATACTTATACAAACACTGATATTCCCAAAAATTGCATCAATATACAGCATTATCTCTAATAATAATATAGAAGTACTGCAGCATTTGCCATGAGGTGAGATGAGTATCAGGAGGTAGTGTACTGTATCAGCGCGGCATCGGCAGCAGCATTACTTCACCGGTCTCACTGGCTGTGATATGATTATATTGCTTGAGCACTTGCTTGCATGTGGCACATTTGGTTCTTTAGGAATTAAATTAAGTGACATAAAAAACAGCCTTAAACCTAGTCTTATTAAAGTATGCTGTGGATAAGAAGCGCAGATAGGGTCATATCTGGCATGATTTGACAAGACAAGAGGTAAGGTACTAACCTGTAGAAGTTGTGCCAGTCACAACTCCTACATAGGCATAAAATGGCGTCTGCTGCAGCTCCGAAGTGACATGTTACAGATGTGGAAGAAGGAAGCCGGGATATGCCGCGCTGACATCAAACATCCAGAACTTGATTAATATCTCTTTTATGCAATAAGTTTTACGCGTTTCGGAGGACGCAGCCTCCTTCTTCAGGACAATAATTACAGAAAAATCGACCATATTCAATGGTACGGTTGATTTTTCTGTAATAATTGTCCTGCAGAAAGAGGCTGCATCCTCCGAAACGCGTAGACCTGATGGAATAAAGAGAAATTAATCAACTTCTGAGTGTTTGATGTCAGCGCTGCATATCCCGGTTTCCTTCTTCCACATCTTAAACCTAGCCTTAAAAGACTAAAAAAGTACATTAATGGCACTGGTCTCAAGGCTATTTCCACTTAATTGCAGATGCCAGCATATACTCCAGAGGGCATTGGAGTTTGCAAAGGTTTCTAACATGTATGTCCTTGGTGCCAGATTGAGCCCAAATGCTTTTTGTCTTGTAAAAATAAAACAATACTATGAATAGAAAATGATGAGCTGTGAAGGTACACCAAGAGAATTGTACATTATTAAAAGCATAGACAAAGCTAGTCTCAATAAGTTATTGATTACCTAAATTTTGTATATAAGATACTACGCAATGTAAATTGCTTGTCCCCAACTGTATGTATTGGTAAGTGGTTAGGTCCTTACAGACATTTTGATTAAGAGCCAAAGGGCTTCAATCTATGCCTGATTATACAGTCAAGAACATATTAAATACAACATCCACTGTCTTTCCATTTAAAACAGGCAATTATTCCAGTTTTCAATCCTTACAATGAAAATCACTGAATGCCTGTATTCTGGGAACAAATGCTCTTTTCTGCATTATTTTCTTTGACAAAAACACAAAAGCACTGTAGCAAAAGAGTGACATAACCTTCATACAATATCTTCCCCTTCTCTATAGTAGTCTGTGGATTACCATCTAGGTGGTAAATTTAATGTTATTTCATTAATGGTTACTTGCACTTAGAGCTTAAAAGCAGAACAAAAGCAAATATATGTGATTATTGTTATAATAACTGTAATTGCTTCAAATAATATTAGTATACAAAACTGTTTGTCCCCCCCCCAAGGGAGAGTGTTTGTCACACAGTTGGGTAAACACAAAAATGGGAGTAATATGCTGCTTTCTAACAGGCATGTCTGTATTGTACAGTCATGGCCAAAAGTTTTGAGAATGACACCAAAATTATATTTTCACATGATCTGTTGCCCTCTGGTTTTTAATTGTGTTTGTCTGATGGTTACATCACATACAGAAATATAATTGTAATCATATTATGAGTACCAAAAGGTTATATTGACAGTTAGAATGAGTTAATGCAGCAAGTCAATATTTGCAGTGTTGACCCTTCTTCTTCAGGACCTCTGCAATTCTCCCTGGCATGCTCTCAATCAACTTCTGGACAAAATCCTGACTGATAGCTGTCCATTCTTGCATAAGCAATGCTTGCATTTTGCCAGAATTTGTTGGTTTTTGTTTGTCCACCCGTCTCTTGATGATTGCCCACAAGTTCTCAATGGGATTAAGATCTGGGGAGTTTCCAGGCCATGGACCCAAAATCTCTATGTTTTGTTCCATGAGCCATTTAGTGATCACCTTTGCTTTAGGGCAAGGTGCTCCATAATGCTGGAAAAGGCATTGTTGGGCGCCAAACTGCTCTTGGACAGTTGGGAGAAGTTGCTCTTGGAGGACATTCTGGTACCATTCTTTATTCATGGCTGTGTTTTTAGGCAAGACTGTGAGTGAGCCGATTCCTTTGGCTGAGAAGCAACCCCACACATGAATCGTTTTAGGATGCTTAACAGTTGGCATGAGACAAGACTGGTGGTAGCGCTCACCTCTTCTTCTCCTAATAAGCTGTTTTCCAGATGTCCCAAACAATCGAAAAGGGGATTCATCTGAGAAAATGACTTTACCCCAGTCCCCAGCAGTCCACTCCCTGTACTTTTTGCTTTTTTTCTGGAAAGAAGTGGCTTCTTTGCTGCCCTCCTTGAAACCAGACCTTGCTCAAGCAGTCTCCGTCTCACAGTGCGTGCAGAAGCACTCACACCAGCCTGCTGCCATTGCTGAGCTAGCTCGGCACTGCTGGTAGTCCGATCCCGCAGCTGAAACAGTTTTAAGATACGGTCCTGGCGTTTGCTGGTCCTTCTTGGGCGCCCTGGAGACTTTTTGGCAACAATGGAAGCTCTCTCCTTGAAGTTCTTGATGATGCGATAGATTGTTGACTGCAGTGCAATCTTTGTAGCTGTGATACTCTTCCCTGTTAGGCCATTTTTGTGCAGAGCAATGATGGCTGCACGTGTTTCTTTAGAGATAACCATGGTTAACTGAAGAAAAACAATGATACCAAGCACCAGCCTCCTTTAAAGTGTCCAGTGGTGTCATTCTTACTTAATCATGAGTGATTGATTGCCAGCCCTGTCCTCATCAACACCCACACCTGTGTTAATGGAACAATCACTAAAACAATGTTAGCTGCTCCTTTTAAGGCAGGAATGCAATGATGTTGAAATGTGCTTTGGGGGTTAAAGTTCATTTTCTTAGCCAATATTGACTTTGCAAGTAATTGCTGTTAAGCTGATCACTCTTTATGACATTCTGGAGTATATGCAAATTGCCATTAGAAAAACATAAGCAGTAGACTTTGTAAAAATTAATATTTGTAGCATTCTCAAAACTTTTGGCCATGACTGTATTTTTATTTTCTTCAATGAAATAATATGGGCCCTGTGTAAATGTTATTACTAAAATACTGATGAAGCATGTACATAGTAAACAACTCCTGCAATCTGAGGTTGTCCAATTTGCAGTTTTCTGATATAATAGTTACGAAACGTTCAGGACTCATCTAAGCTTAGGCTAGGGCTGAATTCACACAAATCGAAAAGCACCAATTTTTATCAGCACGCTGGATTCATATTTCATAAGGATTATGGTTTAAGTTTTTACCATCTGTGTGTCATCAATTTCTCTAGTATGTAAACAAAAAGAAACTGAAAAAGCATTACCTAGATCAGATCCATTCACTTGAATGGAAAAGTTAGCTTGCAAATTGGACTAAAGTAAGACATGTATATACTGTAAACTTGGACAATTGCCAGTTCATAAACAGATCAGGTAAACGGTAGGATTTAGGCATCCCAGATAGCAATCAAAGGAAGTGAAATGTAGTACTCTTAAGCTGGTGTCACACATAACGACGACGACAACGACGTCGCTGCTACGTCACCATTTTCTGTGACGTTGCAGCGACGTCCCGTCGCTGTCGCTGTGTGTGACATCCAGCAACGACCTGGCCCCTGCTGTGAGGTCGCCGGTCGTTGCTGAATGTCCAGCTTCATTTTTTGGTCGTCACTCTCCCGCTGTGACACACACATCGCTGTGTGTGACAGCGAGAGAGCGACGAAATGAAGCGATCAGGAGCCGGCACTGGCAGCTGCGGTAAGCTGTAACCAGCGTAAACATCGGGTAACCAAGGGAAGACCTTTCCCTGGTTACCCGATGTTTACGCTGGTTACCAGCCTCCGCTCTTGCTGCAAGCGCCGGCTCCTGCACTGTGACATGTGGCTGCAGTACGCATCGGGTAATTAACCCAATGCATACTGTAGCAAGGAGAGCAAGGAGCCAGCGCTAAGCGCGGCTCCCTGCTCTCTGAACTGTGACATGTAGATGCAGCACACATCGGGTTAATTAACCCGATGTGTGCTGCAGGAGAGCAAGGAGCCAGCGCTAAGCGCGGCTCCCTGCTCTCTGCACATGTAGCACAGCGACCTTATGATCGCTGCTTCTGCTGTGTTTGACAGCTAAGCAGCGATCATAACAGCGACTTACAAGGTCGCTGTTACGTCACCGAAAATGGTGACGTAACAGCGACGTCGTTGTCGCTGTCGTTTAGTGTGACACCAGCTTTACAGTGGCATGTAAAAATTTGAGCACCCCTAGTCAAAATCACTGTTATTGTGAAAAGCTGAGCAAATTGAAGATAAAAATAACCTTTAAAGACATAAAGTTAAAGATGACACATTTCCTTTGAATTTTAGTAAAAAACAAAAAAAAAATAAAAAAAATATATATGTATATATATAAAAAAAACAGGGGCTGCTGATACGTATTTGGCTTTGTGATCTCTGTATGTTTCTATGGTAACGAATGTTACTTCATATGAAAGCCCTATGTGTCTAATATATGTATTCAAAATTTTGTATTTGTTGCTTATGGCAACAGTGTTCTATGCATGCGGGAAAACAAAATGTCGGAGTCTAATGCGATATTCACAGCAACTGAGAGCAGAGAAGTGATAAAATTCTTGTTTCTACAATCAAAGTCCGCAAATAATATTCATGGTGACATGTCGCAGACATTGCGAGATCAATGCCCTTCATATTCCACAGTTAAGTTGCTAAATTTAAAACAGGCCACTTCAGCAGCAATGATGAAGAACATCCTGGACGACCAAGTGTGGTGGTTGTTCCGGAGATTGACGATGCTGTGCACAACCTCATACTGGAGAATCAACAAATTTCAGCTAAAGCAATAGCAGACATAGTGGGGATTTAATGTGAATGTGTTCGTGTCTTTATCCATGAATATTCGGACATGAGGAAGCTATCTGCAAAGTGGGTCCCCAAATGTTTGACAACAGATCAGAGAAGCATGCGAGTGAAAACTTCCCGATCCATTTGTCAACATATCTGGACTGATAAGGACTTTCTGGATCGACTGGTCACTATAGACGAGACCTGGATTTATTTGTATGACCTTGAAAATAAGAAGCAGTCAAAAGAGTGGAGGCACAGTGGTTCTCCTTGTCCAAAGAAGTTTGGGGTGCAAAAATCAGCCACTAAGGTGATGGCATCTGTGTTCTGGGATAAGGAGTGCGTGCTTTTAGTGGACTACCTTCAAAAGGGTTCCACAATCAATGCAAGGTATTACATTGAACATATAGACCAATTGAAGGCAGCTCTGAAAGCGAAAAAGCGCGGCAAGCTGTCCAAGGAAATCTTGTTCCTGCAAGACAACTCCTCCACTCACACTGCACAAGTGACCACGGCAAAACTGGCAGAGCTGGGCTTCCAGCTGTTTGACCACTCACCTTATTCACCAGATAAGCTCCCTCTGACTACCATCTATTTCCTAACCAGGAAAATAAATGATGGTCCAATTAAACGCAAACTGGATGGAATAGCATGCCGCTGCAAGATGCTGTGGTAGCCATGCTGGTTCAGTATGCCTTTAATTTTGAATAAATCCCCAACAGTGTCATCACAAAAGCACCCCAACACCATCACACCTCCTCCTCCATGCTTCACGGTGGGAACCAGGCATGTAGAATCCATCCCTTCACCTTTTCTGCATCACACAAAGACATGGTGGTTGGATCCAAAGGTCTCATATTTGGTCTCATCAGACCAAAACACAGATTCCACTGGTCTAATTTCCATTCCTTGTGTTATTTAGCCCAAACAAGTCTCTTCTGCTTGTTGCCTGTCCTTAGCAGTGGTTTCCTAGCAGCTATTTTACCATGAAGGCCTGGTGCATAAAGTCTCCTCTTAACAGTTGTTCTAGAGATGTGTCTGCTGCTAGAACTCTGTGTGGCATTGACCTGGTCTGTAATCGAGCTGCCGTTAACCTGCGATTTCTGAGGCTGGTGACACGGATAAACTTATCCTCCACAGCAGAGGTGACTCTTGGTCTTCCTTTCCTGGGGTGGTCCACATGTGAGCCAGTTTCTTTGTAGCATTTGATGGTTTTTGCCACTGCACTTGGGGACACTTTCAAAGTTTTCCCAATTTTTCGGACTGACTGACCTTCATTTCTTAAAGTAATGGTGGCCACTCATTTTTTTTTACTTAGCTGCTTTTTTCTTGCCATAATACAAATTCTAACAGTCTAACAGCTGTGTATCCATCATACTTTTGCACAACACAACTGATGGTCCCCAACCCCTTTTATAAGGCAAGAAATCCCACTTCTTAAACCTGACAGGGCACACCTGTGAAGTGAAAACCATTTATGGTGATTACCTCTTGAAGCTCATCAAGAGAATGCAAAGAGTGTGCAAAGCAGTAATCAAAGCAAAAGGTGGCTACTTTGAAGAACCTAGAATATAAGACATATTTTCAGTTGTTTCACACTATTTTGTTAAGTATGTCATTCCACATATGTTAATTCATAGTTTTGATGCCTTTAATGTGAATCTACAATTTTGAGAGTCATGAAAATAAAGAAAACTCTTTGAATGAGAAGGTATTTCAAAACCTTTGGTCTGTAATGTATATATATATATATATATATATATATATCGTTTATACAGTTAGGTCCAGAAATATTTGGACAGTGACACAATTTTCGCGAGTTGGGCTCTGCATGCCACCACATTGGATTTGAAATGAAACCTCTACAACAGAATTCAAGTGCAGATTGTAACGTTTAATTTGAAGGTTTGAACAAAAATATCTGATAGAAATTGTAGGAATTGTACACATTTCTTTACAAACACTCCACATTTTAGGAGGTCAAAAGTAATTGGACAAATAAACCAAACCCAAACAAAATATTTTTATTTTCAATATTTTGTTGCGAACCCTTTGGAAGCAATCACTGCCTTAAGTCTGGAACCCATGAACATCACCAAACGCTGGGTTTCCTCCTTCTTAATGCTTTGCCAGGCCTTTACAGCCGCAGCCTTCAGGTCTTGCTTGTTTGTGGGTCTTTCCGTCTTAAGTCTGGATTTGAGCAAGTGAAATGCATGCTCAATTGGGTTAAGATCTGGTGATTGACTTGGCCATTGCAGAATGTTCCACTTTTTTGCACTCATGAACTCCTAGGTAGCTTTGGCTGTATGCTTGGGGTCATTGTCCATCTGTACTATGAAGCGCCGTCCGATCAACTTTGCGTCATTTGGCTGAATCTGGGCTGAAAGTATATCCCTGTAAACTTCAGAATTCATCCGGCTACTCTTGTCTGCTGTTATGTCATCAATAAACACAAGTGACCCAGTGCCATTGAAAGCCATACATGCCCATGCCATCACGTTGCCTCCACCATGTTTTACAGAGGATGTGGTGTGCCTTGGATCATGTGCCGTTCCCTTTCTTGTCCAAACTTTTTTCTTCCCATCATTCTGGTACAGGTTGATCTTTGTCTCATCTGTCCATAGAATACTTTTCCAGAACTGAGCTGGCTTCATGAGGTGTTTTTCAGCAAATTTAACTCTGGCCTGTCTATTTTTGGAATTGATGAATGGTTTGCATCTAGATGTGTACCCTTTGTATTTACTTTCATGGAGTCTTCTCTTTACTGTTGACTTAGAGACAGATACACCTACTTCACTGAGAGTGTTCTGGACTTCAGTTGATGTTGTGAACGGGTTGTTCTTCACCAAAGAAAGTATGCAGCGATCATCCACCACTGTTGTCGTCCGTGGACGCCCAGGCCTTTTTGAGTTCCCAAGCTCACCAGTCAATTCCTTTTTTCTCAGAATGTACCCGACTGTTGATTTTGCTACTCCAAGCATGTCTGCTATCTCTCTGATGGATTTTTTCTTTTTTTTCAGTCTCAGGATGTTCTGCTTCACCTCAATTGAGAGTTCCTTAGACCGCATGTTGTCTGGTCACAGCAACAGCTTCCAAATGCAAAACCACACACCTGTAATCAACCCCAGACCTTTTAACTACTTCATTGATTACAGGTTAACGAGGGAGACGCCTTCGGAGTTAATTGCAGCCCTTAGAGTCCCTTGTCCAATTACTTTTGGTCCCTTGAAAAAGAGGAGGCTATGCATTACAGAGCTATGATTCCTAAACCCTTTCTCCGATTTGGATGTGAAAACTTTCATATTGCAGCTGGGAGTGTGCACTTTCAGTCCATATTATATATATAATTGTATTTCTGAACATGTTTTTGTAAACAGCTAAAATAACAAAACTTGTGTCACTGTCCAAATATTTCTGGCCCTGACTGTATATATACTGTATCTATATATATATATATATATATATATATATATATATATATATATATATATATGGTTTACGATACCAATCCGTTCTCAGAATGTGCTTATAAACCAAGTTACTCGTCTAGCAAAGCAATATTTCCCCTAGGAAATAATGCAAGTTCAGACACATCTTTCCACAACTTGCTCAATGTCCCATCCTGGTCCCCTATTGTGCATTCCAAACACAAACAAACACACACAAACACACATATGCTCACCTTACCTTCCGTTCCATTGCCGGCCTCCTGGTTCTTGTAGTCTGCAGGTACAGGATGTGTATCGGGTAACCATCTCGACCGATGCCGGAGCTTCCGCTGCCAATGCGCTGACGTCAAAGGTATGAGCTGCTTTCCTCTGATTGGTCAGCGCGCTGCCTTTGAGAAGCGACTGACAGCAGAAGTTCCTCCATCATCGCGATGGTTACCTGATACACATCCTGTACCGGCGGACTACAAGAACCAGGAGGTCGTCGATGGAATGGAAGGTAAGGTGAGCATAATGTATATGTGTGTGTGTGCGTGTGTGTGTTTGTGTGTACTGCAAGAGCGGGTAAGAGCGTGGTGAAAGTACGGAATCGGAAGTGTGTGCGGTGAGTATTTGCTCGTACAGCAAAGCTTGCTCATAAGCTAATTTACAAATTTACAGCAATCTGTGCTTGTATAGCAAAATACTCACACACCAAGTCACTCGTAAACCGAGGTTCCACTATATACATATATTCATCTTTTACATGTTTAAATTAAGAAAAAAGGAAAATGGGCCCCTGCAAAAGTTTGGGCACCCTGCATGTTTTGTAACTAGTGGCACCCCCTTTGTCAAGGATTATAGCTTGTAAAGACTTTTTGTAGCAAGCCAACAGTCTTTCAATTCTTGCTTGAGGGATTTTAATTCATTCTTCCTTGGATAAGTCCAGTTCTTTGTAATTCCTAGGACGTCTTGCATTCACTGCTCTGTTAAAGTCTAGCCACTGATTTTCAATGGGATTCAAGTCAGGGAACTGTGAGAGCTGTTGCAAAGCCTTCCGCTTGCACCTTTTGAGGTAGTCTATAGCTAATTGAGCACAAATTGACCATTGTCACTTAGGGGTGCACTCATTTTTGTTGCCAGCTGTGTGTTGAGTTATTTAGAAAACTTGATGGAGAGTACAACTAATGAAATGCAATAGGAACTTGGAATCTATTGTTGGCTTTGGAAAACATAGAATTGTTGTTTGAAACTTTGGACTTGGAGAGTGAAATGAGGCTGAAGGAAGAGTCATTGACTTTTGTACAATAAATTACCAGTCCATCATGGAAAACTTATTCCAAAATCACAAAGTCTTTACACATGGATATAACCAAATGGGGCCTAAAAGTTCAGATTAACTACATATGTGTTCAACAAAGATGGACGTCATCAATCATTACTGCGAAAAGAATGCCAGGAGCTGACTGTGGAACTCATCATGATCATTTGACAGCAAAGATTAAAGTTAAGCTGGACAAAAGGACAAGACAACAGGTCATTTTCCAATTTCAATTTGACCAACATGCCTGAAGTAATTTGGAACGGTCTGCTCAACCAATTTATATCACTGTATACAGATGAAAGAAGGCCTGAGGAATTCTGGACACATATAAAGAATATTATTACTGAAAAAGCCAGAAAGGCAATAAACAAGAGTCAGAAAAGGTGACGAGCAGGATGCAGACAACATCAGGAAAAGACTAAAGGGAGCTATTTGAGCTAAGAACTTTATTACTAAAAAATATATACAGAGATGAAAAGCAAACATCTGAAAGGCAAGACCAGGAAAGAATACCAAAAAGATCAAAGCAAAACAATGAAAGTTTCACCCAAGAGTGTGAATGTTGAAAGATGCCAATGGGAACAAACTAACTAAGCCAGAAGAAATCAAGAAAAGATGGAAAGAATACACTGAGCACCTCTACAATAAGGACTGTTATACAGGAATGATAGTGATTAGGGATGATCGAATACCTAAATATCCACCTTCACGAACATCCGACGAATAGGTCGGCACTATTTGACTATTCGCGAATATGCATTGCGCAATGTAAGTCTATGGGAAACTCGAATCATTTCACGTTGGACCTAATGGCAAGCTGTGGTGACTGAGGAAAGGGCTGAAATGGATGGGAAAAGGCAGAAACAGTATGGGTATAGCCTGTAGAAGGTGCATGACTGCATTTCTGGTGTCTTGGAATAACATGCTTAGAGCAGCATGCGGCTTTTATGTAGTCGCCAGAACAGCTCTCAAAGCAAATCGCTTTTTTGACAAACAGGATACAGGTCTTTCAGTCTCTATCTCTGTCTGTCTGTCTCTCCCTACACCCCCTCTCTCATATTCACCGATCACTGTTCGATCACCGGCACTGCGCTGCACAGCTGTCACACTGCTCTGGTGGCTTCTCAAGCTTTTGAAAATGCTGGACCCTCATTATTCCATCTCATATTCCCTGCTTTTCCGGCCCACCGGCATCTATGATTGGTTGCATTCAGACGTGCCCCCACGCTGAGTGACAGCTGTCTCACTGCAACCAATCACAGCCACTGGTGGGCGGGTCTATGTAGTGCAATAAAATAAATAAATTATTAAAAAAAACAGCATGCGGTCCCCTCTAAATTTTGATACCAGCCAAAGTAAAGTCACATGGCTGAAGGCTGGTATTCTCAGGAAAGGGAGACCCACGTTATGGGGAGCCCCCCAGCCTAAAAGTATCAGCCAGCAGCCACCCGCAATTGCTGCATCCTTTAGACGTGACAGTCCCAGGACTCTACCCAGTTTATCCAGAATTGCCATGGTGCAGTGGCAATTGGGGTAATAGGGAGTTAATGGCAGCTCATAGCTGCCACTAAGTCCTAGGTTAATCATGGCAGGAATCTATGAGATAGCCCCAATGATCAACGTGTAAGTGAAAGTAAATAAACACATACACCCGAAAAAATCCTTTATTTGGAATAAAAGACAAAAAAAACCCACCCTCTTTCACCACTTTATTAAAATCCCCAAATACCCCTCAAGATCATGTGTTATCCACACGAGGTCCCACGACGCATCCAGCTCTGCTACAAGAAGCTGACAGGAGCGGCCGTAGAACAATGCCACTCCTGTGAGCTCCATGCAACAACTGAAGTCAGCCGCGCGATCAGCGGTGACGTCACTCAGGTTACCCACGGCCACAGCTCTCAGGTGGAGGATTGCATCTGGCCGCGGGTAACCTGAGTGATGGCACCGCTGATCGCGCTTTTCACTTCAGTCACTCAGGGGATTTGCGGTCACCGGTGAGTCTTTCACCTGTGATCGCAAATCAGGCTGCGGCACACACACAGAGCCGCGCGATGACAATGAAGTCGGGTGAAGTTCATCTGAGTTCATTCTGATCGCGTAGCTCTGTCTCGCAGCCAGCCATGTTCTATAGGGATGTAGCAGAGCCGAATGGGACTGCACTGTCAAGAATGCATCCGAAATGTATTCAAAATGCATCCAAAACGCAGCGATTTGGATGCATTTTGAATGCATTTTGGATGCATATTTGACAGTGTGGTCCCATTCGGCTCTGCTACATCTCCTTAGAGCACACAATACAGTCTATGTACACCACCAGCTCCCTATCACTACGTGTTCACAAAATGGCCGCTGGCTTATATAGCCCCTATGATGCCAATCACAGTAACACCACAACAAAGATGGCTGTGGCATTACTGTGAGGGCAAACAACATCAGATGTGTTCATTGGCTGGAAAACAGGAGTCAGGAAGTCAGAAATGAAAATGAAAGTATCGGAGCAGATGTGGTTTTATCCATCGGATACCAAATGGTGCGAATAGCCTGTTATCCGTCAGATACCGAATAGTGGCGAATACATTCGCTCATCCATAATAGTGGCCCTAAAATTTTAAGAGACATAGTCATTGCTGTGATAAAGCTTCTGTCAAAAACAAAGCACCTGGATGAGATAATATTCCAATAGAACTAATAAAGTTTTCTGAAGCAGCAGCTGATGTCATCACATGACTGTGTCAACAGATATGAAAAATTTGTAAATTGCCCAAAGACTGGGGAAGATCGCTGTTTTTTCCTATTCCGAAGAAGGGAGATGCTACCGACTGTGGAAATTATTGTCAATGCACTCGTACCCCATGGTAGTAAAATACTACTGATGGTTACAGGTTTACTTTGAAAAAGAGCTGCCAGAGAAACAAGCAGAATTAGAAAAGGCAGGGGAGGAAGAGATGTAATTACTAACATTAGATGCATAATGAAAAAGGTCAAAGAATATAACAAGTAGGTCTATTTTCAGTTCATGGACTATAGCAAAGCCTTTGATTGTAGATCACCAGAAACTTTGGAGCACCATAAAGGGTATGGCTGTGCCAAACCATCTGATCAGCTTCATCAGGAACCTTTTCATCAACCAAGAAGCAACAGTCCGTACAGAACACAGTGACACAGCATGGTTGAAAGTAGAGCGAGGCGTCAGACTATGCTGTGTCCTGTTACTATTTCTCTTTAATTTATAGGCAGAAGCTATTTTTAGAAAGACTGGGCATGCTGAAAAAGAAGGAATCAAAATTGCATCACAAATCATCAACAATCTTAAATATGCAGATGATACAACATTGATAGTAACAAGCATAGATGAAATGAAGGACTTATTATGGAATGTCAAGGTGGATAACATATGACTCCTACTCAATATAAAGAAGACAAAGATAATGACAACTGCAGGTATGACCGGGACACATTTCAAATGGATGGCGACAAACTGGAAGTTGCAAAGGATTTTAACCTACTCGGTTCAATGAGCAGTTAACATGCAAGGAAGACATCATAAGTCAGTAGGAAAATAGCCAGGGGCAAATCAAATAAACAATGAAGTCACTGAAAAGATCCTCAAATAGAAGAACGAGTCATACATAGTCTATGAATAAAAAACCTCTACGATAAAAAAATAAGACACAAGAAGAAGAAGCAATACCTTTGAAATGTGGTGCTGGAGAACAATTTTATCAATACCATGGATTTCAAGAAGAACAAGCAAATCAATTTTGGAACAAATCTGTCATGATCCAGGCTGGCTTTTCTCTGCTGTGGTCTTACCCAGCTCTGGCCTGGTCATGTAAGGGGTTAACTTCCCCTGCCTTGCTCCAGATCCCAGGACACTATATCTTGCCACTACACCTATGGTTCAATGCCAGTGATATATCTGCCTTGCAGCGCATATACTGGCTCTGGTCAGTGTTCCCGATCTGTCTTGCCTCCCTGCTACTGTGTCCTGACTTGTACTCTCCCTCGTTCATCTGCCCATCCTGGTCTCTGATTACCCATGCCTGTCTGCTGTTTTCCCCTGTTCTAACCTGTTTGTCCTCCTCCCTTATCTGTATTTGGACTTCCCGGCCTCTGACCTGTATCCTTGCTCTTGACTCCGGCATTCGTCTCTCCCTTTTGGTTTGTAAACCTTCCTTCTTTGTCAGCTCCTGACTACGATTTGGCTCTCCCATGCCCATGCTTTTGCCTTAGACCTTTTACTGCTCACTTGGATTACTGATTACTCTGCTGACCCCTAGTGGTTGCTTGCTAAACTGCACTCTGCAGCTACATTACCTGTGGCTTCAGTAACTTTTGTAGTGCAGCCTCACAAAATCAAGTCAGACATATAATTTAAAGCATGGATCATCAAGCTATGACTTGTCTACTTTGAATATATCATACAAAGAGAGAAATCACTGAAGAAGGACATCATTGTTTGAAAAATAGAAGGAACAAGGCGAAGAGGAAAACCGTAAGCCTGATGGCTTTATACAATGAAGTAAATGGCTGAGAAGGCTCTTGTGGACCTGTCTAGGCTTGCAAAAGATTGATCTTCCTATCGATCATTCATCCATGAAGCCGCCATGGCTCAAGATCGAGCTGAAGGCCGTTAATAAAAAAAAAAACAACAAAAAACTGCTTACTATTTTAAGTTTGCTTTATTTGTTTGTTTAGTTTATTTGTAAAAACATCCTAAGCTCCTCTATTGATGCCAACATTTTATTATTTAAAGGTTTATTTTTACCACTAAAATGTATCACATTCCTAAGGTAATGTTATCACCTTCCAATAGATAGGCGTATAAGTGCGTTCTCTGAAAGACTCATGGAGAATCGATTGCCAAAACTACCTAGAGGAAAGGCATTTTAGAGCCCTATTCTCATGGGTCTCAGCAGTTGGGATTTCACTGATGCGCAATTTTTTCACCTGTACTTTTTCTATTAACCAAATATATGCAGAGGAAATATTGTCTATCTGTAATAGAGGAAGGAAGCTGTTGCTGCTTTAATCCCGAAGAAACTAAACATTTTAGCACTCTTCAAGTAAGAGTGTATTAAACTTTTACAATTCTCTACAAAACATTAATTGAATGCTCTTCTGGGTGCTTTTCAGTCATTTCTCATCTAGAATGCAAAGTAGAACAATAATTAACTTCAACAGCATTGGTTAATCATTATTTTATTATGCTTCCCCTTTTCAAAGTATTATAAAGTTACGTTATCAAATTAGAAGTATAATGCATTCTTTTTAGTGTAAACACAGGCACTTCTAACAAGAATAAGTGTTCCCAATTGAATAAAGGAATACAACCAGGGAAATTGAGCACAAATGGCTTTGTGACTGCTTAACACAAAATGAATGTATTGCATCAAAATTATATTTGATTGGAATTTTACCATTTAAAGACACTTGGTTAAAATTTCCCAGGAAAGAAGTTCACCTGCATTTGCTTAAACTAATGATTCTATACTAATGTATTTTTTCTCTCTTTAGAGGGAAGTGCTCGTTAATAGAGAAAGATGAAATAATATTGCTGAAATTGCTTCTTTTAAAGGCTCTTTTGACAGCTTTAATGCGGGTTTCAAATCACAGCTGATAGCTTTATGTCTCCTGTCCAGGGGATTTATTAAGAGAAATGATAACCATGCTGAATAATAGAACAATTCTTTATGTCCCCTTTCAATAGGTCCCTATGTTCTCCCTAAGAGTGTATGTCATACTATGTCTTTCATAAGACAGCTGGAAAGGTTACAATGGTAACTCAGTTTCAAAGCAGATAACATGGTCTATGCTGTCAACACACTGTCAATATACACCCTTTCATCTTTACTACCAATTCAGTGCACCATAAAAGTTTATAAAAAAGCAGTAATATCCTTCCTCCACCAATTTACACAACTAAATACATTTCATTTGATTCATATAACTATATTTAGATGGTGAGGTATTTAAAAGTCACTTGTCACATTTCCACCAGAATCTGCTCTTACGACGTCTGCTTCTATTGTCAGGCGTCACCGTATTCAGAATGTGGGCAGTGCTGGTGATAGATGAGATGATAGAAAAAGAAGCTCTGGACAGCGCATGCTCGGTCCATCCACTAAGGTTGGAGTGGCTGAGATCTATAGTACTTTCCAGTCTGACAAAATGGGAGTGTGTGCTGTCCAGCTGAAGTTGTCAGTTCCTAGCTTCAATCTAATAGATGGCACTGAGGTAGCCATTTTGAGCCTTTTATTTCAGACAGACTTTACTTTATGTCTGACCCCAAAAAATATGGATAACCTTCTAACTGTAGTAGATCAAATACGTAACCTGACTCATTCAATCTAAAGTCTTGTAGAGCGGATACAGAATCTTGATACTGGCCAAGCCTCTCTTTGTTTTTTTTTTCAAAGCACAAGGTTAACCTCCCTGACCATTTTTCATTTGTCTATAATTTTTTTGGATGACAGGAAAGCTGTCACCTGCATTTCAAGCTCCGACTACATATTTCTGGTTCTGGTATTGAGATACAATACAGTGCCTTGCAAAAGTATTCGGACCTCCTTGAATTTTTCAACCTTTTCCCACATTTCAGGCTTCAAACATATAGATAAAAAAATTTACATTTTATGGTGAAGAATCAACAGCAAGTGGGACACAATTGTGAAGTTGATTGAAATTTTATTTTAAACTTTTGTAAAAAATAATAAACTGAAAATTGTGGCGTTCAATATTATTTGTCCCCTTTACTTTCAGTGCAGCAAACTCACTGCAGAAGTTCATTGAGGATCTTTGAATGATCCAATGTTGTCCTAAATGACTGATGATGATAAATATAATCCACCTGTGTGTATCCTAGTCTCCTTTATAAATGCACGCGCTCTGTGATAGTCCCAGTGTTCTGTTTAAAGGGCAGATAGCATCATGAAGACCAAGGAACAAAACAGGCAGGTCCGGGATACTGTTGTGGAGAAGTTTAAAGCTGGATTTGGTTACAAAAAGATTTCCACAACTTTAAACATCCCAAGGAGCACTGTGCAAGCGATCATATTGAAATGGAAGGAGTATCATACCACTGCAAATCCACCAAGACCCAGCCGTCCCTCAAAAATTTCATCTAGAAAAGGAGAAGACTGATCAGAGATGCAGCCAAGAGGCCATGATCACTCTGGATGAACTGCAGAGATCTACAGCTGAGGTGGGAGAGTCTGTCCATAGGACAACATTCAGCTTTACACTGCACAAATCTGGCCTTTATGGAATAGTGGCAAGGAGAAAGCCATTTCTCAAAGATATCCATTAAAAGTGTTGTTTAAAGTTTGCCACAAGCCACCTGGGAGACACACCAAACAAGTAGAAGAAGGTGCTCTGGTCAGGGGAAACCAAAATCAAACTTTTTGGACACGATGCCAAACGATATGTTTGGCGTAAAAGCAACACAGCTCATCACCCTGAACACACCATCCCCACTGTCAAACATGGTGGTGGCAGCATCATGGTTTGGGCCTGCTTTTCTTCAGCAGGGACATAGAAGATGGTTGAAATTGATGTGAAGATGGATGGAGCCAAATACAGCACCATTCTTGAAGAAAACCTGTTGGAGCTGCAAAAACCTGAGACTGGGATGGAGATTTGTCTTTCAACAAGCCAATGATCCAAAAAATAAAGCAAAATTTACAATGGAATTAATCACAAATAAACGTATCCAGGTGTTAGAATGGCCACGTCAAAGTCCAGACCTGAATCCAATCGAGAATCTGTGGAAAGAGCTGAAAACTACTGTTCACAAATGCTCTCCATCAAACCTCACTAAGCTCAAGCTATTTGCAAAGGAAGAATGGGAAAGAATTTCAGTCTCTCGATGTGCAAAACTGATAGACACATACTCCAAGTGACTTGCAGCTGTAATCGCAGCAAAAGGTGGCGCTACAAAGTATTAACTCAATGGGGTCGAATAATATTGCACATCCCACTTTTCAGTTTATTATCTGTTATAAAAGTTGAAAATAAGCAATACATTTTGTTCAACTTCACAATTGTGTCCCACTTGTTGTTGATTCTTCACCATAACATTTAATTTTTTTATCTTTATGTTTAAAGCCTAAAATGTGGGAAAAGGTTAAAAAATTCAAAGGGGCCGAATACTTTCGCAAGCCACTGTATGTGGGTATCATTATACAGTGGGGAAAATAAGTATTTGATACACTGCCAATTTTGCAAGTTTTCCAACCTACAAAGAATGGAGAGGTCTGTAATTTTGATCATAGGTACACTTCAACTGTAACAGACAGAATCCACCCAAAAATCCAGAAAATCACATTGTATGATTTTTAAATAATTCATTTGCATTTTATTGCAAGCAATATAGTGAAGGAAATAATTATTTGATCCCTTGATGATTTTGTAAGTTTCTCTACTGACAAAGACATGAACAGACTATAGTTTTAAGGGTAGGTTAATTTTAACAGTGAAAGATAGAATATCCACAATAAAATCCAGAAAATAACATTGTATAAATTTTATAAATATATTTGCATTCTGCATAGAGAAATAAGTATTTGATCCCTCTGGCAAACAAAACTTAATACTTGGTGGCAAAACCCTTGTTGGCAAGCGCAGAAGTTAGACGTTTTTGTAATTTTTGTCCACTCCTCTTCACAGATCATCTCTAAATCATTAAGATTTTGAAGCTGTCACTTGGCAACTCATAGCTTCTGCTCCCTCCATATGTTTTCTTTGGGGTTAAGGTCTGGAGACTGGCTAGACCACTCCATGTCCTTAACGTGCTTCTTTTGAGCCACTCCTTTGTTGCCTTGGCTGTATGTTTTGGGTAATTGTCATGCTGGAAGACCCAGCCACGACCCATTTTTGATGTCCTAATGCAGGGAATGAGGTTGTCAATCAGGATTTTTTGGTACATGGCTCCATCCATTGTTCCTTTGATGCAGTGAAGCTGAAGTAGTCCTGAGTGCTTAGCAGAGAAACACCCCTAAAACATAATGTTTCCACCTCCATGTTTGACAGTGGGGATGGTGTTCTTTGGATCATAGGCAGTATTTCTCTTCTTCTAAACATGGCAAATTGAGTTAATGCCAAAGAGCTCAATTTTTGTCTCATCTGACCACAGCACCTTCTCTCAATCATTCTCAGAATCATCCAGATATTCCTTGGCAAACTTCAGATTGGCTTCCACACGTGCTTACTTGAGCAGTGGGATTTTGTGGGCACTTGCCTAAACATGAAGCATGGGGGGAAAACATCACACTTTGGGGGTGCTTTTCTGTAAAGGGGACAGAATGAATCTACCATTTTGAATGGAGGATGGATGGAGTGATGTATAGGGAGGTTTTGGCCAACAACCTCTTTCCGTCAGTAGGAGCATTGAAGATGGGTCATCGCTGGGTCTTTGAGCATGACAATGATCCGAAACACACAGCCAGGGAAACTGAGGAGCTGCTCCATTAGGATCCTTTGAATATCCTGAAGTGGCCTAGCCAGTCTCCAGACCTGAACCCAAGAGAACATCTGTGGAGGGTGCTGAAACTCCATGCTGCCCAGCGACAGTCTAAAAACCTGAAAAATTTGGAGAAGCTGATGTGAAATGTGCGTGGAGATGCAGGGCTGTGTGATCTGTAGGGTCTCTTGTGCAGCAACCGGTGTGTCACCTAGTCCCATATCATTCTAGGGTTTGCATAGTTGCACATGCGTGTTCGTAATTAATGCTTTGCATATTATGCTATTATGTTATTCTTTGAGTAATTGCCTATGAAATGCCTGAATGTCTAGATGTCTTTACTAGACACTTTTATGTGCTTTGCACAAGTGATGATAATGAGACTTTTCAATGTCTACCAGGACATTTGTGCAATCCTTCTAGGGACTAGTGTGCAATATCATATTATATTTACAAATATTTGAAATGATTTAATACATAATCCCTTGCTTGCACTTTTTATCTCTCAGTCTGCAACATTGCTCTCATTTGATATATGGTATTTTTGACCCTTAAATGTATCACATTGCCCTGTCTTGTTTTTTTTAGTTTTATAACACCGGTTCTGTGGGATCTTTTTTGCTGTCCTTAATAAAATGATATATATATATTTTCTATCATGAATTGGTCTATTAAGAGATTATTGAATATTATTGCTAGATTAAGTCAATTATAAGTATTATTAAAATTTGGAGAAGATATGTATGGAGGAGTGGGCCAAATCCCTGCTGCAGTGTGTTCAAACGTGGTCAAAAACAGTAAACGTCTGACCTCTGTCTTTGTAATTGCAATCAAATATTTTTGTACCAAAAATGAAGTTCTGTTTTTCTATTGTATCAAATACTTATTTTATGCAATAAAATGCTAATTAATTATATAAAAATCGTACAATATGATTTTCTGGATTTTTTTTTTATCCTGTCTGTCACAGTTGAAATGTAGCTATGATAAAAATTATAGACTTCTCCTTCCTTTATAGGAAAGGAAACTTGCAAAATCATCAGTGTATCAAATACTTGTTTTCCCCACTGCACTTCAACTGCAGGTAGACCCCCAGACTTGGGCCTTTTCCCTACGCGCTCGTGTTCCTGAACACTGTTCTTTAGACTTGTTTTTTGAGGCCCTAGAATTCCTGTTTGGTGAACCTGATTGAGTAGCTTTTGCTGAAAGTCATGCTACTGTACTCCATCAGGGGCGAGGTCCTGCTGAGGATTATAGCCCTGAGGATTGTGGTTGGGCCACATTCACACAGTGAAATTACCAGGCTTTGGTTTCACTCTGGACTTTTGACCAAGTTAAGAAAATGTTGGTTCAGCTCCTTTCTCCGCATTCTCTTGATTCCACCATGTTCCTTCCAATATGTCCCTTTAAAAATTTTAATTTGTTTTAGATGTTAAGAAATCTAAATTACTAGCCACAACATAGTGAAATCACTTGTGTGATCAAATTAATTAACCCCTTCACCCATTTTTCATTTTCGTTTTTTCTCCCCTTTTTATAAGAGACATAACTTTTTCATTTTTTCATTTATATTGCCATACAAAGGCCTCTTTTTTGCGGATGAGTTGTACTTTTGAAAAAAAATCATGAGTTTTACCACATATCGTACTGAAAAATGGGGAAAAAACTCCAAGTGCAGTGTACTTGTAAAAAGAAGTGCAATTTCTGAATTGTTTTGGGGGTCTTTTATTCAGTGCTCACTATATGGTAAAACTGATCTGTACATATGATGCCTCAGGGTGGTGCAAGTTCATAGAAACCATGCATGTATATGTTTACTTTTATCTAAGAAGTTAAACAAAAATTCTGGTTTGTCTAAAAAAAGAGTAGTGCTTTTGGCGCAATGTGCCAAGACTCGAAGTGTTCTCATTTTTGGAGATCTAAGGCTCAATGATGGCTTATTTTTTATCTATAGGTGATGTTTTTATATGTACCATTTTTGTGCTGATGTGATATTTTGATTGCCTGTTATTGCATTTTTTTTAAATTTTGTGGTGACCAAAAAAATGTAATTTTGGTGTTTGGAATTTTTTTCTCGCTACGCTGTGTACCATTGTTTTTTTATATTTTGATAGAGCAGGCATTTCTGAATATGGCGATACCAAATATGTGTATACTTTTTATTTGTTTAACTATTTGTTTCTCAATAGAGTGAATGGGGATGAGTTGAGCTTTCAGGTTTTTTTATTTTTTCTGATTTTTTTTAAAAACTTTCTTTCTACATTCTTTATTTAATTTCCTAATCCCCCTAGGGGACGTTATCACTGCACAGTCTGATTACGAGAGGAGAAATGCTGCTTTCCTATGAGTGCCCTT
Source organism: Anomaloglossus baeobatrachus (assembly GCF_048569485.1). Lineage (NCBI taxonomy): Eukaryota > Metazoa > Chordata > Amphibia > Anura > Aromobatidae > Anomaloglossus > Anomaloglossus baeobatrachus. Next base: position 721,966,022 of record NC_134353.1, read on the forward strand.
GCTCCATCACCTCTCACAGGAAGTGAGTCATGATAGCGCTGGGGGTCGTCATCTGACTCTGGGCAACCATAGCAACACCAAGGTGCCCTGTGATAATGTAATGGGGCCGCCGATGGTGGCGGGGAACAGCACGATCCCCGCTGTGGCTATTTAAATTGTGCTGTCACTGCATGATCTAAAGGGTTAACAGGCGTGAGTGGATCTCCAATCCACCTGCACCTGTTAGCTACATCTCTTCTGATCAGATCAGCAGAGATGTGGGGGAATTACTGCAGACTCACCGATGGAGCCCACGATAATAAGAGGAAGGCGACCAAGTATATACAGTTACGTCCTTAGTCGTAAAGGTGTTAAATTGCTATTCTTTTTATCAAGGCAACATTTTATTGATACTATTTTCCATCTTTAGCCATAGGCTATACTATTTTCTTAACATACAGAGCCATATAGAGTGGAACCTTGGTTTGCGAGATTAAACTGTTCTGGGAGTGTGCTCATAAACCAAGTTACTTGTAGAGCAAAGCACATTTTCACATAGGAAATCATTGGAACTCAGACAATTCTTTCCACAACCTGTAGTAATGTCCCATCCTGGTCCCTTATTGTGCCAACTCACACACACACACACACACACATTATTCTCACCTATCCTTTGTTCCCTCTTCCCTGGTTCTTGCAGTCCGCAGGCATATGGACCCGTTAACGATCACGCCAATGCAGGGGCTGCCACTGTCAATGCTTCAGTGCAGCTAACGTCATACACATGAGCTGCTTGCCTCTGATTGTGTGCCTGTGGGAGGTGTGCAGAGACAGCTCAGCGCCAGCTGACTTGAAGAAAAGATAGCAGCAGCCTCTGTACCAGCTGCGATTATTACTGGATCCACTTGCCTGTGGTCCACAAGAGGCAGCCAGAGTGGGTCGGAACGCGGTGCAAATACAGAATTGGAAGTGTGTGCAGGGAGTATTTGCTCATACAGCAAAGCATTGCTCGTAAATAGAGTTGAGCGCGGTTCGCGGTTCGAGGTTCTCCAGTTCGCGGCTCGAGTGATTTTGGGGGCTGTTCTAGATCGAACTAGAACTCGAGCTTTTTGCAAAAGCTCGATAGTTCTAGAAACGTTCGAGAACGGTTCTAGCAGCAAAAAAAACAGCTAATTCCTAGCTGGCTTTCCGCTGTAATAGTGTAAGTCACTCTGTGACTCACACTATTATGAAATTTCAGTGTATAGTGTGCGGGAACAGCGCCTTCAGATCACTGCTGTTTGTATAATGGCGATCGCCATTTTTTTTTTTTTTCCTTGTCTTCCTTCCCTAACTGCGCGCGTGTAGTAGGGAGGGCCAGCATATCAGCCAATCCCAGACACACACAGCTAAGTGGACTTTTAGCCAGAGAAGCAACAGCATGTGTGATAGGATGTCCATGTCACATGTCCCTGCATTATAAAAACGAGTATCTGCCAATCCGGACGCCATTATCTCTTCTGCGTCCTTGGTGTCAGACATCACTGGCGCAGCTCCGTCCTTTGTCCTATCTCCGATACTGCTGTATGTGCTCCATACACAGCGCTGGACAGCTTAGGAATAGCACTTTCTATCAGTCCTTTTAAGGGCTCGTACCGGCAGGGTCAGAGCCATAGGTGACAGGTCCTGAAAACAGAGACAGCGTCTGTGTAGCTAAGGTCAGGGATTTCCTCGCTGCATTTCCCCATTAGGAGGGAATAGAAAGGCAGGCTTCCATTCCTCTACCCAGAGCCCCACAATCCTGGCACTGTACCCTCCTGTCCTCTGCACACTCCAACTCATTATAACTAAGCCATTATACTAGCAAACACTGAGTGTACCTGTTGGCATCCTAAACGTGGCTATTGGACTTCTGTATAGTCCCAGTAGTGCACAGATATTTGCAGCACGTCTGCCTGCATTGCACACTCAAACTGATAGTTACTAAGCCATTATACTAGCAAACACTGAGTGAACTTAGTGTCATCCTAAACGTGGCTGTTGGACTTCTGTATAGTCCCAGTAGTGCACAGATATTTGCAGCACGTCTGCCTGCATTGAACAATCAAACTGATAGTTACTAAGCCATTATACTAGCAAACACTCAGTGAACTTGGTGTCATCCTAAACGTGGCTGTTGGACTTCTGTATAGTCCCAGTAGTGCACAGATATTTGCAGCACGTCTGCCTGCATTGCACACTCCAACTGATAGTTACTAATCCATTATACTAGCAAACACTGAGTGTACCTAGTGTCATCCTAAACGTGGCTATTGGACTTCTGTATAGTCCCACTAGTGCACAGATATTTGCAGCACGTCTGCCTGCATTGCACACTCCAACTGATAGTTACTAATTCATTATACTAGCAAACACTGAGTGTACCTAGTGTCATCCTAAACGTGGCTGTTGGACTTCTGTATAGTCCCAGTAGTGCACAGATATTTGCAGCACGTCTGCCTGCATTGCACACTCAAACTGATAGTTACTAAGCCATTATACTAGCAAACACTAAGTGTACCTAGTGTCATCCTAAACGTGGCTATTGGACTTCTGTATAGTCCCACTAGTGCACAGATATTTGCAGCACGTCTGCCTGCATTGCACACTCCAACTGATAGTTACTAATCCATTATACTAGCAAACACTTAGTGTACCTAGTGGCATCCTAAACGTGGCTATTGGACTTCTGTATAGTCCCACTAGTGCACAGATATTTGCAGCACCTCTGCCTGCATTGCACACTCCAACTCATTATAACTAAGCCATTATACTAGCAAGCACTGAGTGTACCTAGTGTCATCCTAAACGTGGCTATTGGACTTCTGTATAGTCCCACTAGTGCACAGATATTTGCAGCACCTCTGCCTGCATTGCACACTCCAACTCATTATAACTAAGCCATTATACTAGCAAACACTGAGTGTACCTAGTGGCATCCTAAACGTGGCTGTTGGACTTCTGTATAGTCCCAGTAGTGCACAGATATTTGCAGCACGTCTGCCTGCATTGCACACTCAAACTGATAGTTACTAAGCCATTATACTAGCAAACACTGAGTGAACTTAGTGTCATCCTAAACGTGGCTGTTGGACTTCTGTATAGTCCCAGTAGTGCACAGATATTTGCAGCACGTCTGCCTGCATTGCACACTCAAACTGATAGTTACTAAGCCATTATACTAGCAAACACTGAGTGAACTTAGTGTCATCCTAAACGTGGCTGTTGGACTTCTTTATAGTCCCAGTAGTGCACAGATATTTGCAGCACCTCTGCCTGCATTGCACACTCAAACTTATAGTTACTAAGCCATTATACTGGCAAACACTGAGTGTACCTAGTGGCATCCTAAACGTGGCTGTTGGACTTCTGTATAGTCCCAGTAGTGCACAGATATTTGCAGCACCTCTGCCTGCATTGCACACTCCAACTCATTATAACTAAGCTATTATACTAGCAAACACTGAGTGTACCTAGTGTCATCCTAAACGTGGCTATTGGACTTCTGTATAGTCCCACTAGTGCACAGATATTTGCAGCACCTCTGCCTGCATTGCACACTCCAACTAATAGTTACTTAGCCATTATACTAGCAAACACTGAGTGTACCTAGTGGCATCCTAAACGTGGCTGTTGGACTTATGTATAGTCCCACTAGTGCAAAGATATTTGCAGCACGTCTGCCTGCATTGCACACTCAAACTCATTATAACTAAGCCATTATACTAGCAAACACTGAGTGTACCTAGTGGCATCCTAAACGTGGCTTTTGGACTTCTGTATAGTCCCACTAGTGGAAAGATATTTGCAGCACGTCTGCCTGCATTGCACACTCAAACTGATAGTTACTAAGCCATTATACTAGCAAACACTGAGTGAACTTAGTGTCATCCTAAACGTGGCTGTTGGACTTCTGTATAGTCCCAGTAGTGCACAGATATTTGCAGCACGTCTGCCTGCATTGCACACTCAAACTGATAGTTACTAAGCCATTATACTAGCAAACACTGAGTGAACTTAGTGTCATCCTAAACGTGGCTGTTGGACTTCTGTATAGTCCCAGTAGTGCACAGATATTTGCAGCACCTCTGCCTGCATTACACACTCCAACTCATTATAACTAAGCTATTATACTAGCAAACACTGAGTGTACCTAGTGTCATCCTAAACGTGGCTATTGGACTTCTGTATTGTCCCACTAGTGCACAGATATTTGCAGCACCTCTGCCTGCATTGCACACTCCAACTCATTATAACTAAGCCATTATACTAGCAAACACTGAGTTTACCTAGTGTCATCCTAAACGTGGCTATTGGACTTCTGTATAGTCCCAGTAGTGCACAGATATTTGCAGCACCTCTGCCTGCATTGCACACTCCAACTAATAGTTACTAAGCCATTATACTAGCAAACACTGAGTGTACCTAGTGGCATCCTAAACGTGGCTGTTGGACTTATGTATAGTCCCAGTAGTGCACAGATATTTGCAGCACGTCTGCCTGCATTGCACACTCAAACTCATTATAACTAAGCCATTATACTAGCAAACACTGAGTGTACCTAGTGGCATCCTAAACGTGGCTGTTGGACTTCTGTATAGTCCCAGTAGTGCACAGATATTTGCAGCACCTCTGCCTGCATTGCACACTCCAACTCATTATAACTAAGCCATTATACTAGCAAACACTGAGTGTGCCTAGTGTCATCCTAAACGTGGCTATTGGACTTCTGTATAGTCCCACTAGTGCACAGATATTTGCAGCACCTCTGCCTGCATTGCACACTCAAACTGATAGTTACTAAGCCATTATACTAGCAAACACTGAGTGTACCTAGTGTCATCCTAAACGTGGCTATTGGACTTCTGTATAGTCCCACTAGTGCACAGATATTTGCAGCACCTCTGCCTGCATTGCACACTCCAACTCATTATAACTAAGCCATTATACTAGCAAACACTGAGTGTACCTAGTGTCATCCTAAACGTGGCTATTGGACTTCTGTATAGTCCCACTAGTGCACAGATATTTGCAGCACCTCTGCCTGCATTGCACACTCCAACTCATTATAACTAAGCCATTATACTAGCAAACACTGAGTGTACCTAGTGTCATCCTAAACGTGGCTGTTGGACTTCTGTATAGTCCCAGTAGTGCACAGATATTTGCAGCACGTCTGCCTGCATTGCACACTCAAACTGATAGTTACTAAGCCATTATACTAGCAAACACTGAGTGTACCTAGTGTCATCCTAAACGTGGCTATTGGACTTCTGTATAGTCCCAGTAGTGCACAGATATTTGCAGCACGTCTGCCTGCATTGCACACTCAAACTGATAGTTACTAAGCCATTATACTAGCAAACACTGAGTGTACCTAGTGTCATCCTAAACGTGGCTATTGGACTTCTGTATAGTCCTAGTAGTGCACAGACATTTGCAGCACGTCTGCCTGCATTGCACACTCAAACTGATAGTTACTAAGCCATTATACTAGCAATTTATGCTGCCAGTTTAAGGGCCGTAGTTGCATTGTCAGGGATATTTATTCTTTATTATTCTGTTGTTAATAAAGCTAGACCACCGCTGCAATCTACACCACCTCTCAATTTTTACTACCACATTTTCAGTGCACAATCTTGTCGCAATCAACATGAGTGGCAAAATGACAGATGCTGGTGGAAAGGGGAAGAGGCGTGGTGGAAAAGGAAAAAAAGGGTTTGTCCGTGGGGAAGGTGGCAAAGCTCCATTAACATCTGCTGAAGATAGACCATCTACCAGCAAAAGTAAGATGTCTACTACTTACCGTGGACAATCCGATGTGCTCCCTTTTTTACGGACACGAACAACAGGAACAAAGGTAGATGATGGCCAAAAAAGGAAAATGCTTGAATGGATCTCAAGTGGTCCAACTAGTGCCCTCTCAGCCACTTCAAGTACCGCATCCAAAAAACACCAGTCCTCTGAGTTGTCATCCCAATCAAACTTGCTTTCTCCCAGCTCTGAAGTCTCCATCAGCCCTGCACAGTATGGTGGAACTGAGATTGCTGAGTCTGCAGAGCTGTTCAGTCACACTATAGCCTGGGAATCAGAGGTCTGCTCCCAAGCTACAGTGAGTACAGAACAGGAAATGGTCTGCAGTGATGCCCAGAACCTTTGTGACTCTGATTCAGGCCGTGAGGACCAAGTTTCTGAGAATAATGTTGACCCTTTGTCACAAACTGTAACACATGTGGTTATAGACAATGAGGAACATACTGATGAAGATGAGACGCAGATACCCGATTGGGATGACAACTTAAATATTCGGTCAGGGCAAGAAGAGGCTCGGTCTGAGGGGGAGGGGAGTGCAAACACAACAATTGATGATGAAGTTCTAGATCCCACCTACTGTCAACCCACAGTCAGACACTCGAGGAGGTCAACAGAGGTGGTGGAGGAGGATGCAACTGATGACGAAGTTACCTTGCGCCTTCCTGGACAGAGTCGGAGTACTGGTAGCACGTCTACTACTGCATCCTCAGCCACCACTCAGCCTCTGAGCACTAGTCGGGGTGTATCAACAGGTCGCATGCCCTCTAAGCCTTGCCTAGCCTGGTCCTTTTTTGACGTAGTAAAAGATCGCCCAAATTATGTGATCTGTAAAATTTGTCATGGTTCTCTTAGTAGAGGTCAAAACCTCAGCAGTTTGACAACTTCTTCCATGAATCATCACATGAATAAATATCATATGTCCCGGTGGGAAGCTCACCGTGCTGCAATGCGGCCTAGCGGAGCGAACCATCCACCGCCTGCCCCTTCCAGTGCATCCGCGCGCTCTTCATCTTCTAGGACTGTGGGAACAGCTGTCACACCTGTTTTTCCATGCACAACTTTCACCACTGTAACCGCAACAGGCAGTTTGCTTGGTAGATCGTCAGTTGGTTTGGAAGGGGAAACAAGTGAGTGTGTACAGCTCTCTCAGACATCGATAGCACCAACGTTGGATGAAGGCAACATCATGTCTCCGCCTGCACTTTCCTCACAAACCTGCATTTTTCCAGGGACACCCTACTCAACACCGTCTACACACAGCAGCCAGATCTCTGTCCCTCAGATGTGGTCAAATAAAAGGCCACTTCCTGCGACCCATGACAAAGCTAAGAGGTTGACTCTATCCCTCTGTAAGCTCTTGGCTTCCGAAATGCTGCCTTTCCGCCTAGTGGACACACAGGATTTTAGAGACCTTATGTCTGTCGCTGTGCCCCAGTACCAGATGCCTAGTCGCCACTACTTCTCTAAGAAAGGTGTGCCCACGCTACACCAGCATGTCGCACACAACATCACCGCTTCCTTGAGAAACTCTGTGTGTGAACGGGTGCATTTCACCACCGATACTTGGACCAGTAAGCATGGACAGGGACGTTACATGTCACTGACTGGGCACTGGGTAACTATGGTGATAGATGGTGAAGGGTCTGCTGCACAAGTCTTGCCGTCCCCACGACTTGTGTGTCAATCCTCTGTCTGTCCAAGTTCCGCCACTGCTTCTGCCTTCTCCACCTCATCTGTGTCCTCCACCTCTGCCCCAAGCCTGCCTGGTCAGGCCACCAGCGTTCTCACTGCGCAGAAGGAATCACGCACCCCTCATTACTATGCTGGCAGCAGAGCGCAACGGCATCAGGCGGTCTTTAGCTTGACATGTCTTGGGAATAAAAGTCACACAGCTGAGGAGTTGTGGTCAGCTCTGTGGTCCGAGTTTAATAAATGGTTGTCTCCACTCAACCTGCAGCCTGGTAAGGCCGTGTGCGACAATGCTGCAAACCTGGGTGCGGCCCTTCCCCTGGGCAAGGTGACACACGTACCTTGTATGGCTCACGTGCTGAACCTTGTCGTCCAGCAATTTTTAACACACTATCCTGTCCTAGATGGCCTTCTGAACAGGGCACGAAAACGGTCTGCTCACTTCCGCCGTTCAAGCGCCGCAGCTGAGCGACTTGCATCGCTCCAGAAGTCTTTCGGCCTGCCGGTTCATCGCCTGAAATGCGATGTGGCGACACGCTGGAATTCAACTCTCCACATGTTACAGCGACTGTGGCAGCACCGCCGAGCCCTCGTGCAATACGTCATCACGTATAGCCTGGGCCAACGAGATGCAGAGGTGGGGCAGATCACCCTGATGGAGTGGTCTCAGATCAAGGACCTATGCACCCTTCTGCACAGTTTCGACATGGCGACGAATATGTTTAGTGCTGACAATGCCATTATCAGCATGACGATTCCACTCATTTACATGCTGGAGCACACACTAAACACTATTCGGAGTCAGGGGGTGGGACAACAAGAAGGGGAGGAACTACAGGAGGATTCATATGCGCAAGGGACAACAACATCACCAAGGTCCAGACGTTCATCATCACCAACGCAGCAGGCATGGGAGCATGGGGCACAGTGATCAACAAGGGCGCATGGTAGCAGGCGAGATGTTGAGGAAGGTGCAGGAGAACATGAAGAAATGGAGGACGAACTGTCCATGGACATGGAAGACTCAGCAGATGAGGGAGACCTTGGTCAAATTTCTGTTGAAAGAGGTTGGGGGGAGATGTCAGAGGAAGAAAGAATGGTTAGCACCTCTATGCCACAAACACAGCGTGGACTTGGTCCGCATGGCTGCGCAAGACACATGAGTGCCTTCTTGTTGCACTACCTCCAACATGACCCTCGTATTGTCAAAATTAGAAGTGATGATGACTACTGGATTGCCACACTATTAGATCCCCGGTACAAGTCCAATTTTTGTGACATAATTCCAGCCATAGAAAGGTACGCACGTATGCAGGAGTATCAGCAGAAGCTGTTACTCGATCTTAGCTCGGCTTTTCCACCAAGCAACCGTGCAGGTGCAGGGAGTGATTCTCCCAGTTGTAACTTGACAAACATGGGACGGTCTCGTCATCTTCAACAGTCTACCCGTACCAGTAGGACCGTATCTGGTGCTGGTAACAGCAATTTTATGGAATCTTTTCATAATTTTTTTAGACCCTCCTTTGCAAGGCCACCAGAGACAACAAGTCTGACACATAGTCAACGGCTGGAGAGCATGATACAGGAGTATCTCCAAATGAACATCGATGCCATGACTTTGCAAATGGAGCCTTACTCCTTTTGGGCTTCAAATCTAGAAAAATGGCCAGAGCTCTCCAGTCACGCCTTGGAGATTTTGTCATGTCCAGCTACCAGCGTTGTCTCTGAACGTGTCTTCAGTGCTGCTGGGTGTGTGCTGACAGATAAGCGCACGCGTCTGTCCAGTGACAATGTGAACAGACTGACGTTCATCAAAATGAACAAGTCATGGATCCAGAAGGAATTTACTACCCCTGTGTCATCCTGGGGAGAGTAAATGCTTGTGGATTTGGAATGTGCTTGATGCAAATCAAAACATCCTGTTTACAACTAGGGCACAAGTGCTGCCACTGATAAGGTGTCTGTGTGGGGCCCAATTTTTGGAAAAAAAGGGAGACTCCGCTTGGAGTAACCCTTGCTTGCTGTGTTTTTTAAAAATGATCCAAGATGAACAGAGCTGGGATCAGGAAAGACTTTGCTACCTACCCCGGTGTCATCCTGGGGAAGGTTAAGAATAGCGTATTTTTGAATGTGCTTGATGCAAATCAAAACATCCTGTTTGCAACTAAGGCACAAGTGCTGCCACTGATGGGGTGTCTGTGTGGGGCCCTATTTTTGGAAAAAAAGGGAGACTCCGCTTGGAGTAACCCTTGCTTGCTGTGTTTTTTAAAAATGATCCAAGATGAACAGAGCTGGAATCAGAAAAAACTTTGCTACCAACCCCAGTGTCATCCTGGGGACAGTTAAGAATAGCGTATTTTTGAATGTGCTTGATGCAAATCTAGCTGTGAAGTGTACAACTAGGGCACAAGTGCTGCCACTGAATGGGTGGGTGTGTGTGGGGCCCAATTTTTGGAAAAAAAGGGAGACTCCGCTTGGAGTCACCTTATGGTGTTTTACATGGTTTTAGAAGGGCGTGCCATGCCTATATCTGTGTGTCCTCCTCTTTTTCCTTGTCCAGCTCTTTTGTTTTCGCATGAGTATATGTCCTTGTCACTTTCCCATGTGTTTGTGTTGTGTTGTGAGTTGTTTGTCACCTTTTGGACACCTTTGAGGGTGTTTTCTAGGTGTTTTTATGTGTTTGTGATTGCCTGCCATTGTTTCCTATGCAGTTCGAGTTCGGTTCGTCGAACGTTCGACGAGTCGAACCGCGACCGGTTCGCTCATCTCTACTCGTAAACCAAGTTACAAATTTGCAGCAAGCTTTGCTCGCATAGCGAAATTCTTGCACACCGGGTTACTCAGAATCCGAGGTTCCACTGTATATCCATCTTGTACCTCCTGAAGAGAAAATTAGAGATTTAGGGCCCAATTCATCATTTAAAAGGTTTTGTTTCAATTCTTTTATTTATGTTTATGATGTAGTATTCACTGACATTTATTGCGCCAAATTCATCTCAATGGTGCATGTGGTTCATAAAATTAGCTCAAAGTAAAAAAAATGGTCTGTTTTTCTTTCATTAATCATTTTTACAACTGAAGAGAAAAATTGTCTAAAAAATGTCACAAAAACTGCTCAAAAATCCCTTGCATACATAAAAACAATCCAAGTAGAAGACAGGAGTAAATTTTTTACAAATCTTGCGGCTTTTTGAAAGGTTGCAAATAATGAATAAGGTGAAACATATCTTAAACCTCGCCCACTATGGCAAACTTCAAAAAAAGGTAGTCGAATAGTCTTGATGAAAGGAAAAGGCTCAAAGGAAAGATAAATTGGGTATTAACAAAAAAAATCACGGTGTAACCTAAAGTTAAAGAAAACAGGTCCAAATGTAATAATGAATTTGGCTTTTAATTGCCATCATTACCTACTAGTAGATATACAAACCTCAAGCTATAAAGTATAGTGACTAGGGATGAGCGAGTATACTCGTTACTACTCGGTACTCGCCGAGTAGTACGATATTCGGGCTACTCGTTACTCCACGAGCATCCTTGTAATCCTTGTCGCGAGTCCAATGTAAGTCAATGGGAACTGTGAGTAATTGTTTGCTGGACCCTACAAAGCGGTCTGGGGGCTGAAGTGGCTGAAATGGATGCATGATTGTTTAAAAGCTGGACGGTAAAAAGCCGCCAGCTATTTTAAGCAATCAGCTGATACACGCTCCTCACCGGGGTCCTTTGCTCCCTGCTGCTACACTTCCCGCTGCCCGGTGTTTCCCTCCCTGGTGCCTGGTGCTTCGCTCCCCGCCGTTTCCCCGCCCAATCCTAAGTTAGGACCGAGCGGGGAGCGCAGCCCAGGGAGCGGGGAGCGAAGGACCTGAGCGGGGAGCGTGCATATTTTTGCGTGCAAGCTTTTTACTGCCCGGTTTGTAAACAATCATGCATCCATTTCAGCCTTTTACTCAGCCCCCAGACCACTTTGTCCAGCAAACAATTACTCGCATTTCCCATTGACTTGCATTGGACTCGCTACTCGTAACAAGTACCCAAGTATTCGGACCTACTCGTTACGAGTATAGCGAGTCCGAGTATTTCACTACTCGCTCATCCTTATAGTGACATTGTGTGACAAGTGTCCATTTTTCCAGAATTAAAAGAAATACACTTGTATGTATAAAGTTTCTTCTCATTTACATGCTTTTTAAACAAGTAATTCCCAAGATACCCAGTAAAATACTTGGTCTAAAACATAAGTGCAAGGATTTGTTATATGGAGATTCTTCGCTAATAAACCTGAAAAGGATGTCTCCTTCCTCCTTAATTATGCATCACAGGGCCAATATTAAGAATCAAAAAAGCCTTCTGTGATTATTTGAAATTGTCTCTACATCGTTCAATATCTCCTCACAGATTGACACATACCTTATTAACCTAGACCATTGTGAAAAAATCTAAAACATAAAAAAAGGCTTAAAATGTTCCTAATTAAGAAACTTTGCTGCCTGAAGTGCTTTTAACAAACTGATATTATAGTATTGGCGTCTGAGGAACGGTTAGAAATGTATAATGCAAAGCCAGCAGTACACGCTGTTCTCACCATTTTGATACATAATATATGGCAAATTTGCAGATTTTAACATACGCCAAAATTGGCTCAGCATACAAAAATGACTTGTATGAGAAATCTTGTTTTCCCACTTCTCAGGAACACCGTAGTCCAAGAGTTTCATAATAAAGATGGTTTACATTAGTTTAGCTAATTTAACCAGAGTTTTGTCTACATTAATATTAGACACATTAATATTAGACATATGTGGATAGCCTTATTAAAGAAAACACACAAAATCAATTAATCTATTCTCAACTGTGTGATATTCTTGTTTTATGCTTTAATGTTTTGTCTTTATCTTCCAGAAGTTATAACTTTTTCATTTGTCTACCAATAATATTATATATTTGAGCAAAATACACATCTCAATCATTATTTCAAAATATCAGGAAAAAAACACTCCATAGTAGTATAAGAAGCCAGAAAAAGACAGGAGTTTTTGCAAGGCAACAAATAATTTTATTCATATAAAAGTCACAAAAAAATTATGAAAACAGACATATGGATTAAAAAGTGCTACAAAGGGGAAAACACCCAAAGATACGTGGGACAGAGAAGCACGCTCATATTACTATCAATAGCAAGGGTATACAAGCCAGGCTTTAATAAATAAGACATAAAGTGCAATAATATGTCAAGCCTTATATCAATCGCTTACCCATTAATAAAGAGCGCCGTTACTGCGTCCCACAATCAATGAAACCCATCCAACGCACATTTCGCGTCGCACATCTCAGCTTCCTCAGGACGGGTCCAGCGGGCTGCATAGGCTGGAAAGCATTGATTTTAATAATTTAATCACCATGACACATATCAGCTGCAATATCCTCGTTAACACTTTCTTCTGTACTAACAAAATTAATATTGAAATGATGCAAGCAGAATATTTTGTGGCAGTCTGAAATTCAGTGGAAAAAATAATTTTGTGATGAATTAAAATTTTTATTTATTATTCATTGTTTATATAGTGCCATCATATTAAAGACATTATCATCGCTGTCTCCATTGGAACTCACAAAGAAGGGAATTCATTGAACTTAGTTCAATCAGTTTACCTGAGGTCAGTTCACCTGAGATCACAGCTGGAGTACCATGGTAACCCCAGTTGTGACCTCAAATTGAACTCAATGCCGAATTACCAGATTAGGCAAGGTGTGCACCTTGAGTATTTAGTTGTAGAAATTTCTGCACCAAATTTACAACCCCTGGGAAATAATAATAATGGCATTGAAACCGCATCAAAATTCATTACATCAGATGTTGCTAATAAATTAGAAGCTTCCAAATACATGGCATAATCATATAGGTTGTCCCATATTGTTTAAAATGAATAAAGGAAATCTAGTATTGCATTACTGCTATAGGAATATTTGAAAAAAAGAGATACTTAGCTTATGTATTGGTCAATGCATGTGAGCCCGGTAACCAACAGCAAGGTGATCTCAGTATATTCTAACTTAAGTGCCTCTATCTGGGTTAAAAGCCTACATGTCTTGGCAGAAAGGATCCAGCTATAAAAGAGGGTAGACACAGCCTGGATATAGGGTAGAGTGCTTAGTTAGAAAGAAATGCACTACAAATATATAAAAAAGACTGACCCACACATCCAACCATGATACTGACCAGCAGACAGTTGCACTGCTTTCCCCGCCCACCGGACATCCTGGTGCCTGTTATTGGTTGCAGTCAGCTGACACATTGTGACTAAGGGTGAGGTCGCATCTGACTACAACCAACCACAAGTGCTGGTGGGCAGGGAAAGCAGTCCATATATATGAGCAGTAATTAGAGGTTGAGGAAATTAATGCAAGGCTTAGGAGCAGTGTACAGCTATGCCGATGTCTCGGTAAGTACAGTGCGCCTGCTTCCATCCCCCTATCCCTTCAACCACCATTTCTAATCGCTGGATTCTCATCGCTATAGACTTATATGAGGACTGAAATCCGGCCAGCAACTAGATTTTAGAAACCGGATCACCAGGATCAGTCAGTCCTGGTTATCTGCGAGTCAGCTCACATTTATTCTCTAATAATACTGTTCTCATCAATATACACCTTATTTTAAATACACAAGACTAGAGATGAGCAAACCAGCCGTGGTTCGGCTCGAGTTCGGTTCGTCGAACGGAGGTCTCGTTTGAGTTCAGTTCGGCGAACGTTCGACGAACCGAACTCGAACCAATAGGAAATAATGGGAGGCAATCACAAACACATAAAAACACATTATAAATGTACACATACAGTTAATAAACATTGCCATAACACTTACCGGTCCCCGCGATCACTCCTGCACTCTGTCTCTTGCCGCTATTCCATCCGATGATCGCTGAATCCTCCTGGTGACCAGCACTGCCAGCAGTGATGCAGGACCTATCGTGACGTCAAAATAGCCATGTGACCAGTCACGTGGCTATTATCTCATTGGCTACAAACTGGTCACATGGCTTTGACGTCATGTCCTGTCCTAGGTCCTGTCATTGCACTCTCCGGTACACGGTGCACATTTGTGTATCGCCGTGTACCGGCGACATGCTCTAGCACATGGTCGACTCCCCGTTCCATTAGGGACCGGCTGACACAGCCAGTCATTAACGGAGATCACCGTTGACAGAGCAACGCAGTTAGCGGTGACGTCACCGCTAACCGCGGCTCCGGGAATTACATGATCGGAGCACCGTTGCTATGGTAACGCGTCTGTCAGCGTTACCGCTGTTACCGCTAACAGCCAGCAGCACTGATTACTCACGGAGTGAAGGCTGCACGCTGCTTCCCGTGCAGCCTTCACGGAGCAGCGTCTTCCCCCATGCAGCAGTGATGGAGCACAGCTGCACTTGTTGAACGAGAAAGACAGAACACCATGGATCGTGGAGGGCTGACAGGGGGTAATAAAGATGGAGTCTCTAATGTGTCTGTGTATTTATTTCTATTAAAGTATTTTTTCTCTGTGTGGTGTCTTTTTTTTAACCCTTTATTGGAGATTCTTAATGGCCGGGTCAAACGTGCCTGACATTAAGAATCTCTGGCTTAATACTAGCTAGTAAAACAAAGCTAGTATTAACTCATTATTACCCAACAAGCCACCCGGCTTCAGGGCTGTTGGAAGAGTTGGATACAGCGCCAGATGATGGCGCTTCTATGAAAGCGCCATTTTCTGGGGCGGCTGCGGACTGCAATTCGCAGCAGAGGCGCCCAGAAACCTCGGGCTAACCTGTGCTGCGGATTCCAATCCCCAGCTGCCTAGTTGTAACTGGCTGGACACAAAAATGGGGCGAAACCCACGTCATATGTTTTTTAATTATTTCATGAAATAAGTGAAATAATTAAAAAAAACGGGCTTCCCTATATTTTTGGTTCCCAGCCGGGTACAAATAGGTAACTGGGGGTTGGAGGCAGCCCGTGGCTGCCTGCTGTACCTGGCTAGCATACAAAAGTATGGCGAAGCCCACGTCATTTTTTTGGTGGGCAAAAAACTTCTGCATACAGTCCTGGATGGAGTATGCTGAGCCTTGTAGTTCTGCAGCTGCTGTCTGCTCTTCTCCATACAGACAGACAGCAGCTGCAGAACTAAAAGGCTCAGCATACTCCATCCAGGACTGTATGCAGAAGTTTTTTGCCCCTTAAAAAATTATGTGGGCTTCGCCATATTTTTGTATGCTAGCCAGGTACAGCAGGCAGGTACGGCTGCCCCCAACCCCCAGTTGCCTATTTGTACCTGGCTGGGAACCAAAAATAAAGGGAAGCCCTTTTTTATTATTTCATGAATTTCATGAACTAATTAGAAAACAAATGACGTAGGCTTCGCCCCATTTTTGTGTCCAGCCAGGTACAACAAGGCAGAGCTGGGGATTGGAATCCGCAGCACAGGTTGGCCTGAGCTTTCTGGGCCCCACTGCTGCGAATTGCAGTCTGCAGCCGCCTCAGAAAATGGCACTCTCATAGAAGCGCCATCTTCTGGCGCTGTATCCAACTCTTCCAGCACCTGCCTGCTATACCTGGCTAGCATACAAAAATATGGCAAAGCTCACGTCCTTTTTTTGTTTTTTGGCAAAAAAAAAAATAATGCTTCCCTGGATTTTCCATTGCCAGTGAATTTAACACCAAGAAGTGGGGGTTAGCAGCCAGTAGCTGCTTGGATTACCCTTAGCTAGCAATACAAAAAATGCAGTGGGAGCCTATATATATTTTTTTTAATTGTTTATTTAATTAACTAAAAACAAAATGGGCTTCCCTGTATTTTGATTGCTGGACATCACAGTGCTGTAAAAATAAATCTTTAAAAAAAATGACGTAGCGCTCCGCGGTATTTTTGATTCTCAGCGCAGATAAAGCAGACAGCTATGGGTTGCCACCCCCATCTGCCTGCCGTTACCTTGGTTGGCAATCAAAATACAGGGAAGCCCATTAATTTTTTCTATTTAAAAAATAGTTAAAAAAAAAATGACGTTGGGTCCCCCCATTTTTGATAGCCAGCTAGGGTAAAGCAGACGTCTGTAGCCTGAAAACCACAGCTGGCAGCTTTTCCGTGGTTGGGGATCCAATGTGGAGGTCCCCCCAGGCTCTTTTTTTATAATTATTTTATAAATATTAATAATTACACAAAAAAAGTAGGGTCCCCCCCCAAATTGGATCACCAGCCAAGGTAAAGCGGACAGCTGTGGTCTGGTATTCTCAGGGTGGGAAGGTCCATAGTTATTGGGCCTTCACAGCCTAAAAATAGCAGGCCGCAGGCACCCCAGACGTGGCGCATCCACTAGATGCGCCAATCCTGGCGCTTCAGCCCAGCTCATCCCGTGCCTTGGTGCAGTGGCAAACGGGGTAATAAATCAGGTTGATACTAGCTGTAAAGTCACCTGAGATCAAGCCCAGCAGTTTGTGATGTCATGGTGTCTATTAGATACCCAACATCATAAACTGTCAGTACTAACAAAAAAAAAATCGACAAAAGAAATTTATTTGAAAAAAACAGTCCCCAAAACATTTCCTCTTTCACCAATTTATTATAAGAAAAAAAATAAAGGGGTCCCACGACGACTCTGGACCGTCTAGAATATGGGGGGGAGACACTCAGGGAACTTATCCCCCATTTTCTAGGAGTGCAGACCCTTCATGTGAGGAGTGTGGGTGCAATGAATCTGCACTCACTCTCCCCGGGTCCACAGCAGCAGAGTCCATGTCGTAATGGTTGCTACCAAAGCTGCAATGCCCTGCTCATGAGGTAAGGGCATGCCTAATCAGGAGAACTATTCTACATTTCCAAATATTGGTATTTGCTGATATTATTGCTATTCCATCTACTATATATTGGGGATAGGATCTTGGAGATGGAATACCCCTTTAAGTCCAGTTATCCAGCTGAATGTATACTAAACAACAGAGCTAGCTATTTAGATGTGTTTTCTTGTGGCGTATAACGGACTCTCATGTTTGGTAGTCGTTCAGCAGGGAAACTATAAAAGCAAATCCCTCCGTTTGGAAATGTAGTATATAGCTCTCCTGATCAATTATGTTCCTTACCTCATGAGCAGGGCATTGCAGTAATAATAATAATTTATTCATTTATATAGCGTTATTAATTCCATAGCGCTGTATGTCTTTGGAGTGTGGGAGGAAACCGGAGTACCCAGAGGAAACCCACGCAAACACGGGGAGAACATACAAACTCCTTGCAGATGGTGTCCTTGGTGAGAATTGAACCCAGGACCTCAGCGCTGCAAGACTGCAGTGCTAACCACTGCGCCACAGTGCTGCCCGTTTAGCTTACAGATGCATAACCACCACTCACTGTGTCTGAACACAGGAAGCTGAGCTGACAGCCGCTCTGTGCATGAGGCAGCGTCTATTGTGAAGGAGAGGGCCGTGGGGGGATCAACGCTGCACAGGTACCGTGGGACACCGGGGAACACCGGTGGGGTTATAGGGGGTGACCTGGCAGGGCCTGGGGAGGAGTTTTCTGTCGCATATGTCATGGCACATGCGACAGAAATCAGAGGAGTAGGGTGAATGCGGCCGGCGCGCTGCTGTGCGTGCGGCCATCTTGGATTTCTGGGAGGGCATCAGGGGGGGCACTTTGGCGACACCGGGGGACCGGAGGGGACCGGGGAGGAGATTTATCATGTTTGTTCATGCCAGATAGGAGATAAATAATTTTTTACCGACGCTGTCATTTACTATAACGTGATAATGGGTATACGCTGTACACCTGTGATCACGTGAGCGGGGACCGGAAAACCGTCCTGAATTATGATCTCCAGGGTCTCAGCTAGCCCTGAAACCCTGGAGATTTTCTGACGCTGGGGGGCGTTATTCACTTATTTCTGCCTGCTGTTTATAAACGGCAGATCAGAATAAGGCTACATTAACACGACCGATCCATTTTTGCGGTCTGCAAAAAACAGTCCATTTTTTTCCACGGGTGCATCCGTGTGGCATCCGTTTCCGTTCCGTAGACGGTCCGTTAGTCATCTGTTTCTCATCCGTGTGCCTTCCGTTTTTTTTGTGTACTGCAAAAAAACTGAAGGAGGGAAAATACATAAATTTACCCAGGATCCATAGCTTCATCCTACATGAGACGGTCACATGTTCACTCCAGTGCCATTTTCTACTGCTTTTAACAGCGTAGAGCGCTCTGGTGATTTTCTTGTGCTTGTGCACTTCATATCAGTCTTTTCTGTCATTATAATGGCAGAAAGACACATAATGTCCCACTCTCCTGCATTTTGTAATTTTGCACCCTTTGGTGCCTTTCATGTGGCACTAAGGGGTGCTTAGCTTTGTATTTAGCCAAAAAAATGAAAAAAAAAAATGACGTAGGGTTCCCCCTATTTTTGTAGCCAGCTAGGGTAAAGCAGACGGCTGCAGCCTGCAGACCACAGCTGGCAGCCTCACCTTGGCTGGTAATCCAAAACTGAGGGCACCCCACGCTGTTATTTTAAATTAAATAAATAATTAAAAAAAAAAAACACGTAGGGGTCCCCCCAAAATTGGATCACCAGCCAAGGTAAAGCAGACAGCTGGGGTCTGATATTCTCAGACTAGGGAGGTCCATGGTTATTGGACTCTCCCCAGCCTAAAAATAGCAGGCCGCAGCCGCCCCAGAAGTGGTGCATCCATTTGAAGTGCCAAACTTGGTGCTTTGCCCCAGCTCATCCCGTGCCCTGGTGCGGTGGCAAACGGGGTAATATATGGGGTTAATACCAGATGTGTAATGTCACCTGGCATCAAGCCCTGGGGTTGGTGAGGTCAGGCGTCTATCAGATACCCGACATCACCAACTTAGTCGGTAATAAAAAAAAATAGACGACAAACACATTTTTATTTGAAAAAACACTCCCCAATGCATTCCCTCTTTAACCAATTTATTAGAAAGAAAAACAAATCCAGGTCTGGTGTAATCCAAGGGGTTGCTATGACGATCCACTCTGTCCCAGTCAATGAAGAGCAGGATGTTCCCCATTGGCTGGGAGAGCAGTGCAGTGACCTGAGCTAACATCAATGGGTCAGCCCAGGTCACTGCAGGGGATGACAAGTGCTGCTGTCAGCGAGGTACATTACCTGCGCTGATCTCCTGCACTGCTGACAGCACCTGTCACTGAGTTCAATGACCGCCGCCTTCACAGCCAAGTATCGTGAGAGGCCCGTGACGTCACCGCTAGTCAGTCTCGGGTTGCAAGCGAGAGAAAGTGATGTGACAAGCGGCGGCCATGGAGGACAGTGACAGCGCTGAGGTCGGGACTTCATCACCGCAGGTAAGCCGAGCGGGACCATGTGTGCAGAGTGCAGGTGGGCGGAGCCATGTGTGCTGGCGGCGGAGTGCGAAGTGGGTGGCGCTGAGGACGTCATTGTCGTGGACTGCTTGGCTGGGGACAGGTGATTGTGAGTGTGTGTGTGTGTGTACATGCCGCGTGCAGGAGGGGGCGGAGTGAGCTGAGCGGGGAAGTGTGGGCTTCCTGCACGTAACTAGGATAAACATCGGGTTACTAACCAAAGCACTTTGCTTGGATACCCGATGTTTATCCTTGTTACCAGCTTCTGGCAGGCTGTCAGCGATGGCTCCAGCACACTGTAGCTGTAAAAAGCCCTGCTTTTTGCTGCTAGAACCGTTCTCGAACGTGTCTAGAACTATCGAGCTTTAGCAAAAAGCTCGAGTTCTAGTTCGATCTAGAACAGCCCCCAAAATCACTCGAGCCGCGAACTGGAGAACCTCGAACCGCGAACCGCGCTCAACTCTACACAAGACACAGGGTACTATGACCACACGCTGTGAGGTACAGATGTAGCAGAGTTGAATCGTCGTGGGACCTCATGTTGATTACGTCGGACCTGCAGGGGAGTTCTGGGGGTAATAAGGTGGTATAAGAGGGTGTTTTTTGTCTTTTATTCCAAATTAAGGGTTTTGTTGGTGTTTGTGTTTATTTAGTTTCACTTACAGATTAGTGAGGGGGTTGTCTCATAGACGCCTGCCTTTACTAATCTAGAGATAGTGACAGATGTGGGCTGTTATTAACCTCTTATATTACCCCGACTGCCACTGCATCAGGGCAGTTAGGAAGAGCCAGGTAAAGTACTGGGCTTGTCTTATGTAATATATGCAAAATTTCTGGGGTGGCTGTAGGCTGCTATTTTTAGCCTGGGGGGGATAACCATGGGACTCCCCAGGCTGAGAACACTAGCCCTCAGATGTTGGGCTTTATCATTGCTTGGAATCAAAATTGGGGTGACTGCAAGCTACTTTTTTTTAATTATTTATTTAAATCATTTAAGAGAATAAAATAAAGCTGCATGCGGTTCCTCTTATTTTGATACACAGCCAATATAGGCACCATGCTGGGGGCTGCAGCATGTAGTTGTAGGTTTTATTTATCTGTGCTGGGTATCATAATATGGGGGACCCTATGCCAATTGTTTCATTTGTTAATTTCATACCACAACACTGACCCGCAGACAGTTGCACTGCTTCTCCGGCCAACCAGCTGTCCTTGGTGCCTGTGATTGCTTGCAATCAGACGCTGTCACAAAGGCTGGTGGCGTGTCTGACTACAACCAATTACAGATGCCCTGATGGCCGATGGGCAGGGAAAGCAGTGCATATGGGTGAGTAATGATGAGCAGCTCAGGAAGTGAAGGAGGGGCCGTGGGAGCAGCGTACAGCCACAATGTAGCCTCGGTAAGTAAGAAGCACTCGCTTCATTCTTATTTTCTTTATTTTTCCTTTTTGCCAGATCCACATCAATATCTGGAATCTTGGGCCTGGGTCCGACACCCGAGAACCTTTGAAACTTGCGGATCCAGACATTTACAGTCCGAGTCTGCCAATCACTTTCAGAGAATAGAATAATTTGAATTAGCCCTGAAAAGGACTTTTGGGTTAACGCAGCAGCAAGAAATGTAAGGCAATAATCCCTTCCTAGATGCTTTTAATACACTATCCCTTCTCCAGCAACCATCCCTACACTAATTGCAGCAAACAGCAACAGAATTATAGAATATCATATATTTGAATTAGCCCTGAATAGGAATTTTGGGTTAGCGTAGTGTCGCGGGCAGAGGGGTGGGAACGCTGCTCATCTGGACTCGCTGGCGCTCGGGTCTGGTGCGTCTGCTCCTCGGTGGCTCGAGCACGGGGCCGGACCCGGGGCTCGAGCAGCGCCTCCTCGCCCATGAGTGAAAAAGGGGAGGTTTTTGGTGGATGTTTGGGATGTCGGTCGTGATGCCACCCACGGGTTGTGGTGATGGTGGGCACCACCGCTGCTGGTGACGGGGGATCCCAGGAGCGATGGCGGAGAGCAGCTAAGGTGTTGACACCTCCGTGGGTAGGGGCTGTTGGTCCCGGGGACCTGGTTGGGGAGTAGGGAGGAGGTATAGGTGCAGGTGGGGAGGCAGCGTGGGCGTGGGTGCATCGTTGCGGTGTAGCGCGGTGCCAGATGGCACTGTTATACTCACTCAGACACAGAAGGACAGAGTCTCTGGTAAACCAAACGGATGGATGGACGGGGCCCACAGCCGGCTGCGGTGTTCTCACTCTCCTCGGACGGGTTGATGGTGGCTGTTGTTTTCCTGCACCTGTGTAAGTGTATTTGACTCCCATGGCTTCCCATGGGTAATCTGCTCCCCGGCATGTACGTGTCGGGAGAGCCCATTTGCCCGCAGGCGCTGGCCCTTGGATCTCTGGCCCTTGGCGGTGGCACTTATCCGGACAAGTTGAGCTGTTGCCTTCTGACGGGACTTAGGTGGGAATGAACCCCTGAGGTCCAGACCGCAATCAGATAATTTGACCTTTACGGTGGCTCCTAGCCTGGTCGGGGTCTGAGTACCCTGCCTTGGTGCTTGGCTTCAATCTGCTCCCCAGTTCGGTACCGGCGGGCCACCGCCCGACCCCAGTCTTACGGTTCCGCTGACCTACACCAACTCCTGCAGACGGCCACCACCGTCTGCCGACCTTGCTGAACGTGCCTGGGCTCCAACCCAGACACCAACAGTTTTCACTCCTCTCACTTTCACTGTCTACCACAATTTACTGTCTTTTCCCGCCTCCAGGCCTGTGAACTCCTCAGTGGGTGGGGTCAACTGCCTGGCTCTGCTCCACCTGGTGTGGACATCAAGCCTGGAGGGTGGCAACAAGGATTTGATTGACTGGTGTCCCCTACCCAGGGGAGGGTGTGTGTGTGTGGTGTTAGTGTACTGTGACCCCACGGGGTCCAGGGCATCACAGTAGCAGCAGCAGGGAATGTAGGGCAATAATAACTTTCTAGTTGCCTCTAATACACTATCCCTTCTCTAGTAAATAGCCCTAAATTAGTTGTAGCTAAGAGCAGTGTTACTAGAGAATAGAAAATATTTGAATACCCTTAAAAGGACTTTTAGGTTAACATAGAAGCAGCAGCAAGGAAAGTATCACAATAACTCCTTCCTTGTTGCCTCAAATACTCTAGACTTCTTCAGATGTTCTCACTACTCTAAATTCAGTTAAGAGTAATATTTTTAAAGAATATAATATATTTGAATTAGCCCTGGAAATGTTAATGTAGCAGCAACAAGGAATGGAAGGCAATATTTCCTTTTTAGATGCTTTTAATACACTATCCCTTCTCTTGCAGCTAGCCCTACACTAATTACAGCTAAGAGCAGTATAATTAAAAACTAGAATATATTTGAATTAACGATGAAAAAGACTTTTGAGTTAACATAGCGGCAGCAAGCAATGTAAGACAAAAATCCCTTCCTAGATGCCTCTAATTTCTTTCTCCAGCAGCTCTCCATACACTAATTGTAGATAGGAGCGGTATTATTAGAGAAAGGAAAATATTTGAATGACCTGAAAATGATTTTTGGGTTAATGTAGCAATAGAAGCCAGGATTGTAAGGCTTTAATCATTCTAATTCACTAACTCTTGTCCATCAGTTCTCTAACTCGATGACGCAATACGGCCAGCCATTCACAGTAATGTCAGTAGCCTAAATGGCTGCAATATTACCATGATTGGCAGGCAATCCCAGTAAATTTAGTGGCTATAACACAGCCGTGAAACATGCGAAGCAGGCAGTCAAATATGGTGCCCGAGCAGAATACTCGATCGAGCACCAAGCATGAAGAGCATGTTGATGGTTGATTGAGCACCAAGCAGTGCCGAGCACGCTTGCTTATCACTAATGTGTATGAATCTTATGTTTTCCATAAATCCATAACTTTTCCTTTTTTTGGTGTTGCAATTTAAGTGTATATAAGCTATTTAACAATAAACTAATTAACCTACTAGTCTGGTATTTTCAGTATTTGGGAGGAAACTCACAAAAGCAGCATTCAAACGCCAAGCAGATATTGTACTTGTTCAGAGCTAACCACTAAGCCACCAGGCTGCCCAACTAACATGGTAGCTTCGTTCTCAGGGCCTAATCACAGTAACACTGGAATGCCATTATTTATATGTATGGCCTACCAATTCCTTATGCAATTGTGTTTTTCTAGCCCACTGATATATTGTAATTATTGTATCAAATTTGTACCTTATATATTTTATGTTAAATATTATTTTACTGGTACTGGTATTTCAATTTGGATCATTTTAATTTAGCAGCAAAGCAAGAAACCCAGCAGAGTTTTGAATTTACAATCCTGACACCACGAAGCTGCTTGGTTTAAGGAGAAAACAGTCAGTCACACATGGCTCAGAGAGGAGACTCTGGCACCTTCTGATTAAACTGTTTTCCTCCCAATTTATTTTGTAATCAGGCTTCCCTGGTGCTATCAGTCATTGCTGATACCTTAAGATTGGAGCAGATGAAACATGACTGGAATAAAAAAAATGTTTAGTAACTTGTTATAATTGTTTCAGAATTTGTTTCTGCATACTGTGCTGAATTTAGTTATTAAAACTAAAGTCTAAGGCCTCATTCATATGCCTGTCTTCTATATACTTGTTCTATCCATGTTTCTCAGGAATTCAACATGTACTCATTATAGTCTATGGGGCTGTTTACATGTCTGTATATTAGGTCCTCAAAAAAAGTCTTGTAGTTTTTTAATCCGCGACAGATGATCAAAATCACCCATAAAAGTCCAAGGGTGGACTATTTTGATTTGCATACTTCCAATGGGGCATTGCACCTAGGATTTCACTGTGTTGAGCACCTTTGCTGGCTGCCGGCAGTGTTTTTTCTGGTTGGTCTCCCCGAGATCAGTGATTGTTTTGTCTTGATGATTGATCTTTTGAAATTGACTCCTTGCAGATTTTGAAAAAATGGCTGCAAACGTTTTGCTGAACTGTAGAGGGCCAGTCGGAGAAAAATAATTATACTCATCTCACAGCTCATCTGTTCTGCCACTCTTATAGCTCGCCTTCTGGTGCTTGGTAACTTTTCTTTTTGTGGGAATATTCACCCTTAGGAAGGGTTCCCGCCAGGACTAAGCCTTGGACGTCACAGTGTACTATGCTGTCAAAGCACACGTTGTTATGTCACGTTGCAAGTTTCTCAAATGACAACACAGTGAAAATGTGCATGACGGGAGAAGGAAAGAAAAAAGCACTGATGAATGGAGGGGGGCTGTGGAAAGAGCAGGACAGATGAGCTGTGAGATTAGTATTATTTTTATTTATTTTTTTACAGTCTACATTCATTAGGTCTGGAACTTTGCTCGGAATCAAATTTCTGTCTAATGTCCATGCAATTGTCTAAATTTAAATCTTGGCGGATCTGTTCACTTCACCTGCAAACAGTTTCAGGAACAGAAAAGTGCAAATAAATACAGAGTAACACAGTTTTTATAGTATAGTTTAATATAAAGTACATAATAAAAAATATCATTTTGAAACATAAAGTGTAAGCGTTATTTTCATTTTATTTCATAAATCAATAGTTCATATGAAATTAAGCAACTTTGTAATATATCTTTTCAGACAAATCTGCTTCTTTTTCTGCCAGATTTGATGAGTAATGATGAGTGAGTTTCAAAATTCTCAGATTCGCGATACTCGTAACGAGTACTGTCTAATACGCGCGTATGCATTCCAAATAGTGTGTGCAATGCAAGTCAAAGGGGAATACTCACAATGTAATGAGTAACCCGAATGCCACGCTATTCGTGCGAGTAGCAAATAGTACGGCATTTGGGTTATTCGTAACATTGGGAGTATTCCCCATTAACTTGCATTGCACTCACTTTTTGGAATTCATACGCGTGTATTAGACAGGACTCATTACGAATATCATGAATCCGAGTATTTGGAAACTGGCTCATCACTATTGATCAGTCAGTAACAAAATTTTCAATTCTGAGGTAAAATCTGTATTCAGTGAAGACTTTCCCATTACTGAGATAGGAGATGGCAGTTGATATTGAGGAGATTCTATATAGAAAGAAGAGGGAAAAGGGGGCAGAGCTGTGACTCTACCTCCTCCCTCTTCATACAGCTACATCCTCTACCTCTAGCTCTTTCCTCCCTCATCATCATGGAAGCTCATCAGTAACATCTGACATCTCCTATCTCAGTAATGGGAAAGTCTTTACTGGATACAGATTTTACCTCAGAATTGAGAATTTTGATAATGACTGATTCACTTCTGGCAGAGAAAGAAGCAGATTTTACTGATAAGATATATTACAAAGTTGCTTATTTTTGTCTAATATTGATTTATGAAATAAAAATGAAAAAAACATAACATTACGTTTTAACTCTAAGAACCCATCTATTTTATGTTCACCATATTTTCAGAAAGCTTCATTTAGGCAGGTGCTCCTAACTTTCCATTATATATTTCTGGATATACAGTTCTGTGCAAAATATGGCATATTACATACAATGAGTAAACCTGACTTCTGAATGCCATTCAGATAGTGTAGTTAGAGGATTTGACTGGAAGTGCTTATTCATTCGTATTAAGATCCGGCTGAGCAATTACAAGCCAAACGATAGTAGAAGGACCATTGATCCCAGCTGCTTGAGTGTATGATATTTGATCAGACATTTCTTCTTACCAGTCAATACACTAGTTGGTTGTATTGTACAATTTCTCAGAAATGAAGTAGTACTCACATCAATATTTTTTGCGCTCTCTTTAAAAGCTTTAGTATCTGCAAAGACTTTGTAAATAGCAAAGCACATTTACTTACAATAATTGCTGCAGTTAGAGTGGTGGGTTAATAGCAGCCTCACATTCTTCATCTGATTTTAAATACTTGTTTGATTTTGTAAAATGTAGAAAACAGAACGTGAAAATTTATTATATGATATGTTATTGCTTCAGTAATGTAATTGGATATTTCATTGGTACATATCTTTCACAATAGCATATGGACAAAGTTATATAAAAAAAATTCTCTAGTTTATTTTCTGAGGATTTGATTCTTGTAGCTAGATATAGCTGTAATTTCATGTAGTTTTCTTTTTATGATGTCCAAACATTGTTAATGATCAACTCTTAAGCTAACATAGCCAGTTTGGTAATAGCGGCCTAGTTGTGTGAGTCGATTGAAACACAAATCTCCTCGCTAATAATATTTAGTGAATAAGAGATACTGAAGCAGTCAACATTTTTAGTGAAATTATAATCATATATGGATCTAACTGCAGTGAACTCCAGTGCACGGTTACTGATGTACTTCAGGAAACAGGAAGAATAGAAACATTCAGCAGCTGAGAACTTTGAAAGAGTTGCAACTTTTAAATGTAGATAGTGATGGGTGAACCCGAACTGTAAAGTTCAGGGTCCATACTGAATACACAGTGTTCGTGCACAAGGTCCTGAATGAATACTGGGAAACCCGTGTTACAGTTCAGGTCCAGTTCGGGTCCAGGTGCTGTAGAAAAAGTGCATTATTAAAAAACATTATGATTATACTTACCAGTCCCACGACACGACCTGCAGATCCGCTATCTCCTCGCCGCTTCTGCTTCCAGGTCCGATCATTAATTTCCAGTGGTGTTCACTGCACTGCTCATCACTGGTCAGTCTGCTTTTTTCGGCTGTGTTCGCGGTGACGTCAGGATGCATCCGAATCCATGGCATAGCCATGGACTCAATTGAACTTTGATTATCACTGTCAGGGCATAGTTACACTTCTTTACAGCTTCTGATGTGAGAGCATCAGAAGCAATATGCTAATGACCCTCTGCTGTGAGCGTCAGCCCAGAGCCATGTGACTGTGATGTAATCTTGCAATCAGATCACAGCTTTTGAGAAGAGGGAGGGAGCACTTTCTCCCCATCTCCTTTGCTGCCTGTCTTTGAGTACATCTCACTGCAGTCGGATTACATGCGAGTGCAGTGCAATGTTTCATGCTCTCCCATAGACTTGCATGGGGGTGCATGAGCCGAGACTCGCTGCCAAATGCAGCATGCTGCGATTCATTCCGTATGCTATGCTATGAATCGCAGATGGTCACTGCCTCATAGTTTTGCACTAGAGTGAGAGCAATCTGATGTTTTATCGGATTGCACTCGTCCAAACAAAATGCAAGTGGAACCGAACCCTCAGTGCTTCTTGCTCTGTAGAGACGCTTGTCTGTAGAGAGCGATGAAGCAGAGCTGACATTGCTCTCCCTGTGGACTACGTCGGACTAAGGATTTTTTTATAATAAAGATGAAATTTCTAAATTTTTTTGTTTTTTTTCTAATAATAAAATGGGTCTGTGATTTGATATTTGAGTAACCTGAAATCAGCCCATGCATTCTAGCATCTCTAATATGTATGGGCAGATTCAACAGCCAATCACAGGTGCCCATTCTGCATCACAGCATCTGTGATTGGCTGTTGGTTCCCTCACACATATAGTAGTGTAAAAATAAATAATTTAAAAAATGATGTAGCGCTCTGTGGTATTTTTGATTCTCAGCGCAGATAAAGTGGACGGCTACAGACTGCTACCCCTATCTGCCTGGCTTTACCTTGGTTGCAATCAAAATACAGGGAAGCACATTATTTTTGGTTTTAATTATTTATAATTATATAATTATAATTTATTTATTATATACAAAAAATGTGTGAGTTCCCACCGTATTTTGATCACCAGTTAGGTAAAGCCAGAAAGTTGGGGGCTGGGATTCTCAGTTTGGTAAGGCTCAAACGTTCTGGGACCCCATGCTAAAAACCGTAGCCCACAGCCGCCCCTGGAAATAGCGCATTGTTTCTTAATGCCATTTCCAGGCACTTTACTGTTATGATCTGGTAACCGTCGACGATCACAAAAATCCCATCAGCAGAAAAACACCAAAACCCCCCCACAAAAGTAGTTGGAACCTGAGCTGACCGCAATCCCCTATCTGTCAGACCACACTAGAAGTAGCCGTGGAGCGTTCATAAACCCACCGAAACGCCTTGTAACAGCCGGAGAAACTTACTACACCTCACAGATAGAAATGAGGAAGCCTATCTTGCCTCAGAGCAGTGCCCAAAGGAATAGGAAGCCCCCAACATACAGAGCCAACGGTCATGTAATAAAACACAATACACAGATAGGAAATATAGATTAGCAAAGGCGAAGCCCGACTTCCTAGATAGAACAGGACCGGATAGATAACTGATTGCGATCAGTGCAAAACCCTGCGGAAAAATGCCAATTTCCTGATATACAAAAAACCATGAGACCACTGGTCTTTCACCCACTATATCAAGTACTCTTATAAATAATGGAAGAAATAAAATACCAAAAAACACAAGAAATTCAAAAGTGCAAATAATCAAGTAGAACAGGGAGAATCTCCCTTTTTCTGCAGTGAGGCTTGCAGTGGGCAAACCCCCATGTCCATCAAAACAGAAAGACAATTCCTCTTCTGTAAGAAAACAGACTTTAAGCAAAATGAAAAGAAACACAAAACACCCTTAGGTGTGGATCAGGCAGTAAAGCAAAGAACTTGCAACTTATCTGGAATGGTACAGGCAAAGGATAAATGGAAGGACAAACTGCAAGCCAATTCAGAGACTGAGGATATACATTTATCATCGGCCCCAGCCAGCAGACACTGCTCTTCTATATAGCCAGGCTGATCTGCAATTGGACTTCCCAAACTCCCAATTAACTCCCACACCTGTTGAGTCACAGTCAGCTTCACCTCCAGTCCTGACCACCAGAGAGAGCTCCAAGCCATCACCCCCTCGGATAACATTCACAACACTTTACCCTGCTTATCCAGCAGCCTTGATGGTGGTGGCATGCTGGGTAATAAAGGGGTTAATACCAGCTTTGTATGCTAAGCTGTACTAAGCCTGAAATTCATGGTGTCATGACAAATAGACCATGAATTTCTAGTAAACAATAAAAGAAACACAACACATAGAACATTTTTTTTTATTAGCAATAAAACAAAAAAAATTTAGAGATTCCATCTGTTTTATAAAAAAATCCTTAGTCCAACGTAGTCCACCGGGAGTTCAATGTCAACTCTGCTTTATTGCTCTGTACAGACAAGCATCTCTAAAGAGCGAGAAGCAGGCTGACATTGACAATGACAGTCAAATTTCAATCGAGTCCATGGCTAGCCATGGACTTGGGTGAACCTTGACATCACCATGAACATAGCTGAAAAAACCTGAAGGCTGCCGAGTGACGAGCAGAGCAGTGAATACCGCCGGAAGTTAATGATCAGACCCGGAAGCAGAAGTGACCAGGAGACAGTGTCTGCAGATCTCATCATGGGACCTGTAAGTATAAATACAATGTTTATTATTACCTATATTCTTTATTTTACAGCCCCTCTGCCTCATCCCATAACTGTAAAGTCCAAGCTCGGGACTCAGACGCAATTTCATGTTATCTTCGGGCCCGAACTCAAATTTTACAAAAAGCTTGGGCGAGTCTCCCAATCCCGAACATCGGGGGGTTTACCCATTACTAAATGTAAAAAAATTCAAACATTTTTCTACTACAAAATTCCTTTACCAGCACCATTAAAAATAGTTAACGTTACAAAAATGGTGTGGTGCAAAAAGTATTTTTACTGTTTTAAGGCACAATTATAGCAAACTACATGAAGTATTTAAACGTTTAAAAATGATACAATTATTTGACAGAGAATTTGTGACAGAAATCCAGGGCTGCTCTCAGACTGGATTTGCAAGCAGAACTGCTGTGAACCTGCAGATGTGTCCTATTAGATACGCCAATTCTGCGGCTTACCTTTCTCAGTCTGATTGCCCTTGTGTGGTGATGATTTGGGTACGATAAGGGGTTAATGATGGCAGGCTGCGATTTGTCAAAAAATTACAATTGTCATCAAGCCCAAGGTTAGCAAATGGGAGAGGTCTATGAGACCACCGCATTACTGACCCTGTATGTCAAAAGAAATAAACAAAAAACACAAAGAAAACACCACTGCAGGTCCAATTTAATCCACGGGAGGTCTTACAACGATCCTGGCTTTGCTACATCCTGAGGTTGCAGTGTGCAGTCACATTAAAAGACTTGACTGAGCACTGCATCATGAGGAACACACTGAAGGAGTCACAGCTTTTAGCAGTGACATCACTGAGTTTAACTGAGGTCACAACTGTTGATTCCCGTGATACCCCAGCCGTCACTTCAGGTGAACTCACTAAACTCTGTGACGCCACCTCAGGTCAGGTCATTGAACTCATTTACAGATTACCGAATTAGGCTATGTGCAAACGTTCAGTATCTGGTTACAGACATATCTGCCCCAAAGTTACATCTCCTGGCAAAAAACTGCACCGATATCACATAGGTTTTGATGCAGTTTCTGTGCATGTTTTTTTTTTCCAAGAGATGCAGATTTGGTGCAGAAGTATTTGAACCAAATATTCATTGGTTGCACATGGTCTAATCTGTTAGTCCGGAATTGAGTTCAATGACTTCACCTGAGGTGAGGTCACTGAGTTCAATAAATTCACCTCAGATCAGTTCAGCTGAGGTCACAGCTTGTGTACCATGGGAGCCCCAGCTGTGATGTCAGGTGAACATAATGATGCCACAGCTTAGTGTGTCTCTGACGCTGCAGTGCTAAGTTGTGTCCTCTTAGGAGACTGCCCCCTTCTACCTCAGAATGTAGCAGGGCCAGGATCCTTGAGAGACCTCGTGTAAATTACATTGGACCTAAATTAGTATTTTTTCTGTTTTGTGTTTATTTCTCTTGACTTACACTGTTAGTAATGTGTTGATCTCATAGACCCCTCCCCATTATTAACCTAGGGCTCAATGATAGTTGTGATTTTTTGACAAATCACAGCTGTCATTAGCCTCTTATATTACCCCATTTGCCACTGCTCCAGGGTAATTGAGACGAATCGCAAATTCTGGGGCAGCTGTGGGCTGCCATTTTTTTGCCTAGGGAGGGCCCAATAACCATGGGGCTTCCCAACCTGAGAATACAAGCCCACAGCGGTCCTCTTTATCTTAGTTGGGTATCAAAATTGGAGAGGGGGGATGTCACAGTGTTTTGAATAATTAAAACAACCTCAAGGGGTCCTTCCTATTTTGATACACAGCCAAGATAATGCAAACAGCTGGTGGATGCAGCCTGTGGCCATCTGATTTTTCTGTGCTGGGTATTAAAACACTGGAGACAAAAGCAACACAACTCATCACCCTGAACACACCATCCCCACTGTCAAACATGGTGGTGGCAGCATCATGGTTTGGGACTGCTTTTCTTCAGCATGGACAGGGAAGATGGTTAAAATTGATGGGAAGATGGATGGAGCCAAATACAGGACCATTGTCGAATAAAACCTGTTGGAGTCTGCAAAAGATCTGAGACTGGGACAGAGATTTGTCTTCCAATAAGACAATGATCCCAAACATAAAGCAAAATCTACAATGGAATGGTTCACAAATAAACGTATCCAGGTGTTAGAATGGCCAAGTCAAAGTCCAGACCTGAATCCAATCGAGAATCTGTGGAAAGAGCTGAAAACTGCTGTTGACAAACGCTCTCCATCCAACCTCACTTAGCTCCAGCTATTTGCAAAGGAAGAATGGGCAAGAATTTCAGTCTCTCGATGTGAAAATCTGATAGACACATATCCCAAGTAGAGATGAGCGAACCGGTCCCGGTTCGGCTCGAGGTCGGTTCGTCGAACGGAGGTCCCGTTCGAGTTCGGCTCGTCGAACGTTCGACGAACCGAACTCGAGCCAATAGGAAACAATGGCAGGCAATCACAAACACAGAAAAACACCTAGAAAACACCCTCAAAGGTGTTCAAAAGGTGACAAACAACTCACAACACAAACACATGGGAAAGTGACAAGGACATATACTCATGCGAAAACAAAACAGCTGGACAAGGAAAAAGAGGAGGACACACAGATATAGGCATGGCACGCCCTTCTAAAGTCATGTAAAACACCGCAAGGTGACTCCAAGCGGAGTCTCCCTTTTTTCCAAAAATTGGGCCCCACACACACCCACCCCTTCAGTGGCAGCACTTGTGCCCCAGTTGTACACTTCACAGCTAGATTTGCATCAAGTACATTCAAAAATACGCCATTCTTATCCGTCCCCAGGATGACACCGGGGTAGGTAGCAAAGTCTTTCCTGATCCCAGCTCTGTTCATCTTGGCTTCTTTTAAAAACACAGCAAGCAAGGGTTACTCCAAGCGGAGTCTCCCTTTTTTCCAAAAATTGGGCCACACAGACACCCACCCCATCAGTGGCAGCACTTGGGCCCTAGTTGCAAACAGGATGTTTTGATTTGCATCAAACACATTCAAAAATATGCCATAATTAACCGTACCCAGCATGACACCGGGGTAGGTAGATAAAGTCTTTGCTGACCCATGACTTGTTCATCTTGGCTTCTTTTAAAAACAATGTAAGCAAGGGTTACTCCAAGCGGAGTCTCCCTTTTTTCCAAAAATTGGGCCACACAGACACCCACCCCATCAGTGGCAGCACTTGGGCCCTAGTTGCAAACAGGATGTTTTGATTTGCATCAAGCACATTCAAAAATACGCCATAATTAACCGTCCCCAGGATGACACCGGGGTAGGTAGCAAAGTCTTTCCTGATCCCAGCTCTGTTCATCTTGGCTTCTTTTAAAAACAATGTAAGCAAGGGTTACTCCAAGCGGAGTCTCCCTTTTTTCCAAAAATTGGGCCACACAGACACCCACCCCATCAGTGGCAGCACTTGGGCCCTAGTTGTACACTTCACAGCTAGATTTGCATCAAGCACATTCAAAAATACGCCATAATTAACCGTCCCCAGCATGACACCGGGGTAGGTAGATAAAGTCTTTGCTGACCCATGACTTGTTCATCTTGGCTTCTTTTAAAAACAATGTAAGCAAGGGTTACTCCAAGCGGAGTCTCCCTTTTTTCCAAAAATTGGGCCACACAGACACCCACCCCATCAGTGGCAGCACTTGGGCCCTAGTTGCAAACAGGATGTTTTGATTTGCATCAAGCACATTCAAAAATATGCCATAATTAACTGTACCCAGCATGACACCGGGGTAGGTAGATAAAGTCTTTGCTGACCCATGACTTGTTCATCTTGGCTTCTTTTAAAAACAATGTAAGCAAGGGTTACTCCAAGCGGAGTCTCCCTTTTTTCCAAAAATTGGGCCCCACACACACCCACCCATTCAGTGGCAGCACTTGTGCCCTAGTTGTACACTTCACAGCTAGATTTGCATCAAGCACATTCAAAAATACGCTATTCTTAACCGTACCCAGGATGACACCGGGGTAGGTAGCAAAGTCTTTCCTGATCCCAGCTCTGCTCATCTTGGCTTCTTTTAAAAACAATGTAAGCAAGGGTTACTCCAAGCGGAGTCTCCCTTTTTTCCAAAAATTGGGCCCCACACACACCCACCCATTCAGTGGCAGCACTTGTGCCGTAGTTGTACACTTCACAGCTAGATTTGCATCAAGCACATTCAAAAATACGCTATTCTTAACCGTACCCAGGATGACACCGGGGTAGGTAGCAAAGTCTTTCCTGATACCAGCTCTGTTCATCTTGGCTTCTTTTAAAAACAATGTAAGCAAGGGTTACTCCAAGCGGAGTCTCCCTTTTTTCCAAAAATTGGGCCACACAGACACCCACCCCATCAGTGGCAGCACTTGGGCCCTAGTTGCAAACAGGATGTTTTGATTTGCATCAAGCACATTCAAAAATACGCCATAATTAACCGTCCCCAGGATGACACCGGGGTAGGTAGCAAAGTCTTTCCTGATCCCAGCTCTGTTCATCTTGGCTTCTTTTAAAAACACAGCAAGCAAGGGTTACTCCAAGCGGAGTCTCCCTTTTTTCCAAAAATTGTGCCCCACACACACCCACCCATTCAGTGGCAGCACTTGTGCCCTAGTTGTACACTTCACAGCTAGATTTGCATCAAGCACATTAAAAAATACGCCATAATTAACCGTCCCCAGGATGACACCGGGGTAGGTAGCAAAGTCTTTCCTGATCCCAGCTCTGTTCATCTTGGCTTCTTTTAAAAACAATGTAAGCAAGGGTTACTCCAAGCGGAGTCTCCCTTTTTTCCAAAAATTGGGCCACACAGACACCCACCCCATCAGTGGCAGCACTTGGGCCCTAGTTGCAAACAGGATGTTTTGATTTGCATCAAGCACATTCAAAAATACGCCATAATTAACCGTACCCAGCATGACACCGGGGTAGGTAGATAAAGTCTTTGCTGACCCATGACTTGTTCATCTTGGCTTCTTTTAAAAACAATGTAAGCAAGGGTTACTCCAAGCGGAGTCTCCCTTTTTTCCAAAAATTGGGCCCCACACACACCCACCCCTTCAGTGGCAGCAGTTGTGCCCTAGTTGTACACTTCACAGCTAGATTTGCATCAAGCACATTCAAAAATACGCTATTCTTAACCGTACCCAGGATGACACCGGGGTAGGTAGCAAAGTCTTTCCTGATCCCAGCTCTGTTCATCTTGGCTTCTTTTAAAAACAATGTAAGCAAGGGTTACTCCAAGCGGAGTCTCCCTTTTTTCCAAAAATTGGGCCACACAGACACCCACCCCATCAGTGGCAGCACTTGGGCCCTAGTTGCAAACAGGATGTTTTGATTTGCATCAAGCACATTCAAAAATATGCCATAATTAACCGTACCCAGCATGACACCGGGGTAGGTAGATAAAGTCTTTGCTGACCCATGACTTGTTCATCTTGGCTTCTTTTAAAAACAATGTAAGCAAGGGTTACTCCAAGCGGAGTCTCCCTTTTTTCCAAAAATTGGGCCCCACACACACCCACCCATTCAGTGGCAGCACTTGTGCCCTAGTTGTACACTTCACAGCTAGATTTGCATCAAGCACATTCAAAAATACGCTATTCTTAACCGTACCCAGGATGACACCGGGGTAGGTAGCAAAGTCTTTCCTGATCCCAGCTCTGTTCATCTTGGCTTCTTTTAAAAACAATGTAAGCAAGGGTTACTCCAAGCGGAGTCTCCCTTTTTTCCAAAAATTGGGCCACACAGACACCCACCCCATCAGTGGCAGCACTTGGGCCCTAGTTGCAAACAGGATGTTTTGATTTGCATCAAGCACATTCAAAAATACGCCATAATTAACCGTCCCCAGGATGACACCGGGGTAGGTAGCAAAGTCTTTCCTGATCCCAGCTCTGTTCATCTTGGCTTCTTTTAAAAACACAGCAAGCAAGGGTTACTCCAAGCGGAGTCTCCCTTTTTTCCAAAAATTGTGCCCCACACACACCCACCCATTCAGTGGCAGCACTTGTGCCCTAGTTGTACACTTCACAGCTAGATTTGCATCAAGCACATTCAAAAATACGCCATAATTAACCGTCCCCAGGATGACACCGGGGTAGGTAGCAAAGTCTTTCCTGATCCCAGCTCTGTTCATCTTGGCTTCTTTTAAAAACAATGTAAGCAAGGGTTACTCCAAGCGGAGTCTCCCTTTTTTCCAAAAATTGTGCCCCACACACACCCACCCATTCAGTGGCAGCACTTGTGCCCTAGTTGTACACTTCACAGCTAGATTTGCATCAAGCACATTCAAAAATACGCCATAATTAACCGTCCCCAGCATGACACCAGGGTAGGTAGATAAAGTCTTTGCTGACCCATGACTTGTTCATCTTGGCTTCTTTTAAAAACAATGTAAGCAAGGGTTACTCCAAGCGGAGTCTCCCTTTTTTCCAAAAATTGGGCCACACAGACACCCACCCCATCAGTGGCAGCACTTGGGCCCTAGTTGCAAACAGGATGTTTTGATTTGCATCAAGCACATTCAAAAATACGCCATAATTAACCGTCCCCAGGATGACACCGGGGTAGGTAGCAAAGTCTTTCCTGATCCCAGCTCTGTTCATCTTGGCTTCTTTTAAAAACAATGTAAGCAAGGGTTACTCCAAGCGGAGTCTCCCTTTTTTCCAAAAATTGGGCCACACAGACACCCACCCCATCAGTGGCAGCACTTGGGCCCTAGTTGTACACTTCACAGCTAGATTTGCATCAAGCACATTCAAAAATACGCCATAATTAACCGTACCCAGCATGACACCAGGGTAGGTAGATAAAGTCTTTGCTGACCCATGACTTGTTCATCTTGGCTTCTTTTAAAAACAATGTAAGCAAGGGTTACTCCAAGCGGAGTCTCCCTTTTTTCCAAAAATTGGGCCACACAGACACCCACCCCATCAGTGGCAGCACTTGGGCCCTAGTTGCAAACAGGATGTTTTGATTTGCATCAAGCACATTCAAAAATACGCCATAATTAACCGTCCCCAGGATGACATCGGGGTAGGTAGCAAAGTCTTTCCTGATCCCAGCTCTGTTCATCTTGGCTTCTTTTAAAAACAATGTAAGCAAGGGTTACTCCAAGCGGAGTCTCCCTTTTTTCCAAAAATTGGGCCACACAGACACCCACCGCATCAGTGGCAGCACTTGGGCCCTAGTTGCAAACAGGATGTTTTGATTTGCATCAAGCACATTCAAAAATACGCCATAATTAACCGTCCTCAGGATAACACCGGGGTAGGTAGCAAAGTCTTTCCTGATCCCAGCTCTGTTCATCTTGGCTTCTTTTAAAAACAATGTAAGCAAGGGTTACTCCAAGCGGAGTCTCCCTTTTTTCCAAAAATTGGGCCACACAGACACCCACCCCATCAGTGGCAGCACTTGGGCCCTAGTTGTACACTTCACAGCTAGATTTGCATCAAGCACATTCAAAAATACGCTATAATTAACCGTACCCAGCATGACACCGGGGTAGGTAGATAAAGTCTTTGCTGACCCATGACTTGTTCATCTTGGCTTCTTTTAAAAACAATGTAAGCAAGGGTTACTCCAAGCGGAGTCTCCCTTTTTTCCAAAAATTGGGCCCCACACACACCCACCCATTCAGTGGCAGCACTTGTGCCCTAGTTGTACACTTCACAGCTAGATTTGCATCAAGCACATTCAAAAATACGCTATTCTTAACCGTACCCAGGATGACACCGGGGTAGGTAGCAAAGTCTTTCCTGATACCAGCTCTGTTCATCTTGGCTTCTTTTAAAAACAATGTAAGCAAGGGTTACTCCAAGCGGAGTCTCCCTTTTTTCCAAAAATTGGGCCACATAGACACCCACCCCATCAGTGGCAGCACTTGGGCCCTAGTTGCAAACAGGATGTTTTGATTTGCATCAAGCACATTCAAAAATACGCCATAATTAACCGTCCCCAGGATGACACCGGGGTAGGTAGCAAAGTCTTTCCTGATCCCAGCTCTGTTCATCTTGGCTTCTTTTAAAAACACAGCAAGCAAGGGTTACTCCAAGCGGAGTCTCCCTTTTTTCCAAAAATTGGGCCCCATACACACCCACCCATTCAGTGGCAGCACTTGTGCCCTAGTTGTACACTTCACAGCTAGATTTGCATCAAGCACATTCAAAAATACGCCATAATTAACCGTCCCCAGGATGACACCGGGGTAGGTAGCAAAGTCTTTCCTGATCCCAGCTCTGTTCATCTTGGCTTCTTTTAAAAACAATGTAAGCAAGGGTTACTCCAAGCGGAGTCTCCCTTTTTTCCAAAAATTGGGCCACACAGACACCCACCCCATCAGTGGCAGCACTTGGGCCCTAGTTGCAAACAGGATGTTTTGATTTGCATCAAGCACATTCAAAAATATGCCATAATTAACCGTACCCAGCATGACACCGGGGTAGGTAGATAAAGTCTTTGCTGACCCATGACTTGTTCATCTTGGCTTCTTTTAAAAACAATGTAAGCAAGGATTACTCCAAGCGGAGTCTCCCTTTTTTCCAAAAATTGGGCCCCACACACACCCACCCATTCAGTGGCAGCACTTGTGCCCTAGTTGTACACTTCACAGCTAGATTTGCATCAAGCACATTCAAAAATACGCTATTCCTAACCGTACCCAGGATGACACCGGGGTAGGTAGCAAAGTCTTTCCTGATCCCAGCTCTGTTCATCTTGGCTTCTTTTAAAAACAATGTAAGCAAGGGTTACTCCAAGCGGAGTCTCCCTTTTTTCCAAAAATTGGGCCACACAGACACCCACCCCATCAGTGGCAGCACTTGGGCCCTAGTTGCAAACAGGATGTTTTGATTTGCATCAAGCACATTCAAAAATATGCCATAATTAACCGTACCCAGCATGACACCGGGGTAGGTAGATAAAGTCTTTGCTGACCCATGACTTGTTCATCTTGGCTTCTTTTAAAAACAATGTAAGCAAGGGTTACTCCAAGCGGAGTCTCCCTTTTTTCGAAAAATTGGGCCTTACACACACCCACCCATTCAGTGGCAGCACTTGTGCCCTAGTTGTACACTTCACAGCTAGATTTGCATCAAGCACATTCAAAAATACGTTATTCTTAACCGTACCCAGGATGACACCGGGGTAGGTAGCAAAGTCTTTCCTGATCCCAGCTCTTTTCATCTTGGCTTCTTTTAAAACAATGTAAGCAAGGGTTACTCCAAGCGGAGTCTCCCTTTTTTCCAAAAATTGGGCCACACAGACACCCACCCCATCAGTGGCAGCACTTGGGCCCTAGTTGCAAACAGGATGTTTTGATTTGCATCAAACACATTCAAAAATATGCCATAATTAACCGTACCCAGCATGACACCGGGGTAGGTAGATAAAGTCTTTGCTGACCCATGACTTGTTCATCTTGGCTTCTTTTAAAAACAATGTAAGCAAGGGTTACTCCAAGCGGAGTCTCCCTTTTTTCCAAAAATTGGGCCCCACACACACCCACCCATTCAGTGGCAGCACTTGTGCCCTAGTTGTACACTTCACAGCTAGATTTGCATCAAGCACATTCAAAAATACGCTATTCTTAACCGTACCCAGGATGACACCGGGGTAGGTAGCAAAGTCTTTCCTGATCCCAGCTCTGTTCATCTTGGCTTCTTTTAAAAACAATGTAAGCAAGGGTTACTCCAAGCGGAGTCTCCCTTTTTTCCAAAAATTGTGCCCCACACACACCCACCCATTCAGTGGCAGCACTTGTGCCCTAGTTGTACACTTCACAGCTAGATTTGCATCAAGCACATTCCAAATCCACAAGCATTTACTCTCCCCAGGATGACACAGGGGTTGTAAATTCCTTCTGGATCCATGACTTGTTCATTT
Source organism: Anomaloglossus baeobatrachus (assembly GCF_048569485.1). Classification (NCBI taxonomy): domain Eukaryota; kingdom Metazoa; phylum Chordata; class Amphibia; order Anura; family Aromobatidae; genus Anomaloglossus; species Anomaloglossus baeobatrachus. The sequence goes on from NC_134353.1 coordinate 722,006,140, forward strand.
TGATGAACGTCAGTCTGTCCACATTGTCACTGGACAGACGCGTGCGCTTATCTGTCAGCACACACCCAGCAGCACTGAAGACACGTTCAGAGACAACGCTGGCAGCTGGACACGACAAAATCTCCAAGGCGTAAGTTGCGAGCTCTGGCCATTTTTCTAGGTTTGAAGCCCAAAAGGAGCAAGGCTCCAGTTGCACAGTCATGGCATCGATGTTCATTTGTAGATACTCCTGTATCATCCTCTCCAGCCGTTGACTATGTGTCAGACTTGTTGTCTCTGGTGGCCTTGCAAAAGAGGGTCTAAAAAAATTATGAAAAGATTCCATAAAATTGCTGTTACCAGCACCAGAATCGGTCCTACTGGTACAGGTAGACTGTTGAAGATGACGAGACCGTCCCATGTTTGTCAAGTTACAACTGGGAGATTCCCTCCCTGCACCTGCACGGTTGTTTGGTGGAAAAGCCGAGCTAAGATCGAGTAACAGCTTCTGCTGATAGTCCTGCATACGTGCGTCCCTTTCTATGGCTGGAATTATGTCACAAAATTTGGACTTGTACCGGGGATCTAATAGTGTGGCAATCCAGTAGTCATCATCACTTCTAATTTTGACAATACGACTGTCATGTTGGAGGTAGTGCAACAAAAAGGCACTCATGTGTCTTGCGCAGCCATGCGGACCAAGTCCACGCTGTGTTTGTGGCATAGAGGTGCTACCCGTTCTTTCTTCCTCTGACATCTCCCCCCAACCTCTTTCAACTGAAATTTGACCAAGGTCTCCCTCATCCGCTGAGTCTTCCATGTCCATGGACAGTTTGTCCTCCATTTCTTCATGTTCTCCTGCACCTTGCTCAACATTTCGCCTGCTACTATGCGCCCTTGTCGATCCCTGTCCCCATGGGCCCATGCCTGCTGCGTTGGTGATGATGAACGTCTGGACCTTGGTGATGTTGTTGTCCCTTGCGCATATGAATCCTCCTGTAGTTCCTCCCCTTCATGTTGTCCAACCCCCTGACTCCGAATAGTGTTTAGCGTGTGCTCCAGCATGTAAATGACTGGAATCGTCATGCTGATAATGGCATTGTCAGCGCTAAACATATTCGTCGCCATGTCGAAACTGTGCAGAAGGGTGCATAGGTCCTTGATCTGAGACCACTCCATCAGGGTGATCTGCCCCACCTCTGCATCTCGTTGGCCCAGGCTATACGTCATGACGTATTGCACCAGGGCTCTGCGGTGCTGCCACAGTCGCTGTAACATGTGGAGAGTTGAATTCCAGCGTGTCGCCACATCGCATTTCAGGCGATGAACCGGCAGGCCGAAAGACTTCTGGAGCGATGCAAGTCGCTCTGCTGCGGCGCTTGAACGGCGGAAGTGAGCAGACAGTTTTCGTGCCCTGTTCAGAAGGCCATCTAGGCCGGGATAGTGTGTTAAAAATTGCTGGACGACAAGGTTCAACACGTGAGCCATACAAGGTACGTGTGTCACCTTGCCCAGGCGAAGGGCCGCACCCAGGTTTGCAGCATTGTCGCACACGGCCTTACCAGGCTGCAGGTTGAGTGGAGACAACCATTTATTAAACTCGGACCGCAGAGCTGACCACAACTCCTCAGCTGTGTGACTCTTATTCCCAAGACATGTCAAGCTAAAGACCGCCTGATGCCGTTGCGCTCTGCTGCCAGCATAGTAATGAGGCGTGCGTGATTCCTTCTGCGCAGTGAGAACGCTGGTGGCCTGACCAGGCAGGCTTGGGGCGGAGGTGGAGGACCCAGGTGAGGTGGAGGATGCAGAAGCAGTGGCGGAACTTGGACAGACAGAGGATTGACACACAAGTCGTGGGGACGGCAAGACTTGTGCAGCAGACCCTTCACCATCTATCACCATAGTTACCCAGTGCCCAGTCAGCGACATGTAACGTCCCTGTCCATGCTTACTGGTCCAAGTATCGGTGGTGAAATGCACCCGTTCACACACAGAGTTTCTCAAGGAAGCGGTGATGTTGTGTGCGACATGCTGGTGTTGCGCGGTCACACCTTTCTTAGAGAAGTAGTGGCGACTAGGCATCTGGTACTGGGGCACAGCGACAGACATAAGGTCTCTAAAATCCTGTGTGTCCACTAGGCGGAAAGGCAGCATTTCGGTAGCCAACAGCTTACAGAGGGATAGAGTCAACCTCTTCGCTTTGTCATGGGTCGCAGGAAGTGGCCTTTTATTTGACCACATCTGAGGGACAGAGATCTGGCTGCTGTGTGTAGACGGTGTTGAGTAGGGTGTCCCTGGAAAAATGCAGCTTTGTGAGGAAAGTGCAGGCGGAGACATGATGTTGCCTTCATCCAAAGTTGGTGCTATCGATGTCTGAGAGAGCTGTACACACTCACTTGTTTCCCCTTCCAAAACAACTGACGACCTACCAAGCAAACTGCCTGTTGCGGTTACAGTGGTGGAAGTTGTGGGTGGAAAAACAGGTGTGACAGCTGTCCCAACAGTCCTAGAAGATGACGAGCGCGCGGATGCACTGGAAGGGGCAGGCGGTGGATGGTTTGCTAGGCCGCATTGCAGCACGGTGAGCTTCCCACCGGGCCATATGATATTTATTCATGTGACGATTCATGGAAGAAGTTGTCAAACTGCTGAGGTTTTGACCTCTACTAAGACGACCATGACAAATTTTACATATCACATAATTTGGGCGATCTTTTTCTATGTCAAAAAAGGACCAGGCTAGGCAAGGCTTAGAGGCCATGCGACCTGTTGATCCACCCCGAATAATGCTCAGAGGCAGAGTGGTGGCTGAGGATGCAGTTGTAGACGTGCTACCAGTGCTCCGACTCTGTCCAGGAAGGCGCAAGGTAACTTCGTCGTCAGTTGCATCCTCCTCCACCGCCTCTGTTGACCTCCTCGAGTGCCTGACTGGGGGTTGACAGTAGGTGGGATCTAGAACTTCATCATCAATTGTTGTGTTTGCACTCCCCTCCCCCTCAGACCGAGCCTCTTCTTGCCCTGACCGAATATTTAAGTTTTCATCCCAATCGGGTATCTGAGTCTCATCTTCATCAGTATGTTCCTCATTGTCTATAACCACAGGTGTTACAGTTTGTGACAAAGGGTCAACATTATGCTCAGAAACTTGTTCCTCACGGCCTGAATCCGAGTCACAAAGGTTCTGGGCATCACTGCAGACCATTTCCTGTTCTGTACTCACTGTAGCTTGGGAGCAGACCTCTGATTCCCAGGCTATAGTGTGACTGAACAGCTCTGCAGACTCAGCCATCTCAGTTCCACCATACTGTGCAGGGCTGATGGAGACTTCAGAGCTGGGAGAAATCAAGTGTGATTGGGATGACAACTCAGAGGACTGGTGTTTTTTGGATGCGGTACTTGAAGTGGCTGAGAGGGCACTTGTTGGACCACTTGAGATCCATTCAAGCATTTTCCTTTTTTGCCCATCATCTACCTTTCTTCCTGTTGTTCGTGTCCGTAAAAAAGGGAGCACATCGGATTGTCCATGGTAAGTAGTAGACATCTTACTTTTGCTGGTAGAGGGTCTATCTTCAGCAGATGATAATGGAGCTTTGCCACCTTCCCCACGGACAAAACCTTTTTTGCCTTTTACACCACGCTTCTTCCCCTTTCCACCAGCATCTGTCATTTTGCCACTCATGTTGATTGCGACAAGATTGTGGACTGAAAATGTGGTAGTAAAAATTGAGAGGTGGTGTAGATTGCAGTGGTGGTCTAGCTTTATTAACAGCAGAATAATAAAGAATAAATATCCCTGACAATGCAACTACAGGCCTTAAACTGGCAGCAAAAATTGCTAGTCTAATGGCTTAGTTATAATGAGTTTGAGTGTGCAATGCAGGCAGACGCGCTCTGCAAATGTCTTTGCACTAGTGGGACTATAGCAAAGTCCAATAGCCACGTATAGGATGCCACTAGGTACACTGAGTGTTTGCTAGTATAATGGCTTAGTTATAATGAGTTGGAGTGTGCAATGCAGGCAGACGCGCTCTGCAAATGTCTTTGCACTAGTGGGACTATAGCAAAGTCCAATAGCCACGTATAGGATGCCACTAGGTACACTGAGTGTTTGCTAGTATAACGGCTTAGTTATAATGAGTTGGAGTGTGCAATGCAGGCAGACTCGCTCTGCAAATGTCTTTGCACTAGTGGGACTATAGCAAAGTCCAATAGCCACAGATAGGATGCCACTAGGTACACTGAGTGTTTGCTAGTGTAATGGCTTAGTTATAATGAGTTGGAGTGTGCAATGCAGGCAGACGCGCTCTGCAAATGTCTTTGCACTAGTGGGACTATAGCAAAGTCCAATAGCCACGTATAGGATGCCACTAGGTACACTGAGTGTTTGCTAGTGTAATGGCTTAGTTATAATGAGTTGGAGTGTGCAATGCAGGCAGACGCGCTCTGCAAATGTCTTTGCACTAGTGGGACTATAGCAAAGTCCAATAGCCACAGATAGGATGCCACTAGGTACACTGAGTGTTTGCTAGTGTAATGGCTTAGTTATAATGAGTTGGAGTGTGCAATGCAGGCAGACGCGCTCTGCAAATGTCTTTGCACTAGTGGGACTATAGCAAAGTCCAATAGCCACGTATAGGATGCCACTAGGTACACTGAGTGTTTGCTAGTATAATGGCTTAGTTATAATGAGTTGGAGTGTGCAATGCAGGCAGACGCGCTCTGCAAATGTCTTTGCACTAGTGGGACTATAGCAAAGTCCAATAGCCACGTATAGGATGCCACTAGGTACACTGAGTGTTTGCTAGTATAATGGCTTAGTTATAATGAGTTGGAGTGTGCAATGCAGGCAGACGCGCTCTGCAAATGTCTTTGCACTAGTGGGACTATAGCAAAGTCCAATAGCCACAGATAGGATGCCACTAGGTACACTGAGTGTTTGCTAGTGTAATGGCTTAGTTATAATGAGTTGGAGTGTGCAATGCAGGCAGACGCGCTCTGCAAATGTCTTTGCACTAGTGGGACTATAGCAAAGTCCAATAGCCACAGATAGGATGCCACTAGGTACACTGAGTGTTTGCTAGTATAATGGCTTAGTTATAATGAGTTGGAGTGTGCAATGCAGGCAGACGCGCTCTGCAAATGTCTTTGCACTAGTGGGACTATAGCAAAGTCCAATAGCCACAGATAGGATGCCACTAGGTACACTGAGTGTTTGCTAGTGTAATGGCTTAGTTATAATGAGTTGGAGTGTGCAATGCAGGCAGACGCGCTCTGCAAATGTCTTTGCACTAGTGGGACTATAGCAAAGTCCAATAGCCACGTATAGGATGCCACTAGGTACACTGAGTGTTTGCTAGTGTAATGGCTTAGTTATAATGAGTTGGAGTGTGCAATGCAGGCAGACGCGCTCTGCAAATGTCTTTGCACTAGTGGGACTATAGCAAAGTCCAATAGCCACGTATAGGATGCCACTAGGTACACTGAGTGTTTGCTAGTGTAATGGCTTAGTTATAATGAGTTGGAGTGTGCAATGCAGGCAGACGCACTCTGCAAATGTCTTTGCACTAGTGGGACTATAGCAAAGTCCAATAGCCACAGATAGGATGCCACTAGGTACACTGAGTGTTTGCTAGTGTAATGGCTTAGTTATAATGAGTTGGAGTGTGCAATGCAGGCAGACGCGCTCTGCAAATGTCTTTGCACTAGTGGGACTATAGCAAAGTCCAATAGCCACGTATAGGATGCCACTAGGTACACTGAGTGTTTGCTAGTATAATGGCTTAGTTATAATGAGTTGGAGTGTGCAATGCAGGCAGACGCGCTCTGCAAATGTCTTTGCACTAGTGGGACTATAGCAAAGTCCAATAGCCACGTATAGGATGCCACTAGGTACACTGAGTGTTTGCTAGTATAATGGCTTAGTTATAATGAGTTGGAGTGTGCAATGCAGGCAGACGCGCTCTGCAAATGTCTTTGCACTAGTGGGACTATAGCAAAGTCCAATAGCCACAGATAGGATGCCACTAGGTACACTGAGTGTTTGCTAGTGTAATGGCTTAGTTATAATGAGTTGGAGTGTGCAATGCAGGCAGACGCGCTCTGCAAATGTCTTTGCACTAGTGGGACTATAGCAAAGTCCAATAGCCACGTATAGGATGCCACTAGGTACACTGAGTGTTTGCTAGTGTAATGGCTTAGTTATAATGAGTTGGAGTGTGCAATGCAGGCAGACGCGCTCTGCAAATGTCTTTGCACTAGTGGGACTATAGCAAAGTCCAATAGCCACAGATAGGATGCCACTAGGTACACTGAGTGTTTGCTAGTGTAATGGCTTTGTTATAATGAGTTGGAGTGTGCAATGCAGGCAGACGCGCTCTGCAAATGTCTTTGCACTAGTGGGACTATAGCAAAGTCCAATAGCCACGTATAGGATGCCACTAGGTACACTGAGTGTTTGCTAGTATAATGGCTTAGTTATAATGAGTTGGAGTGTGCAATGCAGGCAGACGCGCTCTGCAAATGTCTTTGCACTAGTGGGACTATAGCAAAGTCCAATAGCCACAGATAGGATGCCACTAGGTACACTGAGTGTTTGCTAGTGTAATGGCTTAGTTATAATGAGTTGGAGTGTGCAATGCAGGCAGACGCGCTCTGCAAATGTCTTTGCACTAGTGGGACTATAGCAAAGTCCAATAGCCACGTATAGGATGCCACTAGGTACACTGAGTGTTTGCTAGTGTAATGGCTTAGTTATAATGAGTTGGAGTGTGCAACGCAGGCAGATGCGCTCTGCAAATGTCTTTGCACTAGTGGGACTATAGCAAAGTCCAATAGCCATGTATAGGATGCCACTAGGTACACTGAGTGTTTGCTAGTATAATGGCTTAGTTATAATGAGTTGGAGTGTGCAGAGGACAGGAGGGTACAGTGGCAGGATTGTGGGTATGGGTAGAGGAATGGAAGTCTGCCTTTCTATCCCTCCTAATAGGGAAATGCAGGGAGGAAATCCCTGACCTTGGCTACACAGACGCTGGCGCTGTTTTCAGGACCTGTCACCTTAACTCTGACCCTGCCGGTTTGAGCCCTTAAAAGGACTGCTATAAAGTGCTCTCCCTAAGCTGTCTAACGCTGTGTATGCAGCGCATACAGCTGTATCGGCGATAGGACTCAGGAGGACGGAGTTGCGACAGTGATGTCTGACACCAAAGACGCAGAAGGCAGATAATGGCGTCCTGGAAGAAAATGTCCGGTTTTATAATGCAGGGACATGTGACATGGACATCCTATCACACATGCCGTTGCTTCTCTGGCTCAAAGTCCACTTAGCTGTGTGTGTGTCTGGGATTGGCTGACATGCTGGCCCGCCCCACAAGACGCGCGCGCTTAGGGAAGGAAGACAAGAAAAAAAAAAAAAAATGGCGATCGCCATTATAGAAACAGCAGTGATCTGAAGGCACTGTTCACGCACACTATACACTGAAATGTGATAATAGTGTGATTCACAGAGTGACTTACACTATTACAGCAGAAACCAAGCTATGATTTAGCTGGTTTTTTGCTGCTAGAACCGTTCTCGAACGTTTCTAGAACTATCGAGCTTTTGCAAAAAGCTCGAGTTCTAGTTCGATCTAGAACAGGCCCCAAAATCACTCGAGCCTAGAACTGGAGAACCACGAACCACGAACCGCGCTCAACTCTAATCCCAAGCGACTTGCAGCTGTAATTGCAGCAAGAGGTGGCGCTACAAAGTATTAACTTATAGGGGCTGAATAATATTGCATGCCCCACTTTTCTGTTATTTATTTTTTAAAAATGTTTAAATAAGCAATAAATTTGGTTCAACTTCATAATTGTGTCCCACTTGTTGATTCTTCACCATAACATTAAAATTTTTATCTTTATGTTTAAAGCCTGTAATGTGGGAAAAGGTTGAAAAATTCAAGGGGGCCGAATACTTTCACAAGGCACTGTATGTGGAGATAAAGTTTATCACATTGGGAGACGACCCTCTAGTACCTGGCACAAGAAGATCACTCATATTTTTCACTTTCGCCTTCAGATACCCTCCTTTAATGCACCTCCTGCTATAACCTCTGTTGGTAAACCTTTCTGTTGTGAATACATTTGAATTAGATTCCAGTTTGGGGCTCCCTCTTGTAGTCAGTGCTGGTAATGCAGCTGACTTGCTGAGTGGGAACTGGACAGCTGAGTAGGATTTGCAATCAGGCCATTTGGTTTGGGCCTATATAACTATGTAGCTTCCTTTTGTTCCTTGCCGGTGCTTAATTGTATTTCCTGTGTTCTAAGGACATCCTGAAACCAGTCCTGTTCTCTGTGTTTACGAGAACTCCTCTCAGATAAGTTGGTCTTGTACCTTTGCCTATGGTTTTTCACTTTCTTGTGATTTTGCCTGTGTGGAGTTCCTGGTGGAATTGGATTATTCCCTGCTGGGAGTATCTGTGTACCTTGCTCCATGTTCTGTTATGTATTGTGTTTTGTCATGCTTGGTACAATATTTAGTCCCCTCTCTATTTCAATGTTTTTCTTGGATCCCAATAACACCAGAGCACGGATATAGCAGGGGAGAGCCTGTTCAGGCTCAGTATTTTTTCATGTCAGGCGTGCTCGTATTTATTAGGGCTTTTACGCTTGCAGTCAGTGCTCTTTCCTATTCTTTGCTATGCAGATAGTTTTGGGCCTCATCTTTGCTGACTCTGTTCTCTAGCTACGTATTGTGTTTTCCAATATCAACGTAATCTTTACATGTGGGGCGCTATCTATATTTTTGGGGACTACTCTGAGGCAGATTAGCTTTTCTACATTTCTCTCTGTTAGAGTATTTAGGTCTCCAGCTATGTCGAGACCACTAGGTCATCGTAGGATTGTCCCACGGCTACTTCTAGTTGTGTGTCAGCATTAGGTCTGCAGTCCGTTAAGGTTCCAGCCACTCTGATAATTTTCTGGGTTTCCAAGTTATTGCTCTTTTCTGATCCTTCTCGGTCACTGGATCACAACACCTTTCCATTAAAACCTCTGCCTGTTCCTCAAAAAGTTCACCTGAGGAGCAATACCTTTGGCCCGAAGAAATTGTCCCACAGGGATTGCTCTCACAGTAGATGGTACTTGGGCAGAGGAGGCATACAGTAGGGCATTAACGGAGGTCTCTTTCCTAAACATAGCTGTCATCCTGTACCAAGATTTTAATATCTAAGAAATCAATCTCTCGTTGATCAAATTTGTAAGAGAGTTTAATGTTAGATCCATTGCGGTTCAATCCTGACATAAAAGTATGCAAATCATATTGTGACCCCTGCCAGATGAACAGCACATCGTCGATGTATCTGTACCATCCCTGTATTGGGGAGCGGCACCTGCCCATCATCAAAGATACCTCTCTCCCAAAGGCCCAGGAAGTGGTTAGCATAAGATGGGGCACATGCCGCTCCCATAGCTGAACCCTGTTTCTGCAAAAAAACCTGTCCTTAAAAATAAAAAAAATGTGTAAGGATGAACCGCAACAGATCCCACACCAGACACACCAACTCCACATCAAGATTGTTCATCCTGAGAAAGTATTGGGATGCCTCTAAGCCATCATCATGTCTGATTCTCGTATAAAGACTTTCAACATCTGCAGTCACAAAAAACATGTCCGACTTCAAAACCCAAAACCATACCATCAAGACATTGAAGGACGTCCATAGTGTCCCTGACATAAGAGGGCGGCGTCTCAACCAAAGGATATAAATAGTACTCAAGGAATTTGCATACTGGATCGCCTAGCCCTCCTATGCCAGAGACAATAGGATGTTCAGGTGGATTCTGGGGATCCTTATGAACCTTTGGTAATAAATAAAAAGTTGGAATGACGGGATTTTTCACTGTGACACCATCAAACACCCTTTTTGTAATAATTCCCTCCACTTTTTATAAATTGCATAGTAAAGAAATCAGGTTTTTTCAATCTGTCACAATTTGACCGAATAATGAACACTTTTCATCTATAAACCTCAATAAACATCTTCAAATTGCATTCCGACGAGAACCCAGGAAAAGGGGAGGAGAAGAGAAGAAAGATAGAGAAGAAAAAGGAAAGAAAGGGGGGAGGAGGGAGGAAAATCAGAAGGGGAAGTGTGGGGGAGGTAGGTAGCAGTGTGAGTAAGCTGGGAAGACGAAGGCAGACACACAAGGGAAAGGGGTGGGTAATTCGATTTGATTAGGGTGGGGGAGGGGCGCACTCTGTCGTCTGAGAATCAGGTGATCCTACATTCTTGTCCGGTTCATCCCTAACCATGCTTTACTCCACCAAATTAATAAGATGTTATGGATCCATCAAAACAGTTTAACAAAATCTGAAGAATCTTTAAATAGGATCCATTCTCCCCAGGTCCTGCAAAATTTGTCTCTAGTACCCGCAATGTCGGCAGAGAGCTCCTCCATCCTATATATGTTTGCCATTTCAGAATACCACTCCGAGATAGGAGGGATTGTGGAGGACTTCCAGTACCTAGGTATGATGGAGCGCGCCGCCGCCAGGCAGAAGCGGAGTATGTCTCTCTTATGATAAGCGATTGAGTGTGGTAACATAGAAAGGAGGACTATCTTGGGACAGTTATCCACTGCTTTCCCAGTTATAAGCTGATAATTAGCAAGGACTTTTCCCCAAAACTGTTTTATTCCATCACACTCCCACCAGATATGTGTCATTGTTCCGACATCTTGCCTACATCTCCAGCACATCGCAGACACTGAAGGGAATATAATATGTAGTTTAGACGGAAACTGGTACCAACGTGTCAAAATCTTAAAATTTTTCTCCCCTGCAGGGCATGGGACTGACAATTTATGAGTAAATAAGAAACATTTCTTCCACTCATCGGGAGAGAAGTGTTGCTTCAGCTCCTTTTCCCAAGCCAATTGGTAGCCTCGTTTGCCTGAGACCCCAACTCTGATAAGAATACCGTACAGAAGGGAGACTGTGTGTTCAGGCGGGATGTTTTTAGTAAACAGTTCCTCAAAGGCACTACAAGTGCCCCGGACTCGACCGACTGTTCTCCCGTTGAAGCGGGATGCGAAACGTACGTCGGGGTAGGTGACTGGCGGCTCCACTAGAATATGCCCAGGTAACTTCTTGCTCGTAGATGGTGGTTTTATGCCCTAATTCAGTTCAGCTTGGTGTCCGCTCAAACAGGGCAAATTCTCCCGTTCATCGGGAGTTGTTTGCGGGCACCAGCTGACTGTTTCCTTTTCTATATACATATTATAAAGGCCCTGCTTATAAGTTAGGACCACAGTGCCACCTATGGATATAATGGGGTTATGCATCCACCATTTACTTGCAATTGGGCTTGTTGGCACGATATTGAGACTTTTACTTTGATGTAGTGACTATTATCATCTTCCGTTTTGCAGTAACAAATTGTCCTCATAATTGTCAGATTATTTATGGGTCCTTACTAAATATTCCTTGATTGGAAAGTAGTGTAGGTCTAATATCCTATAATTGACAACGTATGTGAATGTATTGCGAATTTGCACCTTCTGTATTGCATTAGTCACTTTACATAGAGGTCTGGGTATATGTGCAATATCATTATGCTGCTAGTCGGTTCTGTTGCTGTATACATCTTTTTATGTGTGTGTGATTATATATATATATTGAATAAAGATTGTTTCATATATTTAGGACTATTTGCTCCTTCTTGAAAAAATGATTATACAAAGTTTTTTCAATTGTTGAGATTATTGTAAAATGGGAGTGTCCACATACCTTAGGACCGCTTGTGTGTTAAGGGAATATAATATGTAGTTTAGACGGAAACTGGTACCAACGTGTCAAAATCTTAAAATTTTTCTCCCCTGCAGGGCATGGGACTGACAATTTATGAGTAAATAAGAAACATTTCTTCCACTCATCGGGAGAGAAGTGTTGCTTCAGCTCCTTTTCCCAAGCCAATTGGTAGCCTCGTTTGCCTGAGACCTCAACTCTGATAAGAATACCGTACAGAAGGGAGACTGTGTGTTCAGGCGGGATGTTTTTAGTAAACAGTTCCTCAAAGGCACTACAAGTGCCCCGGACTCGACCGACTGTTCTCCCTGGAGAGACAAATGCCCGTAGTTGGAGGAACTCCAACCATTGTGAACTTCTAGACGGGAGTTGTGTCCGAAAGGTTTGGAATGAGGGTAATTTACCATCAATAAGTATGTGTCCCAAGCGGATGTCTTCCTCCGCCCTCCAGCCGAAGTAGTTTCTCTGTTTATATCCAGGGCGAAATGATGGAGTATAGAATAAGGAAGCAAGGGGACTAACTAGTTGTGGAGGGGACTTTTTTTGGATACTATGTGACTAACTTTGAGCGTTTCTTTGGTAAAATCTGAAAGCATCCCTACGTTAGGAAGATCTGAAGGAGGTATCCAAGGGAGGTGTTTGAGAGGGATCTCCAGTCCTTCTTGCTCTACCTGTATCCATTGCTTAGAGTCGCTGTTGAAATGCCAGTCTAATATACGGGTCAAAGCTGCAGCCTGCATGTAGACTCTGAAGTTAGGAAGGCCCGCTCCTCCACACTCCCCTGGAAGAGTAAGAGTGCGTAAGTTGATTCTTGGTTTAATCTTACCCCATATGAATCGGATAATAGCAGATTGAAGGGTACGAAAAAAACTACTGGGAGGAGAAATGGGGATGGTTTGAAAGTAGTACAAAAAGCGTGGCAGGATATCCATTTTAAGGACATTCATCCTGCCCATCCAAGACAATTTCAGTCCCCCGTAAGACTTTAAGTTCTTGATTGTACCTTCTAGTAGTGGTAAGTGATTAAGTGTATATAGTTTGGAGAGGTCCGCTGGGATTGAAATACCCAAATATTTAATGGCCGAGGGTCTCCATTTGAATGGGAAGTTAGACATTGCCTGGGAAACTTCAGTTTGGGTCAAAGAGATATTTAAGGCTTCTGATTTTGATAGATTAACTTTAAAGTTACTAAGGAGGCCGAATCGTTCGAATTCCATCATTATAGACGGGATCGATATATGAGGTTGTGAGATGTATAACAGGAGATCATCTGCATATAATGCGATTTTATGATGGGTATCCCCGATCTTGAGTCCCTTGATGTTACTATTCCCCCTGAGAGCGTTAGCTAAGTGTTCCATGATGACTACATACAAAAGCGGGGATAAGGGGCAGCCTTGTCTGGTCCCGTTTCATATAGCAAAAGAGGAGGATAAAGCCCCATTAATTCTGACCTTAGCGGTTGGGTTATCATATAAAGCGCCAATTTTCTGTAGAAATCGGGGTCCCAGTCCCAACTGACCCAATGCTGCCCTCAGAAATCCCCAATGGACTCTGTCAAAGGCTTTCTCAGCATCGATGGCTAGGAGACCCAGCGGGATCGAATTGCTTTTAGCTTTAGCAATAAGAGACAAAGTTTTAATTGTATTGTCTCTTGTTTCGCGGCCTTTGACAAACCCCACCTGGTCTGTGTTAATGACGGAGGGCAGAAAAGGGGACAATCTATCAGCCAAAATCTTAGAGTAAAGTTTTAGATCCACGTTCAATAATGAGATAGGGCGATAGCTTGCAGCTAATAATGGGTCTTTCCCCGGTTTGGGGATCACACTAATGTGTGCTTCCAGAGACTGAGGGGTTAGCCTTATGTCTTCATCAATAGAATTAAATGTTTTGGCCATTATCGGGGCTAATTGGTCCTTAAGCAATTTGTTAAAAGCTGGGGTGAACCCGTCGGGGCCAGGGGATTTACCTGAGGGAGTAATTTGAATTGCGTTACAGATTTCGGATTCCGATATATCCTCCTCCAGGGTCTCTATAACATTGCTATCTAGGGAGGGCAAGGCTGTCTCTTGTATATATCTCCCGATTCTATCTGCCAGGTCAGTGGGTGGGAGCTCCGCATACTGCCCTTTAATATTATATAGGTCTTCGTAGTAGGACCGAAAGACCTCCAGGATCTCTGTTGGATCATATCTTTTGTCTCCTTTGGTGTTGATGCATGGAATATATGAAGTGCTGGCCCGGGGATGCAAAAGTCGTGCCAAAGGACGACCACATTTATCAGATGAATTATAATAAAAATTTTTGACTCTCTCTCTATGGCAGAGAAATTTCTGGTCCAATAGGGTTTTTAGGTTCGCTCGTTTAAGGACGAGGTCAGCCAGAACTGTGGGGGTACGTGTCAGTTTATGTGTATTTTCCAACTCATGGATCTGTGTTAACAAGTTATCAATCTCTTCAGCTCTTTCCCTCTTGATCCTAGAGCCGTGCTTAATCAGTATTCCACGTAAGACAAACTTCAAGGTCTCCCATTGGGTAGGCTGAGAAGTTGGGTCAGAACTATGGACTTGCGTAAAGGAGTCGATTGAATCCCTCAACTCCGTTAGGCAGAGATTGTCTTTGAGTAAGTTGTTGGTTAACCTCCAGGTCCATGAGCGCTGGGGGAGGGAGGGTACCTGAAGGGATAGGTAGACTGGGGCATGGTCGGACCAAAAAATTTCCCCTATCTCTGTAATGGGATGCCAAGCCAGTGCTCCGTGGCTTACCAGAAAAAGGTCTATCATGCTGTATGAGTTGTGTGGTGGGGAATAATATGTGTAGTCCTTACCTTGAGGGTTTAGGATTCTCCATACATCAATCAGTTGGAGGGCGTGAAAAGTCCGCTTTAGGGCACAAAGTTCCTTAGTGCGGGTATTGCTCCGTCCAGAGGAGGAGTCCATGGCTGGGTCTAGGGTAAAATTGAAGTCACCGCCAACCACCAATGTCCCCTCTGCAAAATCAGATAGCTGCGTCAGAAGGGCCCTACAGGTAGAGATCTGATTAGTGTTAAGTAGGTACCAGTTTGCGATTGTAAACGTCGAATTTGCGACCTTCAGTTTAAGGACTATATAACGACCCTGCTCGTCTATACAGGAGTCGACTATGGTGTGCACTAAGTGTTTATGGAGTGCAATCGATACCCCTTTAGATCTGGCCTCTGGGTTAACGCTGTGAAACCATACTGGATAAAATCTATCTCGTAGTATGGGTACATGATCTTTCTTAAAATGCGTCTCCTGTAGTAGAAGAATCTGAACCTTTTTTTTGTGCATAGAATACAGGACCTGTGAGCGCTTTTGAGGAGTATTAAAACCCCGTATGTTAATAGAGCAAAAATTGAGGGTGCTCATGTTGGTCCAAGGGCTTCAGAGAGCGTGAAGGGATCTGGGAAAGGTAGGGGAAGGGAGACAAAGAGAAGTGGACCAAGATAGAGAAGAAGAGGAGGAGGAGAGAGCGGGGAGAGAGAAGGAAAAGAGGAAAAGAAAAAGAAAAGAAAAAAAAAAAAGGGGGAAAAGGGGGGGAGGGGAAAAAAAAAAGGGGGGGCCCTCAAAGAAGGTAAGATGTGTAGGATAGATAGGATAGTCTATCAAGAGACAAAGAAGGCACAAAAAAGGAAAAGTACAGGTAAATCAACAATCGGGGGGTTAGAATAATCTACACCTGCCCGCAGTGTGTAGACCCCCAGAGGGAAGTAGGCTTTCAACGGAGGTCTGCTCCTCCCGGGCCGAACCACGACCCAGTTTAAGAATTGTACAAAGTACTGAAAGCTGAATAAAACAGCAACACACCTAGCTCCATCAATTTCTGAATAGCTTAGTGAACATTTAAACCTCTAAACATTCAAACGTGTAGCCCTTTAAAGGATGTTTAGCCAAGGATAACTATCTGGGCATGTGAGATAATGAGATATATCAGGGCAAGATTTTATCCCTAAGCCATTTTACTTCGACCTTTAAAGACCATTTTTCACACCTAGCGTCGGACATAAGCCTATATGGAAAAGGAACAATAAACTCAATAAACTGAGTCTCCAGATGAGACAAAAAGGATAGACTCCTTTTCTCTTCTTCTCTGCGAGCTTCGATTCCTCCTACGAGCCCCAACCCGTTGTGGTAGGGGGACATTGGCCTCCATCCCAGAGGTACCGTGAACATAAGGCCAGTCTGTAACCGGAATATGTACAATGGGTATCTCAAGGGCCGCGCAAAAGCTTGGAAGATCTGTCAAAGAATGAAGCACATGTAGGAGTCCAGCATGTCGGACCTGTAATTTGAATGGAAATCCCCATGAGTATAAGATATTCCTTTGTCGGAGGGCATCCAGGAGAGGTCTCAGGACTTTGCATTTCTGTAGTGTATGATGGGATAAATCTGGCAACAGTTGGACTGGTGTATTTTTGAACAGAATGGAGTCCTTCTGTCGAGCCTTGTTTAAGATTTCTTCTTTTTTTTATATTTATGCACTCTGCAGATGACATCCCGTGGGTTGGAGCCTTCTACTGGTTTAGGGCCCAGGGATCTGTGTGCCCTATCCAGTTCCAGACGAGAGTCTCGTGGGAGGCCTAATATGGAGTTGAATAGGCGCCGTAGAGATTCATCCAGATCTTGGGGGGCCAGAGACTCAGGGATACCCCTTACCCTGATATTGTTTCGCCTACCCCTATTTTCTAAATCATCCAGCAGACCTGTCAAATGCTCAATCTGAAGAGCTTGTATAGACAGGGCCTGTGCTTGAGAAGCAAGTTGTGCTGAGATAGAGGCCGTGCAGGATTCAGAGGCTGCCATGCGTTCATTTAGCTGTTGCATCTCTCCTTTTATAGACGCTGACTCTTTATATGAGGCCTCCAATCTGGTTATGTAATTTTCCATTTCTTCTCTAGTTGATATGGATCAAATTCGTGCCTTGAGGTCATCCCATACACAGACTTTCTGAGTATCTATTTGTGCATCTCCATCTGTGAGGCTGTGTGGAGAAGTTCTGAGAGCAACAGGAGTTGTGCCCCTTTCTGGGGAGGAAGGGGTCTCTTGTAATAAGGCACTGCCTGACATATCTGGCAGTGTAAGAGGAAGTCCCAATGTTACCCGTCCAGGGTGTTGCATGTATGGAGCCAGCAAGGGGTCACACAGTGCAGGGCCAGGTGTATTGCCAGTGAGATAGATGGCAGCAGCAGAGTGTTTATTCTGAGCACTGGGAGCACTCTCCAGCTCTGTTGGTGCAGGAGCTATGGCACGGGAGCTGGATGTCTGCCCTGGCTGCTGGAGCTGCAGTGGCATAGCTACTGCTTGTACTACTGTTGTGGACTGCGATCGCTGAGGCAGCAGGGGTCCTCCCTGTATCTTAACCCTGTCCTGCGTGTCCTGTTTGCCGTTCTTCTGTTCCATCGGCTGGTCAGGTGAACCCCCGTCCAGCGCGGCCATTTTAGGTAAGTGGGGATTTCCCTCATGTCTTGTCTCTCTGCTAAGGCTGGGCTGCTGCTCACCTCCGCTTGGTCTCTGAGAGGCTATGTCTGCTGCAGAGGTCCCGGGTGCCTGCGGCCGTTCTGTGTGTCGGGTCTCCTCTCCGCTGGTAGATGGAGGGGCTGTAGCTGGAGAGGAGGCTGTCACCATTTTGGGATCCGACGGAGCCAGGCCCGTGCTCCTAAGGAATCTCTGAATACTTGCAGGGGAAAGCACCGGGTGATCACTCCTCGGTCTGCTGTAATTCCTCTTCTTCCTGGCCGGCATTGAATGTGTTTGGAGCAGGGTGTGTAGCTTTATAATGGGTCTAGGGCCACTCCGGGCATGGGAGCTAGAGTGATCAGTGTCCTCACTCCTCCATTGCCAGGCCACGCCCCCAAAGTTTTATTTTTAACTCTCTTTTCAATCTGCAAAGGAGGTGTTATTTTATGTTTACTGGCTTGTGTAGTAGACCTTAGATTCCTGAAATAACCCATCCATTCATTAATTGCATTACCATCATCCTTTCTCATCATCATCCTCAACAGACGACACCGAGGAGAATAAGGCAAACTGGGAGCGTGGGAAAGATCTAGGTGTTCTATATGGCTTTTCCACTTGTACAACCTGTTGTTCTGAAAGTCAGACAAGTCCCTCTGATATTTTTTTTTTAATTTAAAGGATTACTTGGTCAAAAGCCACTAGGTGGCAAAGGTGTCCAACCCCCTTGTGGTGGGTAAAAAGAGAGTTGGCTTCTATCCTTGTGGAGAGTGTTTAGCCTGCCAGAATATGGTTAGGACGGCTGTGTTTAAATCTGCTGATGGCCGTAGAGAATTCAAGATTTTAGATTACATATCGTGCAGCAGCACATATGTAATATATTATGCGACATGTATGTGTAATTTAATATATGTGGGTCTCACCTCCAGGGAATTACGGGTTTGCACCCGTGAACATGTCAGGGATATCCTGGGGGCACATACTGCTGAGGATCCGACTCTCTTGAAAACAATTCCAAGACATTTTCGGACATGCCACAATTGTGAAACTACAGGATTTCTGGTTCGGGGCATTGAGCTGATTAGGATGGGATACAGGGGCAGAGAGATGAAACGCCTACTGGCCCATCGGGAGTGTCGGTGGATTCATGTCCTGGGCACCCTCAAACCCATGGAGTTGAACGGTCAACTTAGTTTTGCTCCTTTCTTATGATCTCTTATTTAATTTTTTGCCCTTGGTCTTAAATTTAATCTGTGTGTCGTATTTATTAATTGTTATCTTTTTCTTATCTTTTTTTTATTTTATTTTCTTTATGTACAGGACCTAGGGGACTGGTTATTTCCAGCAATTAAATTATATACAGTCAGGGCCAGAAATATTTGGACAGTGACACAAGTTTTGTTATTTTAGCTGTTTACAAAAACATGTTCAGAAATACAATTATATATATAATATGGGCTGAAAGTGCACACTCCCAGCTGCAATATGAGAGTTTTCACATCCAAATCGGAGAAAGGGTTTAGGAATCATAGCTCTGTAATGCATAGCCTCCTCTTTTTCAAGGGACCAAAAGTAATTGGACAAGGGACTCTAAGGGCTGCAATTAACTCTGAAGGCATCTCCCTCATTAACCTATAATCAATGAAGTAGTTAAAAGGTCTGGGGTTAATTACAGGTGTGTGGTTTTGCATTTGGAAGCTGTTGCTGTGACCAGACAACATGCGGTCTAAGGAACTCTTAATTGAGGTGAAGCAGAACATCCTGAGGCTGAAAAAAAAGAAAAAATCCATCAGAGAGATAGCAGACATGCTTGGAGTAGCAAAATCAACAGTCGGGTACATTCTGAGAAAAAAGGAATTGACTGGTGAGCTTGGGAACTCAAAAAGGCCTGGGCGTCCACGGATGACAACAGTGGTGGATGATCGCCGCATACTTTCTTTGGTGAAGAAGAACCCGTTCACAACATCAACTGAAGTCCAAAACACTCTCAGTGAAGTAGGTGTATCTGTCTCTAAGTCAACAGTAAAGAGAAGACTCCATGAAAGTAAATACAAAGGGTTCACATCTAGATGCAAACCATTCATGAATTCCAAAAATAGACAGGCCAGAGTTAAATTTGCTGAAAAACACCTCATGAAGCCAGCTCAGTTCTGGAAAAGTATTCTATGGACAGATAAGACAAAGATCAACCTGTACCAGAATGATGGGAAGAAACATGTTTGGAGAAGAAAGGGAACGGCACATGATCCAAGGCACACCACATCCTCTGTAAAACATGGTGGAGGCAACGTGATGGCATGGGCATGCATGGCTTTCAATGGCACTGGGTCACTTGTGTTTATTGATGACATAACAGCAGACAAGAGTAGCCGGATGAATTCTGAAGTGTACAGGGATATACTTTCAGCCCAGATTCAGCCAAATGCCGCAAAGGTGATTGGACGGCGCTTCATAGTACAGATGGACAATGACCCCAAGCATACAGCCAAAGCTACCCAGGAGTTTATGAGTGCAAAAAAGTGGAACATTCTGCAATGGCCAAGTCAATCACCAGATCTTAACCCAATTGAGCATGCATTTCACTTGCTCAAATCCAGACTTAAGACGGAAAGACCCACAAACAAGCAAGACCTGAAGGCTGCGGCTGTAAAGGCCTGGCAAAGCATTAAGAAGGAGGAAACCCAGCGTTTGGTGATGTCCATGGGTTCCAGACTTAAGGCAGTGATTGCCTCCAAAGGATTCGCAACAAAATATTGAAAATAAAAATATTTTGTTTGGGTTTGGTTTATTTGTCCAATTACTTTTGACCTCCTAAAATGTGGAGTGTTTGTAAAGAAATGTGTACAATTCCTACAATTTTTATTAGATATTTTTGTTCAAACCTTCAAATTAAACGTTACAATCTGCACTTGAATTCTGTTGTAGAGGTTTCATTTCAAATCCAATGTGGTGGCATGCAGAGCCCAACTCGCGAAAATTGTGTCACTGTCCAAATATTTCTGGACCTAACTGTACCTGGATCTATTTATAACATCATCTTTGCACTATTTTGGAAAACTCTGTTGCATAGTTATGCATGCTAACATCTTCTGCATATTTTTGTATGATCCAGTGTTTTTCTGTGTTGTTTTATTTTCATATGTTACAACCATTTTTGATATTGTATTGATTCAGATTGCTGGATGTAAATTTGCCCGTATCTTCTATCATTGAGACTGTGTTAACATCATGGTGGTGATCCCTGTGCATGCGCGCCATGGCCTGTTTGTTTCGGCTCATCTCCGAAGACTTCTATGGATGATGTGGGAGGGACTAAGTGACGTCACCGGGGAACTTTCCCTGACATAATCATGAAGCCGGAAGTGATGTGATGCTGACTGCCGTCCGCAATGCGCATGCGTGATTAGCGTGATTCACTTTGATGCATATGGCTATATATGACTTTCAGGACACAGTACTTGTATGGCCCCACGAGGAAGCCCAACACGAAACACACGTCGGGGTCCCTAGGACAGCATCTACCATTTGGGATAGGTGACATGAGTGAGCTGGATAATTCTTTACTCTTTTTCACGCAGTGATTTGCCCTCTATTGGTCGGCTTTATGTTTATTCCGTGCACATTTATGCCAGGTTTGCGTCTCGTTTCTAAACCTGTGCGGTCTATGCCATTTATTATTTTATATGTGCCCACTTATTTATAAACTTTTGTCACCACACATTCTGGTGTTCGAGACGTTGGGCTTTGTTACCCCTTTATTCTCTTTAGTGGAAGTGGCAATACATGCCTGTACATATATTTTTGGTTATTCAGTAGTATGGCCTCCTCCCAATTTCTGTAGCATAGTGCAACAGTGTGTACTTAAAATTTGTTTGTTTACATCCTTGTACCTATCAATCAGCCACTAATGTGGGCATTGTGAAATATTTTTACCTAACTAATCCATGCTTTGATATTAACCTTTTCCACATCCCCCTCGTATATGCTTGTCTTTTTTCTTGCACGATTCTTTCCCCTTTGTGTACTCCTATTGATTTATGAATTTTAAATTGGTTGTTAATAAAAAGTATTTTTATTCATTCACATTTCGGAATATGACTCTGCTTTTTTCTATTGATACTTCATGTAAAGAGTGTGTCTTCATTGACCTCAGTGAGATTACTGCAGGCACACTCCCCGGGTCAGACCGAGGTCAGTGTGAACTACAGTAACCTCAGTGAAGTCACCACAGTCTCAATGCTTACAGAGAGCTGGCATGTGCTTGCCATTTTTTTTACAGAAGAAGAGGAGGGGCCATGGGGGACTCGGAGCTCAACAAGGTACCAGGCGGAGAGGAGGGGTGGGGAGAAATCAGAGAAGTCGGAGGCTTGCAGCAGATGCACAACCCATGTACCACTTTAAAAGATTAGAAGGAAGAGGGGGCCGGGGGGGGGGGATTTTGGCCACACTAGAGGACAAAGGAAGGACATTTCTCTCCTATCTGACATGTTTAATCAAGTCAATGGGAGAGAAATAATTTTTTACCTGCGCTGCATTCACTTTGACATGATCACCATTATATTATTATTATTATTTATTATTATAGCGCTATTTATTCCATGGCGCTTTACAAGTGAAAGAGGGTATACGTACAACAATCATTAACAATACAAAACAGACTGGTATAGGAAGAGAGAGGACCCTGCCGGCAAGGGCTCACAGTCTACAGGGAATGGGTGATGGAACAAAAGGTGAGGACTAGAGTTGAGCGAGGTTCGCGGTTCGAGGTTCTCCAGTTCGCGGCTCGAGTGATTTTGGGGGCTGTTCTAGATAGAACTAGAACTCGAGCTTTTTGCTAAAGCTCGATAGTTCTAGATATGTTCGAGAACGGTTCTAGCAGCAAAAAGACCAGCTAATTACTAGCTGGCTTTCCACTGTAATAGTGTAAGTCACTCAGTGACTCACACTATTATGAAATTTCAGTGTATAGTGTGCGGGAACAGCGCATTCAGATCACTGCTGTATGGATAATGGCGATCGCCATTTGTTTTGTTTTTTTTTCTTGTTTTCCTTCCCTAAGCGTGCGCGTGTAGTGGAGCGGGCCAGCATGTCAGCCAATCCCAGACACACACAGCTAAGTGGACTTTTAACCAGAGAAGCAATGGCATGTGTGATAGGATGTCCATGTCACATGTCCCTGCATTATAAAAACGAGTATCTGCCCGTCCGGACGCCATTATCTCTTCTGCATCCATGGTGTCAGTCACCGCTGGCACAGCGCCTATCTCCGATACTGCTGTGTACGCTGTATACACAGCGCTGTACAGAATAGGGATAGCACTTTCTATCAGTCCTTTTAAGGGCTAATACCGGCAGGGTCAGAGCGATAGGTGACAGGTCCGTGAAAACAGAGTTTAACAGCTACACAAGAAGACAGCGTCTGTGTAGCTAAGGTCATGGATTTCCTTGCTGCATTTCCCCATTAGGAGGGATAGAAAAGCAGGCTTCCTTTCCTCTACCCAGAGACCCACAACCCTGCCAATGTACCCTCCTGCCCTTTGCACACTCAAACTCATTATGACTAAGCCATTATACTAGCAAACACTGAGTGAACTTAGTGGCATCCTAAACGTGGCTGTTGGACTTCTGTATTGTCCCACTAGTGCAAAGATATTTGCAGCACGTCTGCCTGCATTGCACACTCAAACTCATTGTTACTAAGCCATTATACTAGCAAACACTGAGTGAACTTAGTGGCATCCTAAAAGTGGCTGTTGGACTTCTGTATTGTCCCACTAGTGCAAAGATATTTGCAGCACGTCTACCTGAATTGCACACTCAAACTCATTGTTACTAAGCCATTATACTAGCAAACACTGAGTGAACTTAGTGGCATCCTAAAAGTGGCTGTTGGACTTCTGTACTGTCCCACTAGTGCAAAGATATTTGCAGCACGTCTGCCTGCATTGCACACTCAAACTCATTGTTACTATGCCATTATAGTAGCAAACACTGAGTGAACTTAATGGCATCCTAAAAGTGGCTGTTGGACTTCTGTATTGTCCCACTAGTGCAAAGATATTTGCAGCATGTCTGCCTGCATTGCACACTCAAACTCATTGTTACTATGCCATTATAGTAGCAAACACTGAGTGAACTTAGTGGCATCCTATACGTGGCTGTTGGACTTCTGTATTGTCCCACTAGTGCAAAGATATTTGCAGCACGTCTAGCTGCATTGCACACTCAAACTCATTGTTACTAAGCCATTATACTAGCAAACACTGAGTGAACTTAGTGTCATCATAAAAGTGGCTGTTGGACTTCTGTATTGTCCCATTAGTGCAAAGATATTTGCAGCACGTCTACCTGCATTGCACACTCAAACTCATTGTTACTAAGCCATTATACTAGCAAACACTGAGTGAACTTAGTGGCATCATAAAAGTGGCTGTTGGACTTCTGTATTGTCCCACTAGTGCAAAGATATTTGCAGCACGTCTACCTGCATTGCACACTCAAACTCATTGTTACTAATCCATTATACTAGCAAACACTGCTGCCAGTTTAAGGGATGTAGTTGCATTGTCAGGGATAATTATTGTTGTTTATTCTTCTGTTAATAAAGCTAGACCACCGCTGAAATCTACACCACCTCTCAATTTTTACTACCACATTTTAAGTGCACAATCTTGTTGCAATGAAAATGAGTGGAAAAATGACAGATGCTGGTGGAAAGGGGAAGAGGCGTGTTGGAAAAGGAAAAAAAGGGTTTGTCCATGGGGAAGGTGGCAAAGCTCCATTAACATCTGCTGAAGATAGACCATCTTCCAGCAAAAGTAAGATGTCTAATACTTACCGTGGACAATCCGATGTGCTCCCTTTTTTATGGACACGAACAACTGGAACAAAGGTAGATGATGGCCAAAAAAGGAAAATGCTTGAATGAATCTCAAGTGGTCCAACAAGTGCCCTCTCCGCCACCTCAACTACCGCATCCAAACAACACCAGTCCTCTGAGTTGTCATCCCAATCAAACTTGCTTTCTCCCAGCTCTGAAGTCTCCATCCGCCCTGCACAGTATGGTGGAACTGAGATGGCTGAGTCTGCAGAGCTGTTCAGTCACACTATAGCCTGGGAATCAGAGGTCTGCTCCCAAGCTACAGTGAGTACAGACCAGGAAATGGTCTGCAGTGATGCCCAGAACCTTTGTGACTCTGATTCAGGCCGTGAGGACCAAGTTTCTGAGCATAATGTTGACCCTTTTTCACAAACTGTAACACCTGTTGTTATAGACAATGAGGAACATACTGATGACGATGAGACGCAGATACCAGATTGGGATGACAACTTAAATATTCGGTCAGGGCAAGAAGAGGCTCGGTCTGAGGGTGAGGGGAGTGCAAACACAACAGTTGATGAGGAAGTTCTAGATCCCACCTACTGTCAACCCACAGTCAGGCCCTCGAGGAGGTCAACAGAGACGGTGGAGGAGGATGCAACTGACGACGAAGTTACCTTGCGCCTTCCTGGACAGAGTAAGAGTACTGGTAGCACGTCTACAACTGCATCCTCAGCCACCACTGTGCCTCTGAGCACTAGTCGGGGTGGATCAGCAGGTCGCATGCCCTCTAAGCCTTGCCTAGCCTGGTCCTTTTTTGACATAGCAAAATATCGCCCAAATTATGTGATCTGTAAAATTTGTCATGATTCTGTTAGTAGAGGGCAAAACCTCAGCAGTTTGACAACTTCTTCCATGAATCGTCACATTAATAAATATCATATGTCCCGGTGGGAAGCTCACCGTGATGCAATGCGGCCTAGCGGAGCGAACCATCCACTGCCTGCCCCTTCTAGTGCATCTGCGCGCTCTTCATCTTCTAGGACTGTGGGGACAGCTGTCACACCTGGTTTTCCACGCACAACTTCCACCACTGTAACCGCAACAGTCAGTTTGCTTGGTAGGTCGTCAGTTGGTTTGGAAGGGGAAACAAGTAGGTGTGTACAGCTCTCTCAGACATCAATTACACCAACGTTGGATGAAGGCGACATCATGTCTACGCCTGCACTTTCCTCACAAAGCTGCATTTTTCCAGGGACACCCTACTCAACACCGTCTACACACAGCAGCCAGATCTCTGTCCCTCAGATGTGGACAAATAAAAGGCCATTTCCTGCGACCCATGACAAAGCTAAGAGGTTGACTTTATCCCTCTGTAAGCTCTTGGCTACCGAAATGCTGCCTTTCCGCCTGGTGGACACACAGGATTTTAGAGACTTTATGTCTGTCGCTGTGCCCCAGTACCAGATGCCCAGTCGCCACTACTTCTCTAAGAAAGGTGTGCCCGCACTACACCAGCATGTCGCACACAACATCACCGCTTCCTTGAGAAACTCTGTGTGTCAACGGGTGCATTTCACCACCGATACTTGGACCAGTAAGCATGGACAGGGACGTTACATGTCGCTGACTGGGCACTGGGTAACTATGGTGATAGATGGTGAAGGGTCTGCTGCACAAGTCTTGCCGTCCCCACGACTTGTGTGTCAATCCTATGTCTGTCCAAGTTCCGCCACTGCTTCTGCCTCCTCCACCTCATCTGGGTCCTCCACCTCCGCCCCAAGCCTGCCTGGTCAGGCCACCAGCGTTCTCACTGCGCAGAAGGAATCACGCACGCCTCATTACTATGCTGGCAGCAGAGCGCAACGGCATCAGGCGGTCTTTAGCTTGACATGTCTTGGGAATAAGAGTCACACAGCTGAGGAGTTGTGGTCAGCTCTGCGGTCCTAGTTTAATAAATGGTTGTCTCCACTCAACCTGCAGCCTGGTAAGGCCGTGTGCGACAATGCTGCAAACCTGGGTGCGGCCCTTCGCCTGGGCAAGGTGACACACGTGCCTTGTATGGCACAGGTGTTGAACCTTGTTGTCCTGCAATTTTTAACACACTATCCCGGCCTAGATGGCCTTCTGACCAGGGCACGAAAACTGTCTGCTCACTTCCGCCGTTCAACCGCCGCAGCTGAGCGACTTGCATTGCTCCAGAAGTCTTTCGGCCTGCCGGTACAACGCCTGAAATGCAATGTGGTGACACGCTGGAATTCGACTCTCCACATGTTACAGCGACTGTGGCAGCACCGCCGAGCCCTGTTGCAATACGTCATGACGTATAGCCTTGGCCAACGAGATGCAGAGGTGGGGCAGATCACCCTGATGGAGTGGTCTCAGATCAAGGACCTATGCACCCTTCTGCACAGTTTCGACATGGCGACGAATATGTTTAGCGCTGACAATGCCATTAACAGCATGACAATTCCAGTCATTTACATGCTGGAGCACATGCTAAACATTATTCGGAGTCAGGTGGTGGGACAACAGGAAGGGGAGGAACTACAGGAGGATTCATATGCGCAAGACACAACAACATCACCAAGGTCCAGACGTTCATCATCACCAACGCGGCAGGCATGGGACCATGGGGGACATGGATCAACAAGGGCGCATGGTAGCAGGCGAAATGTTGAGGAAGGT
The DNA here is from genome assembly GCF_048569485.1 of Anomaloglossus baeobatrachus. Classification (NCBI taxonomy): domain Eukaryota; kingdom Metazoa; phylum Chordata; class Amphibia; order Anura; family Aromobatidae; genus Anomaloglossus; species Anomaloglossus baeobatrachus. The sequence goes on from NC_134353.1 coordinate 722,032,889, forward strand.
GCAAGAGAACATGAAGAGATGGAGGACGAACTGTCCATGGACATGGAAGACTCAGCGGATGAGGGAGACCTTGGTCAAATTTCTGTTGAAAGAGGTTGGGGGGAGATGTCAGAGGAAGAAAGAACGGTTAGCACCTCTATGCCACAAACACAGCGTGGACTTAGTCCGCATGGCTGTGCAAGACACATGAGCGCCTTCTTGCTGCACTACCTCCAACATGACCCTCGTATTGTCAAAATTAGAAGTGATGATGACTACTGGCTTGCCACACTATTAGTTCCCCGGTACAAGTCCAAATTTTGTGACATAATTCCAGACATAGAAAGGGACGCACGTATGCAGGAGTATCAGCAGAAGCTGTTACTCGATCTTAGCTCGGCTTTTCCACCAAACAACCGTGCAGGTGCAGGGAGTGAATCTCCTAGTTGTAACTTGACAAACATGGGATGATCTCATCATCATCAACAGTCTACCCGTACCAGTAGCACCGTATCTGGTGCTGGTAACAGCAATTTTATGGAATTCAAATCTTGAAAAATGGCCAGAGGTCTCAACTTTCGCCTTGGAGATTTTGTCGTGTCCAGCTGCCAGCGTTGTCTCTGAACGTGTCTTCAGTGCTGCTGGGTGTGTGCTGACAGATATGCGCACGCGTCTGTCCAGTGACAATGTGGACAGAATAACGTTCATCAAAATGAACAAGTCATGGATCCACAAGGAATTTACTACCCCTGTGTCATCCTAGGGAGAGTAAATGCTTGTGGATTTGGAATGTGCTTGATGCAAATCAAAACATCCTGTTTGCAACTAGGGCACAAGTGATGGGGTGTCTGTGGGGCCCAATTTTTGGAAAAAAGGGAGACTCCGTTTGGAGTAACCCTTGCTTGCTGTGTTTTTTAAAAGGAGCCAAGATGAACAAGTCATGGTTCAGCAAAGACTTTGCTACCTACCCCGGTGTCATCCTGGGGACGGTTAAGTATGGCGTATTTTTGAATGTGCTTGATGCAAATCTACCTGTGAAGTGTACAACTGGGGCACAAGTGCTGCCACTGAAGGGGTGGGTGTGTGTGGGGCCCAATTTTTGGAAAAAAGGGAGACTCCGCTTGGAGTAACCTTTGCTTGCTGTGTTTTTTAAAAGGAGCCAAGATGAACAAGTCATGGTTCAGCAAAGGCTTTGCTACCTACCCCGGTGTCATCCTGGGGACGGTTAAGTATGGCGTATTTTTGAATGTGCTTGATGCAAATCTAGCTGTGAAGTGTAAAACTAAGGGACAAGTGCTGCCACTGAATGGGTGGGTGTGTGTGGGCCCCAAGTTTTGGAAAAATGGGATACTCCGCTTGGAGTTACCTTGCGGTGTTTTACATGATTTTAGAAGGGCGTGCCATGCCTATATCTGTGTCTCCTCCTCTTTTTCCTTGACCAGCTCTTTTGTTTTCGCATGAGTATATGTCCTTGTCACTTTCCCATGTGTTTGTGTTGTGTTGTGAGTTGTTTTTCACCTTTTGGACACCTTTGAGGGTGTTTTCTAGGTGTTTTTATGTGTTTGTGAATGCCTGCCATTGTTTCCTATGCGGTTCGAGTTCGGTTCTTTGAACGTTCGACGAACTGAACTCGAACGAGACCTCCGTTCGACGAACCGAACTCGAGCCGAACCACGACAGGTTCGCTCATCTCTAGTGAGGACAGAGCTGGTTGCGCAGTGGTATACTTGACTGAGGGTTATTGTAGGTTGTAGGCTTGTTGGAGGAGATGGGTCTTCAGGTTGCTCTTGAAGCTTTCCACGGTAGGGAACAGTCTGATATGCTGAGCTAGAGTATGGGGGAGGCACGGGAGAAATCTTGTACACGATTGTGGGAAGAAGAGATAAGAGAGGAGTAGAGAAGAAGATCTTGTGAATATCTAAGGTTGCGTGCAGCTACCAGGTACCAGGAAACTAGGTCACAGATGTAAGGAGGAGACAGGTTGTGGATGACTTTGTATGTCATGGTTAATGTTTTGAACTGCAGTCGTTGGGCGATGGGAAGCTGGTGAAGAAATTGGCAGAGAGGCAAGGCTTGGGAATAGCGAGGGGAGAGGTGGATTAAGCGGGCCGCAGAGTTTAGGATAGATTGGAGGGGTGCAAGAGTGTTAGAAGGGAGGCCAGAGAATGGTATGATTATGGTATATAATGATGATCACGTGATCGGGGACCAAAAAAGAACCCAGATCATGATCTCCTGGGTCTTAGCTACCCTGGTAGCTGAGACCCCGGTGATTGTCTGACACTAGGTGGCGCTATAGACTTATTCCTGAGCACCATTAGAAAGCGGAGCTGAGCAATAAGGCCTCTTAATCATCACTTCTAAAAGACGTGTCGGCAATTGTTAAGGGGTTAATTGACATTTTAAGGACTCACTTCATCAGAGAATTCTAATAATTAGTGATTTGCTTCACAACTCCATTTTACACATTATATAAGACTGAATCAGCTAGAGAAGGTTCATATGACTTCAGGCTCACTCAGGCGATTATCCTCATGATGCAGCTGACCAGGCTAAATTTTACAATTCTGACCAGTGTCATTTTATGTGGTTATAACTCTGGAATGCTTCAAAGAAAACCAATGATTGTGAGATTGCTTTTCCGTGACATATTTTTATTTCATCACAGTGTTAAAATTAGGAAGGTATTTTTGTGTTTATTTGTCAAAAAGTTTGAAATTTGGCAAAAATGTAGAAAATTTCCAAAATTTCAAATTTTGGTTTAAAGGCATAAAAATTCAGCGACTTATGTGACATAATATAGTGAATAATTAATATTTACCATATGTCTACTTTATATCAGCACATTTTATAAAACATATTTTTTTTAGCTAGGTAGATGGATACAAAGTTTTTCAGCAATGTCTCATAACAAAAAGATTTACAAAAAATTTTTTTAGGGACCACATGACATTTGAAGTGACTTTGAGAGTCCTATATTGGTGCTGGCTTTTTGTTTTTTCTTCATTGAATTGGTCGGTGGTTGACCTCCACCTTGCTATGCACCCCAATTTGGGATGTATTCCATCTGTCTGGATTTTGGCGGTTGGTGACTGTTCACATTGTCATCAGGCTTTGTCCACAGGCTATTTACTTTATGCAGCATTTGCTTGGACCTGTCCCGCCCACAGCCATGACTCAGTCATGGGTACGGGATTGAAATAGACCAGGTGAGTGCTGCTAAGAGCAGTTCTACTATTCATATGTGAGGCCGTATGGCACATTTTATAAAAATATTTTAATGTAGGACTGCTTCAAATGAGATTTGCCGTGACGTGGTGAAGCAGCTCAAGAAATTGCAATTTTTTGCCAAAAATCTCAAAAATTTTTTAAAATAAGTACAGTTTGGAATGTTTAGTGCTGTAGTGCACATTTGGTGCTGGCTTTTTGTTTTTTCTTCATTGAATTGGTCGGTGGTTGACCTCCACCTTGCTATGCACCCCAATTTGGGATGTATTCCATCTGTCTGGATTTTGGCGGTTGGTGACTGTTCACATTGTCATCAGGCTTTGTCCACAGGCTATTTACTTTATGCAGCATTTGCTTGGACCTGTCCCGCCCACAGCCATGACTCAGTCATGGGTACGGGATTGAAATAGACCAGGTGAGTGCTGCTAAGAGCAGTTCTACTATTCATATGTGAGGCCGTATGGCACATTTTATAAAAATATTTTAATGTAGGACTGCTTCAAATGAGATTTGCCGTGACGTGGCGAAGCAGCTCAAGAAATTGCAATTTTTTGCCAAAAATCTCAAAAAAATTTTAAAATAAGTACAGTTTGGAATGTTTAGTGCTGTAGTGCACATTTGGTGCTGGCTTTTTGTTTTTTCTTCAGTGTTAAAATTAGGAAGGTATTTTTGTGTTTATTTGTCAAAAAGTTTGAAATTTGGCAAAAATGTAGAAAATTTCCAAAATTTCAAATTTTGGTTTAAAGGCATAAAAATTCAGCGACTTATGTGACATAATATAGTGAATAATTAATATTTAGCATATGTCTACTTTATATCAGCACATTTTATAAAACATATTTTTTTTAGCTAGGTAGATGGATACAAAGTTTTTCAGCAATGTCTCATAACAAAAAGATTTACAAAACATTTTTTTAGGGACCACATGACATTTGAAGTGACTTTGAGAGTCCTATTTCACATAAAATACCCAAAAGTGACACCATTCTAAAAACTAAAACCCTCAAACTACTCAAAACTACATCCAAGAAGTTTATTAACCCTTCAAACACTTCAGGTGCTTCACAGGAATGAATGCAATTTGAAGGAAAAAATAAATAAATTTACATTTCACCTAAAAGTGTTGCATTAGCTTCAATTTATTCATTTTCACAAGGGATAGCTTAACAAATTGGAGGCTTAAAATTTGTTACACAGTTTTATCTGAGTGTGCTGATATCCCACATGTGGTTAAAAACCTCTGTTTTTACAAATGGGAGAGCTCGGAAGCTAAGGAATAGCAATTAAATCACAAATTTGTCTGAGACCTCAAACACACATCCGTGAAACACGTGCGTGTTTGGTCCGTTTCCATATATACCAGAGACACGGACAAACGTGCACCAATATTATGCTATGTTTGAGGTCACACGTGCGTTTTTCCATATGGTCCGTGTGTCCGTGTCTGTGTTACGTATGTGTATCCGTTTTGCACGGATGCATGTCCGTTTTCTGCACGGAACACACACACATGGACCCAATGGAAGTCTATGGGTCTGTGAGCACACGTACGTGACATGGATGCATCTCCGCATGCTCCGTGTACATTTTGTGCTTTTTTCTAGCGATGTCGGTCATTCTTTCTTTTTCTGTGTATGTCGGTCAATCTCCCTCAGTCCATCGGTCGGTCTCTCTGTCTTGTTTGTCCCTCTCTCAGTCTGTCGGTCAGTCTCCCCCCTCTCTCATACTCACCGTTCCCCAATCACCGGCGCGGCACTGCACAGCTGTTAAAAAAACTCTGGTGGCTTGTACTATTTTGAAAAAGCCAGCCGCTCATTAATCAATCTCGTATTCCCTGCTTTCCCCGCCCACCGGCACCTATGATTGGTTGCAGACACACCCCCACGCTGAGTGACAGCTGTCTCACTACATCCAATCACAGCCGCCGTTGGGCGTGTCAATATCGAGCAGTAAAATAAATAAATAATTAATTTTAAAAAAATGACGTGCGGTTCCCCTCATTTTGATACCAGCCAGGGTAAAGTCAAACGGCTGAAGGCAGGTATTCTCAGGATGGGGAGCCCCACATTATGGGGAGCCCCCCAGCCTAACAATATCAGCCAGCAGCCGCCCAGAACAGCCGCATCCATTAGATGCGACAGTTCTGGGACTCTACCTGGCTCTTCCCGATTTGTCCTGGTGCGTTGGCAATCGGGGTAATAAGGAGTTAATGGCAGCAGCCCTTAGCTGCCACTATGTCCAAGATTAATCATGTCAGGCATCTCCCCAAGATACCTTCCATGATTAATCTGTAAGTTACAGTAAATAAACACATACACCCGAAGAAATCCTTTATTTGGATTAAAAAACACTAACAAATACCCTCGTTTACCACTTTATTAAGCCCAAAAAAGCCATCCATGTCCGGCGTAATCCACGGAGGTCCCGCATCGCTTCCAGCTCTGCAACATGAAGGTGACAAGAGCTGCAGAAGAACACCGCCGCTCCTGCCAGCTCCACACAGCAACTGTGGTGAGAAGCGCGATCAGCGATGATGTCACTCAGGTTACTCGTGACCATCGCTGGATCCTCCAACTGTGACTGCAAGTCGCCCGAGGGACAGCGATTAAGTCACAGGTGAGTTGTGGTCACGGGTGGAGGATCCAGCTAGCCGCGGGTAACCTGAGTGATGGCAGCGCTAATTGCGCTGCTCACTTCAGTCACTCAGGGGATTAGCGGTCACTAGTGAGTCCTTCACGGGTGACCGCTAATCAGTACGCGACACAGATAGAGCCGCGGTATGACAATGAAGTCAGGTGAAGTTCACCCGAGTTAATTGTCATCGCGCATCGCTGTCTGCTGTCAGCCAACATGTATCAACGTCATTGTGCATCACACACGGAACATTTCACATGGGCAACACACGGACATGTCACTTACGTATCTCACGCAAACACGGACATTCAACACACACACACGGCTAGCATATGCAATTCACACAGATGCCACACATACCATAAAAACGGACTTAAAAATGGAAAACGGACCCGAAAAACAAAACGTAACACACGTGCGTGTTTTTCACGGATTTGTGTCGGAGGCCTGAAATTGATTGCATACACCATGTTGAATTTGTAGGGCCCCTAAGGTACGTAAACAGTAGAAACCTCCCAAAGGGACCTCATTTTGGAAACTAGACTCCTCAAGAATTTTATCCCGGGGTGTAGTGAGCATTTTCAGACACTTCACAGAATTTGATATCAATACATCATCATATTGATACTTTTCTTTTTTTCCATAGATATGTTGCTGTAGCACCAAATTTCCCCTTTTTTGCAAGAGGTAACACCAAAAAGTGGACCACACAGTTTGTTACTCACTTTCTTATGAGCGCGGTGATACCCCACATGTAGACAAAACTTTCTGTTTGTACAAATGGGAGGGCTTGGAATGGAAGGAGCAATAGTTAAAGGAAACTAATCAGCAGGATTTTCTGTAGTCAGCGCATGCGTGTACCGTGCTTTCAGACTCCAATTTATTGAAGACACTATGAATAAGACTATAAGCGGCAATGGTGCATTTGCAGACTGATTTTTTTTCTTTCATGTGCCTACAGGCCCCCACCACTCATAATCTTCTCCACAGTGTCTTCAATAAAATGGCACGGGAGATTGTGGTACACGCATGCGGTGACTCCGACGCCATTTCAATGAAGACATCATTAACTATCAATGCACATGCGCTGCCAACAGTGGTAATGGTGGTGCAGAGCAAAATTGAAATATAGAAAAGGGGGCAAGCCAGAAGGACACAGCAGGAGGAATATACTCAGAGGACCCGACCCACAAAGCCCCACCCCTCTGTACACGTAAATGAAAGAATGCACAAATTTCTGGACCTAAATGAACTTTTTTTCTGCAATCAACAAACAACAACAAACAGTAGAATCTCCCAAAAGTGACCCCATTTTGAAAAATAAACTGCTTGACGATTTTATCCAGGAGTATGAGCATATGTGTAAGGGTCTCTATGACCTGAAATGCGTAAGGCAGTTATGATTTAAAACATGTATGTTTTTAACATGTTTCATGAATATTGGATGTCTATTTTTCACTGAAGACTGGACTACGGGTGCTGGATTACCACTTACTCTTATTTAAGGAGACACACCAGCTATAATAGCCCAATTTTCTCATTCTCAATTGGGCTCAAAAGCTCCTGACATGAACTATGGGGCACAGCACCTCTGTTGTCGAAATTAATGGTACAAAAAGCTTTTATTTCATCTATAGCAAACATTTTTTATGACACGCTATCACTGTACTATAAATTAACTTTATGCTTGTATGTTTGTTATACTGTGCATGTCTACAGGGGTGGCCGGGGCCGCAGCCTGGACTCTGTCCTTCTATTATCATGTGGCCCTACTCTAACTTTGGCCCACACCCCAGTCTTCTCCACAAAGCAAGGGCATAAGGGTGTTTGGCAGTGGTCCTGGTCGGGTGGGTTGACTTTGTCTGTTAAAGCCATACATCTATGCAAGTTCTCGAATAATCCAGGATACTCCAGCTGGAAATTGATGAACTCAGAATCAGTTTTCTTATTCAACAATCTTATACTAACAGTTACACACAATACTTTAGTCACATCATTACTGTGGGCACCACGCAAGAACATTGATTACATGGAACGCTTTATTTCAAAAAACACCTCTACCACAGACTGATCCTTGGTTCTTGGTTCTAATGCTGCTCTTATACTGTTTTTTCCTTTACTTTCTGACACCATGTTTCCACTCAGTAAAGTCATAGAGTCTTGCTTGGGTATGGTGGCACCCAGCCCTGAAGGATAACTAGGTTCACTAATGGTTCTTACCAACATGCGCATGCCATGGGACAGAGTTCATTCACTTAGCGTCACCTTGCTGACCTGTTCGGCCAAGTCTATATCAGCCCTCCGCTACTAGACTAGTTCTACTGGATGCAGTTGCAACCTAGGATTCCTGGGTTGGGTTTGATACTCATTTTGATGGGATAGAGCACTCCACTGTTCCGGTCTATGTTGCAGTTTATTTTTATGGTTTTAGACCTGCCAAGTACCGTACAACTATTCTCAAACCTAGGTATGTGCTGGCTTGCACACTACCAATTTTTTCTGAACTTATCTTTACACTATTCTTTGCTTAACTAAACCTCATCTCTGCCTCTATATATATTCTCCTTAACCCCTTCTAGTATTTTTAACTGTTCACTGTCTTGCTAGTCCTAGGCAACCTCTAACATCTTGCACAGAAGCAGGACCAAAACCGGCCACTTAATAGCCACATGTGCAACATAAACATAAATACATCAGCAATATGTACACATTCATTACATCAACTGAGGTCTTCAGGGGAAGTGTGCATGAGTCCAGAAGCCCATTGCATACAGTATGTAATATTTGTGTTATATTGTATGCATGGATGTAATATTCTGAATGAGTAAAGATTCTCCAACCGTGAAGTTTTATAGATATCTAATAGTATGAATCACATTTGCAACATTCTGTTAATATTTTATCCCTCGTGTGAAAATCATACAAATCTTGAACACAAACATACAGCAAAAGAAAATTAGTTAAACAAATTATTATTTATGCACTTTTCCTTAACTGCAAACATAATACAGGTTTCTCTATACATGCCAACTTGCCTGAGGGTGTACGGCACAAATCTACGTGAAAAAAATTGAAATGAAAAGTATTTAGAGATAGATCTGTAAAATATTTTTTCTCAACGATTTACTTGTAAACACATTTATACAGCATAGTAAACCAGAATATGCTACAAGCACAGCCACATACAGTCTTGAGATTTCTCATTAACGACATAGCCTCTGAAAACAGTGAGGCATCTGCTACTGTATTACTGGCTATACCAACACCATCTGCTGCACTTACCAAGGCCTCTCTCAACAAAAATTACAGCTAATTTTCAGTCCCTTGATTAATGATTTTGTAAAATAGAATACAAAAACATTTTGGGTGAAGCTGCTGAAAATCAAAATACACCTGCTAAATGTGAAATGAAAACACCAAGGCCGCTGGAGCCGGGAGCACAGATGTTATTGGATCGTATTCATGTTAAAATTACTTGTGGCAAAATTAGTTACCTGTTCACAATCTTATTGAATTGCCTTCTAATTAACAGTTGCTTATTATTTCCATTTCTTTGTGTCAATGAGAAACGACTTGTATCAACTACTATGTATGAAGAAAACCATATGAAATTAAAAGAGTTTGGGACATTTTCTGAAATAGACATTTCCTAACAGCTACAAGACAAAAAAGATGAAAAATGAAGAGAGATGTATAGTGATAAGTGAGCAATACAGTGCTCGGTACTTGAATTGAGCAAATCGGACTGCTCGAGTTCTCCTCTCAAGTAATGAGTAAAATGGAAATCAATGAGAAACTCAAACATTTTTTTTGGCAGACCCTCCCAGGAGGTTTGGGGTGCAGTAAAATGACTGAAATGGATTAAAAAACTGCTCATTTGGATCGGGAACAGCATGAGGAAGACACTTGAACACATCTCTGACTTCCAGGTTACTGCTGGTAACAATATTATTAGAGTATTACTCTACATTTACGGACTGACAAAATATACCAACCAAAAGACGTCTTAGACTATGTTCACACAGCATTTTTGCTGTGTTTTTCCACTTTTGATTTGCTTTCAATTGTGCAAAAAAATCTGTAAAAAGGCTTCAAAAATGTTGCAAAAATGCGCAAGGAATTGACAGGCTTCTTCTTTAAAACATGCAGCAGTTTTGCATTTCAGTCAGAAAAAAATGAATTGTGTGCAAGAGATTTCTGAAATCTTTTCCCATGGGACTCCTAGTCTTGTAAAGCATTTTTGCTAAGTGCAAGGCCTATGAAAAATTTAAAGGAGAGATTGCAATACACCCTTGAATACACGTAGAGGATGGCCTCAAAAAACATTTTTTTCAATATTTGGAAAGAGTGGGACTCTTATGGGCAACGGCTTCCCAATGTTAGAATGAGATGCTAAAGTACACCCTGAAACACATGTAGAATAGGAGCTTAGAATAAGTTTACATTTAGGAGTGGGACTTCTGTGACCAACAATAAGGAGTTCTTAATTTGAGGCACCTACTCAGAGTACAACTGGCACAAAAAGGGACTTCAGTATCTGACTCTGTTATTGCTCCAGCTAAGGAGTGCATCAGTTCCTCCAGTGCTATCGCCGAGGCTTCAAGCAGCTTAGAGGCTGCAAATAGATTGAAACAGGGGTTTCAAAAAAATGTTTTTATTTCCTTGGAAACTTTTACCAAGGAAAATTCATGAACCATGTGGGGGGAAACTTTTCCAACCCATCCCTTGGAAAGAACAGCACAAGTCCTTTGTCCATTTATTCACACAAGAGGTGCATATAGGCCTTTCTCCCATTGTATCAATGTATCTTTATTTTTTCTTACATGGAGTCGAGCCAAATCTGAGGCTCACTGGCAGCAGTCACTGCTTCCTCCTTGCTTAAGTTGATTCAATTTTTTTTTCTTCCACCAGAGGCATAATTATTAATAGGTGCATCAGTCTGTCAACTGAAAGTGATGACAGGCTGACTTTTCTCAAAGTGAGAAAATAAAGCTGATTCAAAAATTCTTTTTTTCTCATGTATTCCCATGCACAGATTTCCACCTAAAAAGAGTATATTGTTCATGTTTTTTTTTTTTTCTCCTCTTCCTTCTACAAATCCACAAAAGTCATTACGTGGCACTGGCTTATAATTTTCTGAGTGCCATTAGGTATTCTTTATTTATAATTTTTAGAGGCCCAATAGGCGGCCCTCAATCATAATTTTAGGGGGCCAAAATCCTGCCCTCACTCATAATTTTTAGAGGGTCATCAGGCGACCCTCCCTCGTAATTTTTAGAGGGGCAGGAGGCACTTACTCATAATTTTACTAGCTGCAGATTTGAGCACATGTAGAGTCTCACAGTCCACATTCACAGCTCCCTCAATGCCTAATTTTATTCTATTGAGTTTTAGTGCCGCCCGAGGCATAATAACTAGTAAGTACACCTGCTTATCAACTGAAAATGCTGACAGGCTAACTGTTCTCAAAATTAACAAGGCTTGGACTGACCTCAACATGTCAACAGGTGACATTAGCATAGCATAAAGTCAATTCAAATGTTCCTTCTTTTCCTTCCCATGCACACCCTCAAACCTAAAAAAAAGAATACTGTTTATAGTTTCTTCTTTTTCTTGTCTTCCAACAACCACGGTCAATTTATTCATTTATTTATTTATTTATTCCTTTATGTGAGTGGCCAAAAGCATCAGCTCCTCTGGGATTAGAGTGCCAATAATGTAACAGTCCCCTTTCTTTACGCCCTGCTTCTGTAAACCAGACTGAAAGTTCTTCTGGAGAAGAGGGGTATTAATATTTTTCAGAGTTCCCAAGACCTCTCCTCATGACTAATGCACTTCCAATAAATTAGGAAAAGGAAACACACACTATGCATGGCTAAGATGTCTCTCTTTCTCAAAGATGTTTTTAGAGCAGCAGACTGAGGTGAGACACCAGGGTAGCTGAAGAAGTGACTCAGTACAACAGGAGGGAATAGAGACATGTTTACTGGAGACCTCGTTAATCTGACTGATGACCTCAAATGGACCCAGCTTGAAAGATGAAATTTTAAGATGGATGTGTTTAGAAGAGAGAGAGAATGTTTATAGGGAGAAAGTGAGGAGGGTCTAATTGCCTTTTCGGCTCATGTCCCTTCATCTAGGCAAACTAATTCTCTGTCTCGCTATCTCTCTCTCTCTCTTGAGATAGAGAGAGAGAGAGAGAAAGAGAGAAAGAGAAAGTATTTAGTGTCCTCCCAGATCTTGGACTACAGCGGGCTTTACACGCTGCGACATCGCTAATGCGGAGTCGTTGGGGTCACGGATTTTGTGACGCACATCCAGCCGCATTAGCGATGCCGTTGCGTGTGACACCGATAAGCGATTTTGCATCGTTGCAAAACCGTGCAAAATCACTAATCGGCGACACGGGGGTCCATTCTCAATTATCGTTACTGCAGCAGTAACGAAGTTGTTCCTCATCCCTGCGGCAGCACACATCGCTGCGTGTGACGCCGCAGGAGCGAGGAAGCTCTCACTACCTGCCTCCCGGCCGCTATGAGGAAGGAAGGAGGTGGGCGGGATATTACGTCCCGCTCATCTCCGCCCCTCCGCTGCTATTGGGCGGCGGTTCAGTGACGTTTCAGTGACGTCGCTGTGACGCCGCACGGACCGCCCCCTTAGAAAGGAGGCGGTTCGCCGGTCACAGCAACGGCGCCGGACAGGTAAGTATGTGTGACGGCTCTGGGCGATGTTGTGCGGCACGGGCAGCGATATGCCCGTGTCGCGCAACAAATGGGGGCGGGTACCCACACTAGCGATATCAGGACCAATATCGCAGTGTGTAAAGTAGCCTTAAGAATAGAAGGCTGAAGAAATTTCCAGAGATCCTTCCAGGGGTTTACAGATAGCCCTCCAGAACCGAGATGTGAATTGAACTGTTAAATATGATGTATTGTGAAAAACTGTGAAATCGGAAGATGTGTTGGATAAAAACTGCATGCTTCAGGGAAGAGGGCAATCCAGGCAGTGGGATAAATTGAGGTATCTTAGAGTAGCGGTCCTCCGCCATCCAAATGACGGAGCAGCCAGAAGACACACGAAGGTCCATGATGAAGTCGATGTCAATGTGTAACCATAGATTGGAGGGTATGGGAAGTGGTAGTAGCCAACTGGAAGGAAGTTGTTTTCGGGTCTTATTCTAGGCACAGGACTGACATGAAGCAACAAAGTCCATAATATCCTTACAAAGACATGGTAACCAATTGTGACTCAAACACTAGGGGGGTGGCTCACCTCTACTCTTAACATAAGGATACATTTCTTGAGTGGTCTAGGTTCCAAAATGAGGACTAGAGCTGAGCCACCCCCCTAGTGTTCGAGTTCGGTTCAGTTTGTCGAGTCGAACGGCGGGTGTGTTCGGTGAACGTTTGGCGAACGTTCGGCGAACGTTCGACGAACACCTTTGAACCTCATTGAAAACAATGGCAGGCAAAAACAAACACATACAAACACATTATACTTGTACACAGACAGTTAATAAACATTGCCATTATACCTACAGGTCCCCCCAATGCTTCCTGCACTCTGTCTCCCGCCGCTTTTCCTTCCGATCATCGCTGCGCCCTCCTGGTAACCAGCACAGACGAAAAGACCTTCAGTGACGTTGTCATAGCATGTGACCAGTCGTTTGAGCATCTGCACTGGCAAGATGCTCCGGCACATGGTCGGTTCCCCGTTCCTGCATGTCGGCGTTTTTTACAGAGTCAGCCCTCTTTACAGAGTCAGCCCACATGCAAGGACTGGATGCCACAGCCGGTCAATAGCGGCAACGGGAATCAGGTGATCGGAGATCACCATTGCTATAGTAACCCGCCTGTCAGATTACTATTTCAACGGTGGCAGCGGTGACGTCACCGCTTACAAATCACAGCCTCTGCTCACTCACCGAGTAATTAGACTGCACGGAAGCAGCAGCGTCTTCCTCCCATGCAGTGCTGTCTGATGTAGCAGACCTGCATGGGTTGAAGGAGAAAGAAGACAGAAGACCAGGATTGTGGAGGGGTGAGAGGGAGTAATAAACATGGAGTCTCTAAGTGTGTCTGTGTATTTATTTCTATTAAAGTCTTTTTTCTCTGTGTGTTGTCTTGTTTTTAACTCTTTATTGGAGATTCTTAATGGCCGGGTCAAACTTGCCTGACATTAAGAATCTCTGGCTTAATACTAGCTAGTAAAACAAAGCTAGTATTAACCCATTATTTCCCAGCGAGCCACCCATCACAAGGGCAGCTGGAAGAGTTGGATACAGCGCCAGATGATGGCGCTTCTATGAAAGTGCCATTTTCTGGGGCGACTGCGGACTGCAATTCGCAGCAGAGGGGCCCAGAAAGCTCGGGCCAACCTGTGCTGCGGATTCCAATCCCCAGCTGCCTAGTTGTAGCTGGCTGGAGACAAAAATGGGGCGAAGCCCATGTCATTTTTTTTTTTATTATTTCATGAAATTCATGAAATAATTAAAAAAAGGGTTTCCCTATGATTTTAGTTTCCAGCCGGGTACAAATAGGCAGCTGTACCTGCCTGCTGTACCTTGCTAGCATACAAAAATATGGCAAAGCCCACGTCAATTTTTTGGTGGGCAAAAAACTCCTGCATACAGTGATGGATGGAGTATACTGAGCCTTGTAGTTCTGCAGATGCTGACTGCTATCCTGCATACACTAGTGAATGAAGCATGCTGAGCCTTGTAGTTCTGCAACTGCTGTCTGCTCACCTGCATACACTAGAGAATGGAGCATGCCGAGCCTTGTAGTTCTGCTCCCCCTGTCTCTCTCTCCAGCATACAGTCCTGGATGCAGCATGCTGAGCCTTGTAGTTCTGCAGCTGCTGTCTGTTCTCCTACATACACTAGTGGATAAAGTATGCTGAGCCTTGCAGTTCTGCTCCCCCTGCCTCTCTCTCCAGCATACAGTCCTGGATGGAGGATGCTGAGCCTTGTAGTTCTGCAGCTGCTGTCTGCTCTCCTCCATACAGACAGACAGCAGACAGCAGCTGAAAAACTACAAAGCTCAGCATACTCCATCCAGGACAGTATGCAGGATTTTTTTGGCCCCCCTTCCATAAAATTACGTAGGCTTCGCTATGTTTTTGTATGTTAGCCAAGTACAGCAGGTAGCTACGGGCTGGCCCCAACCCCCAGCTGCCCGGTTGGGAACCAAAAATATAGGGAAACCATGAATTTCTAGTACAGATAAAAAAAAACACAACACACAGAAAAATATTTTTATTAGAAATAAAACACAACACAATTAGTGACTTTTCCTTTTTGAAAAAAAGAACCCCCTTCCACAGTAATCCTGGGTCAAGGGTCCCACGCCGTCCAATCCGGATCCAATATCATTTAATCGGTTTGCTGGAAGGCAAAGCGATCAGATGATGTGTCAGGTTCAAGGGCCTGAATCACATGACACAGCAGCTGATTGTATAACCGGCTTATATACAATCAGCTGATGCATCAGTGCAAAAAAAAAAACAAAAAAAAAACTACACACTTCTGTCCAGACTCCAGTCCGACAGTAGCAGCTGATAGTTTAAAAGCCGGCTTCACCGCTCGACTAAGGCCCTGTTCCCACGGGAGCTTGCTTCTGCAGATTTTGCGGCAGAAAACCTGTGCATTTATCTGGATTTTCCAGGTAAATCCGCAGGTTTCAGCATGTACAGCCACTCCCCATGTTATCCTAAGGGACATGGGGAGTGCTTTGTCCACGTTGCGGAATGTGCGGTTGCGGAATATACTGCGGATATCCCGCAGCCGCACATAACTGTATGTCAATTATTCCTGCGGCATTACCTGCGGAAATCCCCTGTTCGGTCCCATACTTACCTGCCTTGATAGCAAACACCGGTCATTTTCCCTCGGCGCACAGGAGCAGAAAGGAGGAGGAGGGCAGGGCCTGCAGGAGCTCCGGTCATGTGACAGCCGGAGCTAATTGAGGCTCGCCCACCTTCTCCTTCACAGTGTAAACACAACCAGAGACGGAGAGAAGTGCTGCGTGATGGAGGTATGAACTCCCCGATCACTCAGCACTTGTTCTGCATTGAAGATCCAGTGCCGAAGCCATGGTACTGTATCCTCAATGCAGAATGCCCGCACCATGTCCGCAGGACATTCCGCAAATAAACCGCAGCATGTAAACAGACAAAGTTGTGCTGCGGTTTTCTGGGAGATCTTGCAGAATGTCCTGCGGATATAACCGCAGGACACTTTTCCCCGTGGGCACAAAGCCTTATAGTGTCAGCTGATTCCGTCAGGTTCCACAAATAAGAAGAATGAAACCGCACCAAAGCTGATATTTTTCATCCGGTAATT
Organism: Anomaloglossus baeobatrachus; assembly: GCF_048569485.1. Taxonomy (NCBI): domain Eukaryota; kingdom Metazoa; phylum Chordata; class Amphibia; order Anura; family Aromobatidae; genus Anomaloglossus; species Anomaloglossus baeobatrachus. The sequence goes on from NC_134353.1 coordinate 722,049,072, forward strand.
CTTTATTCCATAACCGAGGTTAAAAGGTGTAAGCTGTCAGCGGGTAAAGGAGACCTGGATGCGGCCCCTCGCTGCGGTCAAGTTACCTCATCAGCTGATCATCACCAGGCCTGCGAGAGAGAAAAGAAAGAGAAAATAGAAAGAGAAAAAAGAGAGAAAAAAGAAAGAGAAAATAGAAAGAGAAAAGAGAGAGAGAAAAGATTGAGAGAAAAGATTGAGAGAAAAGAGAAGAGAGAGAAGGAGAGAGAGAAGAGAGAGAGATAAAAGAGGAGAGAGAGAAGAGGAGAGAAGAGAGAGAAGAGAGAGAGGAGAGATATGAGAGAGGGAGAGAAAGAGAGATGAGAGAACAGAGAGAGAAGACAGAGAGAAGAGAGAGAGAGAGAGAGAGAAGAGGAGAGAAGAGGAGAGAAGAGAGAGAGAGAGAAGAGAGAGAGGAGAGAGAGAGAGAAGAGAGAGAGGGAGAGAGAGAAGAGAGAGAGACAGGAGAGAGAAGAAAGAGAGAAGAGGAGAGAAGAGAGAAGAGAGAGAGAGAAGAGACAGAGGAGTGAGAGAGAAGAGAGAGAGAAAAGAGAGAGGAGAGAGAAGAGAGAGAGGAGAGAGAGGAGAGAAAGGAGAGAGCAATGCAGCCTCATTTTGTGAACTGCTCCGATTTTAGAGGTATGTCTCGATGCTCACAGCTGATGTCTGTCTCCTCCCCTCAGTGCATAATTAAATTAAAATTATAAATAAAAAATAATTATAATTTAAAATGTAAAAAAAATTAAATAAAATTCTTTACCGGGATGGCCAGGACTCAAACTTGTGAATTAAATCTCCTTAGGCAGTAGCTCTACCCTTTGAGCCACTGCCTCAAATGAAGAGTGTAGGAAGATTTGGTAATCTTGACCTCTGTATTGCAGTAGAGAAACCAGAAGTGGATTATTCACTCCGGTGACAGCGCAGCTCACTTCAGTTGCTACGTGGAGCTGACACAGTGCGCTCTTGTTCTACCGTGGTCCCTGTGAGCTTCATGTAGCAGAGTTGAAAGCGCCTTGTGGATTACTTCGGACCTGGATTATTGTTTGGGTATTAATAAAGAGGTAATTGAGGGTGTTTTTTTTGTCTTTATTCCAAATAAAGGATTTTTCGTTGTGTGTGTTTATTTACTTTCACTTACACGTTAATTATGGAAGGTATCTCGGGGAGACGCCTGTCATGATTAACCTAACCTTATTACCCCGATTGCCACCGCACCAGGGCAATGCGGGATGAGCCGGGTAGAGACCCGGGACTGTCGCATCTAATGGATGCGGCAATGCCGGGCCGCTGCTGGCTGATATTGTTAGGGTGGTGGGCTCCCCATAATGTGGCGCTCCCCATCCTGACAATACCAGCCTCCAGCCGTGTGGCTTTATCTTGGCTGGTATCAAAATTGGGGGGGACAGAAGGGTTTTTTTAATTATTTATTTATTTTACTGCACGATATAGACCCGCCCACCGGCGGCTGTGATTGGTTGCAGTGAGACAGCTGTCACTCAGCGTGGGGGCGTGTCTGACTGCAACCAATCATGGGCGCCGGTGGGTGGGGAAAGCAGGGAATACCAGATTGAATAATGAGCAGCAGCCATTTTCAAAAGAGGAAAAGCCGCCGGAGCTTTGTGACAGTCGTGCAGCGCCGCGCCAGTGATCGGTGAGTAGGAAAGAGAGAGGGATTGTGCTGGGGACGCTGGACGCAAGCAAATACACAACGTGCGCACATAGCCTTACTGTGAAAAGCCACATTTTTGGTGATCGAACCGTTATCGAACGATAATTCGAACTGCCGAACTTGAAGCAAATCGTTTGAGTTCGTCGAACAACTCGAACACCGCCCTAAATCACTCGAATTTGAAATTGGCGAACGGTTCGAATTGAACATCTCTCATCTCTAGTCGGGAGATGAGAAGAAGAGTTTTCTTCAGACCAGCATGGAAGCCCACCTTAGACGAGTGACTCCACTGAAGAACCCTCTTTCTGTTAGGTTCTGAAACAAAGGTTTTTCCAGGAGGTAGCCGGGACAGGCTAACTTGAGCCACAGAAATTATTTTAATAGGACTGATGATATGCTGGGAATCCTCTTCCTGATCAGTGGTGAGAAAGGACTGTGAAAGCTCATTAGCCTTGATATTCTTGTCTGCCAGCCAGTAGTGTAGAAGGAAATCAAAATGGTCAAAAAATAAAGACCACATAGCTTGCCGAGGATTTAATCTTCATGTCGAGTGCAGATATGCCAAATGTTTGTGGTCAGTATAAATAACCACAGGATGCACCCCCTCCTCAAGAAGATAACACCACTCTTAGAAGGTAAGCTTCATAGCCAACAGCTCACGAAATCCAATGGACTAATTTTATTCAGGAGCCGAGAAAGCCTTTGAGAAGAATCTGCAGGTAACCATACTTCTGGAGGAGGACTTCTGCAAAAGCAGCGCTCTAGTCCCAGAGGAAGAAGCATCCACTTTCAGAAAAAACTGTTCATTCACTTGCGGTCTATGCAGAACATGAGCATAGGAGAAACGGAATGAAACGCTTCTTCGGCTATGGGTGAGTAATAGGAATCTGAAGTCGATCCACTATGGTCTGCTCAATGAAGTTCCCATCTGAGCCAGAATCCAGATAGGCCACCTCTGTTAAGTGGGCCTCTCCAGCTGATACTTGCACTGTTAAAGCCATGGATCAAGAAGTGTTATCTTTGCCTAGGGTGGCCTCTCCAACCAGGGGTGGGATTCAAATTTTTAACAGGTTCTGTTTGTGTGTAGGGAAGCCCCATCCATTTTTAAAATCACATTTAAGCCACACCCATTTCAAGCCACACCCATTCATCAAACATATGCATTAAGGTGGTGTCACACACAGCGACAACGACGTCGCTGCTACGTCACCATTTTCTGTGACGTTGCAGCGGCGTCCCGTCGCTGTCGCTGTGTGTGACATCCAGCAATGACCTGGCCCCTGCTGTGAGGTCGCCGGTCGTTGCTGAATGTCCAGCTTCATTTTTTGCTCATTGCTCTCCCGCTGTGACGCACACATCGCTTTGTGTGACAGCGAGAGAGCGACGAAATAAAGCGAGCAGGGAGCAGGAGCCGGAGTCTGGCAGCTGCGGTAAGCTGTAACCAGGGTAAACATCAGGTAACCAAGGGAAGACCTTTCCCTGGTTACCCGATATTTACCATCGTTACCAGCTCTTGCTGCCAGTGCTGGCTCAATGCTCTCTGCACAAGTAGCTGCAGTACACATCGGGTAATTAACCCGATGTGTACTGTAGCTAGGAGAGCAGGGAGCAAGCGCTAAGCGGTGTGCGCGGCTCCCTGCTCTCTGCACATGTAGCTGCAGTACACATTGGGTAATTAACCCGATGTATACTGTAGCAAAGAGAGCAGGGAGCCAGCGCTAAGCGCGGCTCCCTGCTCTCTGCACATGTAGCACAGCGTCGTTATGATCGCTGCTGCTTCTGCTGTGTTTGACAGCTAAGCAGCGATCATAACAGCGACTTACAAGGTCGCTGTTACGTCACAGAAAATGGTGACGTAACAGCGACGTCATTGTCGCTGTCGCTATGTGTGAACCCAGCTTAAGGGTGCAGTCTGACGGCTGTTAAAAATTGGAGCAACATTGGAATACTTCATGTTCTGGCTGCCGACTCTCCTGACCCGCTTGTGAAAGCTGCATGTATTTCCACTGTAATGGTAATCAAAAGAAAAATCACTATACCCTTTGTGCAAAGTTTTGTAATTTAAGTCCAATATTTGGGCTACAATGATGATTTTAATTGAAGTTTTAAATTGTCAAACACTCCCAATAAGTAGTAATGTAAAAATAAATATTAAACTGTGTGCTAGGACGTGAAAGATTAAAAATTTTGAACTAAATACAAATTTGTTTTTGTTTTTTTTAAAAAAACTGCACACACATCTCTGCTGCCTAAAGAGTATATATACACACAGCTCTACTGCATACACACACAAACACACACATACACACACACACACACACACACACACACGTCTGCTGCCCAAAGAGTATATACTGTATACATACAGCTCTACTGCACACGCACACATCTCTGCTGCCCAAAGAGTATACAGTATATACACACATCTCTACTGCACACACACACACACACACACACACACACATCTCTGCTGCCCAAAGAGTATATATACACACAGTTCTGCTGCCCAAAGAGTATATATACACACAGCTCACTACACACACACACACACATCTGCTGCCCAAAGAGTATATATACACACAGTTCTGCTGCCCAAAGAGTGTATATACAGTTAGGTCCAGAAATATTTGGACAGTGACACAAGTTTTGTTATTTTAGCTGTTTACAAAAACATGTTCAGAAATACAATTATATATATAATATGGTTTGAAAGTGCACACTCCCAGCTGCAATATGAGAGTTTTCACATCCAAATCGGAGAAAGGGTTTAGGAATCATAGCTCTGTAATGCATAGCCTCCTCTTTTTCAAGAGACCAAAAGTAATTGGACAAAGGACTCTAAGGGCTGCAATTAACTCTGAAAGCGTCTCCCTCGTTAACCTGTAATCAATGAAGTAGTTAAAAGTTCTGGGGTTGATTACAGGTGTGTGGTTTTGCATTTGGAAGCTGTTGCTGTGACCAGACAACATGCGGTCTAAGGAACTCTCAATTGAGGTGAAGCAGAACATCCTGAGGCTGAAAAAAAAGAAAAAATCCATCAGAGAGATAGCAGACATGCTTGGAGTAGCAAAATCAACAGTCGGGTACATTCTGAGAAAAAAGGAATTGACTGGTGAGCTTGGGAACTCAAAAAGGCCTGGGCGTCCACGGATGACAACAGTGGTGGATGATCGCCGCATTCTTTCTTTGGTGAAGAAGAACCCGTTCACAACATCAACTGAAGTCCAGAACACTCTCAGTGAAGTAGGTGTATCTGTCTCTAAGTCAACAGTAAAGAGAAGACTCCATGAAAGTAAATACAAAGGGTTCACATCTAGATGCAAACCATTCATCAATTCCAAAAATAGACAGGCCAGAGTTAAATTTGCTGAAAAACACCTCATGAAGCCAGCTCAGTTCTGGAAAAGTATTCTATGGACAGATGAGACAAAGATCAACCTGTACCAGAATGATGGGAAGAAAAAAGTTTGGAGAAGAAAGGGAACGGCACATGATCCAAGGCACACCACATCCTCTGTAAAACATGGTGGAGGCAACGTGATGGCATGGGCATGCATGGCTTTCAATGGCACTGGGTCACTTGTGTTTATTGATGACATTACAGCAGACAAGAGTAGCCGGATGAATTCTGAAGTGTACAGGGATATACTTTCAGCCCAGATTCAGCCAAATGCCGCAAAGTTGATCGGACGGCGCTTCATAGTACAGATGGACAATGACCCCAAGCATACAGCCAAAGCTACCCAGGAGTTCATGAGTGCAAAAAAGTGGAACATTCTGCAATGGCCAAGTCAATCACCAGATCTTAACCCAATTGAGCATGCATTTCACTTGCTCAAATCCAGACTTAAGACGGAAAGACCCACAAACAAGCAAGACCTGAAGGCTGCGGCTGTAAAGGCCTGGCAAAGCATTAAGAAGGAGGAAACCCAGCATTTGGTGATGTCCATGGGTTCCAGACTTAAGGCAGTGATTGCCTCCAAAGGATTCGCAACAAAATATTGAAAATAAAAATATTTTGTTTGGGTTTGGTTTATTTGTCCAATTACTTTTGACCTCCTAAAATGTGGAGTGTTTGTAAAGAAATGTGTACAATTCCTACAATTTCTATCAGATATTTTTGTTCAAACCTTCAAATTAAACGTTACAATCTGCACTTGAATTCTGGTGTAGAGGTTTCATTTCAAATCCAATGTGGTGGCATGCAGAGCCCAACTCGCAAAAATTGTGTCACTGTCCAAATATTTCTGGACCTAACTGTATATATATATATTATATATATATATATATATATATATATATATATATACACACCTCCTCATTCAAAGAATTTTCTTATGTGGAATTAAATACTTAAAAAAGTGTGAGACACCTGAAAATATGTCTTATATTCTAGATTCTTCAAAGTAGCCACCTTTTGCTTTCACTACTACTTTGCACACTCTTGGCATTCTCTTGATGAGCTTCGAGAGGTAGTCACCGGAAATGGTTTTCCAACAGTCTTGAAAGAGTTCCCAGAGATGCTTAGCACTTGTTGGCCCTTTTGCCTTCACTCTGCGGTCCAGCTCACCCCAAACCATCTTGATTGGGTTCAGGTCTGGTGACTGTGGAGGCTAGGTCAGCTGGCGTAGCACCCCATCACTCTCCTTCTTAGTCAAATAGCCCTTACACAGCCTGGAGGTGTGTTTGGGGTCAATGTCCTGTTGAAAAATAAATGTGGTCCAACTAAACGCAAACCGGATGGAATAGCATGCCGCTGCAAGATGCTGTGGTAGGCATGCTGGTTCTGTATGCCATCAATTTTGAATAAATCCACAACAGTGAAAGCAGCAAAGCACCCCCCACACCATCTGTTACGACCAGGTGGTGGAAACACTGGACCGTACACCGATTTCCCCTGAGGAGGCAGCCAGGCCGGTCACCCCGCCAGAGGGTCCTGATGCACGGCAGCCGAAGCACAATTGGTAGCTGGACAGTCCGTAGAGGAGCAGGAAAGGTGGATGGCGCAGAGTACACAAAGTTCTGGACGGTAGCCCGGGTGACGAAGCTCAGGGTCCGAGGCCGGGTTGTAGGGTCAGGCGGGATCCGGAACCTGCTGAGCGATGGAAAGGGTCACCGAACGGAGTCAGGGACTGGAGACTGGCGGAGCTGCAGAGGTGGTGGAACATCCGCCGAAGTCACCGTCAGGGTCCAGGGATGGACTTGGTTCGGAGCGACTGGCGTGGCAGGGCAGGCTCTGCGAGACAGACAGGGTTAATACAAGGCAAAGCACAGGGCAAAGCAATAAGGGGACCTGAACACTAGCTTGCTAAACACGTAGAACAGGCCCCGCCCACCAGGAAAGTGCATCTTAAAATACCCTGTACCTGTCTATGCAATTTCCTGTTTCTAGGTGCTGGCCCTTTAAGAAAGGGTCAATGACCGCGCGCGCGTCCTAATGCGCATGCGCGAGGCCCGAGTACCAGAAGCCAGTCCAGGGAGCGGTGCGGAGGAAGCAGGGGTGCCCGGCTGGAAGTCCCACGTCGCAGAGGAGCGCCGGGAGCGGGGAGCTGGACGCATGGAGGCCGCAGGCGGGGAAGAGGAGGCCGGGACCAGAGTGGTGAGCAGGGGATGCCGCCGGGGAGCGGGGAGTGGGCCACAGGGACCGGAGAGCGGGGCCAGGGGACCGGGAAGCGTGACACCATCACACCTCCTCCTCCATGCTTCACAATGGGAACCAGGCATGTAGATTTCTACAAAGACACGGTGGTTGGATCCAAAGATCTCAAATTTGGACTCATCAGACCAAAGCACAGATTTCCATTGGTCTAATATCCATTCCTTGTGTTCTTTAGCCTAAACAAGTCTCTTCTGCTTGTTGTCTGTCCTTAGCAGTGGTTTCCTAGCAGCCATTTTACCATGAAGGCCTGCTGCACAAAGTCTCCTCTTAATAGTTGTTCTAGAGATGAGAAGGTGTGTCCAAACATTTGGCCTGTACTGTGTATATATATATATATATATATATATACATCTCTACTTCACACATACACACATTTCTACTGCACACATATATACATCTGTGCTGCACACATACACACAGTTCTGCTTCACACACGCAAACATACACACACACATACACACACAGCTCTGCTGCACACACACATCTCTGCTGCCCTAAGAGTATATATACACACAGCTCTACTGCATACACACATCTCTGCTGCCCTAAGAGTATATATACACACAGTTCTGCTGCCCAAAGAGTGTATATACACATAGCTCTACTGCACACACATCTCTGCTGCGGAAGGAGTATATATACACACACAGCTCTACTGCACACACACCCCTCTGCCCAAAGCATATATATTCACACAGCTCTACTGCACACATACACACAATTCTGCTCCCCAAAGAATATATATATATATATATATATATATATATACACACATCTCTACTGCAGACATACACACTTTTCTACTGCACACATACATACATTTCTGATTTCTGCTGCACACATACACACAGCTCTCTGCACAGAGAGAGAGAGAGAGAGAGAGAGAGATGACATAACGGACACTGGGAGGGAGGATGGAGCAGCAGTGAGAGAGTGGCATCACTTCTGATACGTGGAGATTGGTGGCTTTAACGGAGACCCAGGTAAGACCCAGGGACTATAGGACAATCCAAGAGAAGTGTGAGAAGTAGTAAGCAGCCAGGAGCATCAGCATCCCTGACACTGGAGTGTCAACGATTAGTGATGGGCAAATCTGGACTGTAAAATTTGTGTTCCATAGAGATACCCAGTATCCGTTCACTGACCCCAAACACTGAGTTCTCAGGGAACTCCTTTTAACTATACAAAAATTGGCATAGGGACCCCAATATTATGATACACAGCACTGATAAAGCATGCGCCTACAGGCTCCAGCCCCCAGCCATGTGCTTATTTTGGCTGTGTATCAAAATACGATGTGTTTTTTTTTAATTATTTAAAGGGAACCTGTCAGATCATTTATGTGTTCTAAGCTACAGTGTGATGTGTGTGCTAGTAACCCCTTCCTACCCATCCCTGTGTTTTATTAATGTATAATATAAATGTATAAAAATGTGTTTTGTTACTTATGTGAACCCTATATAAATGAGCAGGGGCTCTAGCCCCATCGGTGTCGCATCGCCCTGTGGGCGTTTGCATGTTTTCTGTGGTATCACGCCCCTGCATGACCAGAACTGCAGGAGTCCTCTGAGCATGTGCAGAGCGCATCTGAAGACGCGAAGCAAGCACCCTAATAACAAGGCTGTGGGAATGGTAAGTGTGCATGCGCAGGATCTCAAGTTGCGATGGTCACGTTGCTGATGTAAATCCATGGTATCACACCCACAGGGGCTTGTTACCACAGAAAACATGCAAACGCCCTCAGGGCGATGCAATGCTCATGAGGTTAGAGGCCCTGTTCATTTATATAGGGTACACATAGGTAATAAAACACATTTTTATACATTCACATTACACATTAATAAAACACAGGGATGGGTAGGAAGGGGTTCCTAGCACACACATCACACCACCACCATCAACGGGCCTATGATGCGAAAAGACAACAATGGTAATACGCACATACTTCACAAAATTAACTAGCAAAGGAATATAATTGATATGTCTTACCTTAGAGGTATAAACAAACCTCCTAAAAGGAGCTGTGGTCCCGTAATAAAAATTACCTTATTAGGTCTTACATTAAAAAATGTTGTGAAGTATGTGCCTGTTACCATTGTAGTTTTCGCATCATAGGCCCGTAGATTCCACTAACTCTGCAGTGAGCGCCATCATTTCCTTTTTATACAGCAACTACAAGTCAATACATTAAGTTTCTATACACAAGGTATAAGGTCTTCCTTTATTTATACAACAGCCATTTTTACCCTTCGAGTTACACTCCGTTTTTCTATTTTCTTTTCTTCCAGTGCGTGTTACTCCCTCTTTTTCTTTTTTTCCCGCTTTTCTTTTTTTTTCCTTTTTTTCCTTGTCTTATTTGAAGTTGTTAACCAAGCTCGTAAATTCTCCTTTTTCCTCATCAGGCGCATGTCTATTTCACGTGTTAATTCACACAGCCGCCTATATTCTTATCAGCTTCTAATATTATCCCCTCTATTACAACTGGTATCTGTAGTATGTTTTGTTGCCTCTTAATGTGATGAAAAATATATGTACTTCTTTCTATACATCCATGTGTGTTAGGCCCGTTTCACACGTCAGTGAAAAACACAGACGTTTTTCACTGGCGTGTAAAACACGCACATGTCCCTGCGTGTGCCGTGAATCACGGCACACGTGCGTTGTCTAAGTGCAATCCGGGCTCCGTTCTCCGTGGCCCGTGATTGCACTTAGAAATGAACTCACCTGTGCACGCTCCCGCTGTCCATGGTGCTGATCGCTCCCGCGGTGCAGCATCTGGCCGGCGGTGACCCCCGCAGCAGCTGCTTCCGGGTTGGCTGTGTCGCGCATAATGAATATGCGCGACAGTAATCAGCCAGCTTAGAAGCAGCAAGCTGCACAGGCTGCAGAGGACATCGCTGGACGCCGGGTAAGTTAAAATGTTTATTATTTTTACATTTTTTTCTGGCACGTGTTTCACGGACCACACCACTGCGTGGTCCGTGGGACATCAGTGATGTCAGAAAAAAATGGACATGTCTCCGTGCGGCAATCACGCACACGCGGGTACGCCGCACGGAGACACGTGCAGTGAAAAATCACTGACGTGTGAGCAGACCCATTCATTATAATGGGTCTGCGTATGTCAGTGATTCTGGTACGTTTAAAAAAAAGCACAAACGTACCAGAATCACTGACATGTGAAAGGGGCCTTACTCACTAATATTTTCTCACCTTTTTACAGTATGTACATATCAAGTCTAAGGATAGCTACTTGAGCATTGATATTTTCTTTTTATATTGTTTGTAACTGAGTATTACAAAATTATGTGATGTAACAGTATTCCAATACTCCACCTCTAACATATTATTTGTGATACTATGTTTACGTACAGACATATTAACTTTGAGAAAAGCTACTTAGCTGAAACGTTGATGATTGAACAACATGTCCTACAATTTTTTTTCTTTTTTGATCACACCAAATAAAATTTATAAGCAATACCTCTTCTCGTCTTCACTTTTCAGTGCCGAAGTCTTGCCTTTTTTTTGTTTACCTTGTTTTTGACTTCTGAGCACCAGTCACAAATTGCACAGTGAGCCAGACTTATGCGGGCGTCACACTAGACGATATATCGTGCGATATGTCGGCAGGGTCATGTCGTAAGTGACGCACATACGGTATCGTTTGATATATCGTAGAGTGTGACAGCTACAAGCAACGGTGAACGAGCAAAAATACTCATCTTATCGTTGCTCGTTGACACGTCGCTCATTTTCAAAAAGTCGTTTCTTCTCTGCGCCGGTTGTTCATCGTACCCGAGGCAGCACACATCTCTCCGTGTGACACCCCGGGAACAATGAACACAGCTTACCTGCGTCCCGCCGGCTATGCGGAAGGAAGGAGGTGGGCGAGATGTTTACGTCCCGCTCATCTCCGCTCCTCCGCTTCTATTGGCCGGCGGCTGTGTGACATCGCTGTGACACCGAACGTCCCACCCCCTTCAGGAAGTGGATGTTCCCATCCACAGCGACGTCGCTCAGCAGGTAAGTGCATGTGACGGGGGTTTAATGACTTTGTGCGCCACGGGCAACTAACTACCCGTGATGCACAAACGATGGGGGCGAGTGCGATCGCTCCTGTGATCGCACGATAGATCGTCTCGTCTGACGCCCGCATTACTCTTCCATACAGAGCTGTGAGTGGTGACATCACTCAGTGTATCTGCAGTCACAGCTGGAGTTCCCCATCGTACCCCACCTGTGACTGCAAGTAATCTGACTTCAGGTGATCTCATTGAACTCAGTGACCTGACCTCAGGTGAACTGAGTTCACAGACCTGCATCTTCTAGCATAAAACTGCATTTTTTTTGCCAAGAAATACAGATTTAATGTTGAACTTTATACACCATATTCCTGCACCAAATGTGCATCTTCTGTTAAAAACACATCAAAACATGATGTTGTTTTAATGTGGTATTGATGCAAATTTTTGCCAGCATATGCAGATTTGGTGCAGGAATATGGTGTACAAATTTCAGCACCAAATTTGCATCTCTTGGCAAACAAAAACAGTTTTAAAGAAATTTTAGTGTGGTTTTCTGCCAGAAGATCCAAATTTAGGGCTCAAATCTAATGCAGACATTTCAGCACTAAATTTGCATCCCATGGCATAAAAACCACAGCAAAACAGTGTCAAGACCTATTTTTATCTGTTTTTTGTCCAAAAGATGCAGATTTGGTGCTGAAATTTATACACCATATTCCTGCACCAAATCTGCATCTGCTGGCAAAAAATTGCACCTATACCATATCAAAACCGCATTGTATTTTTCTAAATATTGCTCAGCCACATTTACTTTTATTAAGTGCTACTAATAAAGTTACTTTTACTGCATTTGACAATCAATCAAAATTGATACTTTCATTGTTGATCTTCTTTATTACAGTTGCTCATAACCAAACAAATCATGATGATAACTGTGAGAGTAAGGGTGGCTTTACACTAGAGTTGAGCGCGGTTCGTGGTTCTCCAGTTCGCGGCTCGAGTGATTTTGGGGGCTGTTCTAGATCGAACTAGAACTCGAGCTTTTTTGCAAAAGCTCGATAGTTCTAGATACGTTCAAGAACGGTTCTAGCAGCAAAAAAAACCAGCTAATTCCTAGCTGGCTTTCCGCTGTAATAGTGTAAGTCACTCTGTGACTCACACTATTATGACATTTCAGTGTATAGTGTGCGGGAACAGTGCATTCAGATCACTGCTGTATGTATAATGGCGATCGCCATTTTTTTTTTTTTTCCTTGTCTTCCTTCCCTAAGCGCGTGCGTGTAGTGGGGCGGGCCAGCATGTCAGCCAATCCCAGACACACACACAGCTAAGTGGACTTTCAGCAAGAGAAGCAACGGCATGTGTGATAGGATGTCCATGTCACATGTCCCTGCATTATAAAACCGGACATTTTCCTCCAGCACGCCATTATCTGCCTTCTGCGTCCTTGGTGTCAGACATCACTGGCGCAGCTCCTATCGCTGATACTGCTGTATACACTCCATACACAGCGCTGGACAGCATAGGGATAGCACTTTCTATCAGTCCTTTTAAGGGCTCATACCGGCAGGGTCAGAGCCATAGGTGACAGGTCCTGAAAACAGAGTTTAACAGCTACACAAGATGACAGCATCTGTGTAGCTAAAGTCAATGATTTCATCGCTGCATTTCCCCATTAGGAGGGATAGAAAGGCAGGCTTCCTTTCCTCTACCCAGAGACCCACAACCCTGCCACTGTACCCTCCTGTCCTCTGCACACTCCAACTCATTGTTACTAAGCCATTATACTAGCAAACACTGAGTGAACTTAGTGGCATCCTAAACGTGGCTATTGAACTTCTGTATAGTCCCACTAGTGCAAAGATATTTGCAGCACGTCTGCCTGAATTGCACACTCAAACTCATTGTTACTAAGCCATTATACTAGCAAACACTGAGGAAACTTAGTGGCATCCTAAACGTGGCTATTGGACTTCTGTATAGTCCCACTAGTCCAAAGATATTTGCAGCACGTCTGCCTGCATTGTACACTCAAACTCATTATAACTAAGCCATTATACTAGCAAACACTGAGGAAACTTAGTGGCATCCTAAACGTGGCTATTGGACTTCTGTATAGTCCCAGTAGTGCCAAGCTATTTCTAGCACCTGTGCAGGACACCCTCCTGCTCTGTTTTTAATAAGCTATAATGATAGCAAAAAATACTGCCATTTAGTGGCATCATAGAACTGGCTGTTGTATTTCATTATTGTCCCACTGGTGACAAGCTATTTCTAGCACCTGTGCAGGACACCCTCATGCCCATTTTGCTACGCTAATGTTATAGCAAACTCAAAGAATTCATTGCTGCATTTGATAATTCGGAGGGATAGAAAGTGAGGCTTTCTTTAGCTTTTCCTTCTGTTCATAGACAGCATCTCCAAGTCCACACCCGAAGAGCAATTTCTCCTCCACGTGTAAGTGTGGAGAGGCAGCTAGTGCGCATGCGTGTGCCGATTTACCCCAGCTGCAGCCTAACTACAGTGTTTCGCCTAGTGAGTATGCTCAGCCTGACTGTGCCATTCCTGACGCTAAGTCTTCATTTCGGGATACAGCGCATGCTCCCACACTTAGTGTGAAAAGCCTCTTGGCACAGGTACTTGCATTCCGTGCTGGGTCTAAGTCCTGTTTTGTGCCGAGACACCATGCTAAAGCTGATAATCTTTTTTCAGAGACTCTATTTCATGCAACTGACCATGCTCAGGCACTTACTGCATCAGAAACTAGGTCCGGTAATGAACTCTTTGGCCCTGCCCCTGATGTGGGGGGCCCATATAGACCACAGGGCATCAGGTGTCCTGATGATGTGGCCAGGCCACTCCCAAATGGCTTGCAGAGGCCCGCCCCTATGACTTGTCACCTCATTATTGATGGTCAGACGATGACTGGTGAGGTGTTTGTGTCGTGGCAGCCATGAGGTCATTATTGAAGTTTCGGTTCCAAATAGGACGCTAGTTATGCCACTCATGACGTGTCACTCTGCTTTTGTCTCCAGGAGGTGCATTGTGGTCCACCCTGGTTTGGGGCGGACCCAGGTTATAAAACGGGCTGGAGCCAACAAGGAGGTGCGCAGTCTTCTATTATGCTCCGAAAGAGCACACCTCCTTGTGTTGAACCCATTGCGGCTTTAGGCCAGAGGTAGGCAGGGATAGGGCGTCGATGCAGGCCGCCACCACAGTTGGTAACGCAGAACGGTTAAGACCAGCTCCTGTCCTACAAGTCCTGCTTGTGCAGCCCAGTGGCATTAACAGGCCTGCTGCTGCTGATGCGCCTGCTGTCCACAGGTGTGGCCCCAATGCACACGGTCAGCGTACTCAATGGCCCCTGTGATGTTAACAGGCAGTTCCTGGGCTGGGTGGGCGTGTGGACCCTGTGACGCTAACAGGGCTCCCACTCTCAAGATCCGAGTGGCATCTAACTTGGTTCAGGCAACTATTAGTTTCATAGCCACACAGCTCTGTATCCTCCACCTAACCTTCCCTTTGCCAACCTCTCCTTTTCCATCTGGGAGCACGGTGGACATTGACTGCTGATGGGGATATATACCTTTCTCTTTCTTTTCTTATTAATTTTCGTTATATACCGCTAACATAGTATATACCACCTTATCCAAATCTGCCAGTCCCACCGTAACAGATGGTGTTCCTTCATCAAATGTAACTTTTGCTTAACCACCAAACCCACGGACAAAAACTTTTTTCCCCTTTCCAACACACCTGTTCCCCTTTCCACCAGCATTTGTCCTTTTTCAACTCATTTGGTATATGACCAAAAGTGCAACTCTGCAGGGACACCGTACTCAATGCCATCTCAGCCCAGCAGCCAGCCCTCGGTCCCTCAGATGTGGACAAGTAAAAGCCCATTTCCTCCTATCCATGACAAAGCGTTGAGATTCACTCTGTGCAGTACTGGTGTTTACTGGAAAAGCAGATCTATGAATCCGTACCACCTTCCGCAGATACTCCTGTATACGTGCGTCCCTTTCTATGGCTGGAATTATTTCGCCAAATTTTGTCTTGTACCGGGGATCTAACAGTGTGGCAACCCAGTAGTTAGCATTACTTCGAATTCGTACAATCCGAGGGTCATGTTGTAGGTAGTGCAGCAAGAAGGCGCTCATGTGTCTTGTGCATCCAGGAGGACAAAGTCCTTGGTTTGTTGGTGGCAGAGAGGTGAGAATCGTGCCTCCTTCCTCTGCCCTCTCCCCCCAAACTCACACAAACGAAATGTGAGCAAGCTCTCACTCATCTGCTGAGTCTTCCATGCCCATCGCAAGTTCGTCCTCCATTTCTTCATGGGCTCCTGTACCTTCATCAACAATTTTTGCTGATACTATGCGCCCTTGTTAATCCCTATCCCCCACCATGACTGCCGCCTAGGTGCCGCTCAACGTATGGACCTTGTACATCTTATTATCCCTTCTGCATATGACTCCTGCTGTACTTCCTCCCCTTCCTCTTGGACCAACACCTGACTCCGAATAATGCTTACAGTGTGCTCCATCTTGTAGATGACCAGAATTGTCACGCTGAGAATGGCATCGCTAGTGCTAAATATCTTCGTCGACATTTGTAAACTGTGTAGAAGGATGCATAGGTCCTTGATCTGACACCACTCCAGCAGCGTGATCTGCACCCACCTCTGGATCAAGTTAGCCCAGGGTATACATAGTACCGTATTTCAGCAGGGCTCTGCGGTGCTGCCACAGACACTGCAACATGTGCAGATTCCAATTCCTGCGTGTCGGAACATTGCATTGCCGGCGTTTAACCGCCAGACCCTAAGACTTTAGGAGCGATGAAAGTTGTTGAGCTGCTGGGTGCAAAGGATGAAAGTGAGCACATAGCAGCGTGCCCACTGCACAAGGCCATGTAGGCCAGGATGGCATTTTAAAAATTGCTGGAGAATCAGATTCAACACGTGAGCCATACAAGGCACGTGTGTCACATTGCCCTGATGAAGGGCCGCAGACAGGTTTGCATCATTGCCGCACACGGCTGTTAAGTCACCAACGTAGTCCACTCAATCAATTTGTACTCCGGTCGCCAGGTGACAACCTGTTCCTTTCGTGCATAGTGCTGATGATGGGAAAGGAGTCGATGCCTGCGGCGCAGGTGGACGCAGGTTATGGTCACCCACTGGGTTGCGTTACCTTGACAGATACAGAACCACAGGCTGAATGTAGGTGGTGGGTATCTCACAGATGAAGTACCATCATTCAGCAACAACCAATGGGAAGACACCACACCCTTTTTTAGGCCCCTCCTGTCTGCAGACCACTGCCAGACAAAGCTATGAACCTCTTGTTACTGTTACCCCCAGTTCAGTTTTATGAGTTTGTTTGCTTGTTACCTGACTACTTTTCCTGCTTGCTGTTTATGTACCTCGTTGGCTGATCCGCATTTCACCTCTGCTTGTTTTCTGATTAAGTCCTGGCCATCCCATTCTGTTCCTCTTCCTCAATTAATGTTTTTGACCCTGAATGACTACGATTCTCTGGAACTGCAGCCTTCCACAGGTATTGATCAACTTGGGCCCTGTGTAATTCCAAATCACTGTATAGCGGTTAGAGGATTTCATGGTTCTGGGTGTCCAGCTTGGTGAGTGGCTTGCCTCTAGTCTATCCTTTACAGCCCATCTGAGTGTGTCGATCCAGGCAGGCGTTACACCGTGCCCTGTGCAGAAGGCCATGTAGGCCGGGATAGTGTTTTAAAAATTTCTGGACAACCATGTTCAACACGTGAGCCATACAAGGCACGTGTGCCACATTGCCCTGAAGAAGGGTCGCAGACTGGTTTGCATCATTGTCGCACCCGACCTTCCCTGGCTGCTGGTTAAGTGGAGACAACCATTGATGAAACTCGGTCTCACTCTCCAGAGCTAACCGTCCACAATTCCTCAGCGGTGTCTCACATTTCCCCTACACTTCAAAGTAAACATTTGACCGCCTGATGGCCTTGAGCTCTGCTGCCAGCATAGTAAGGAGGTGTGTGGGATTCCTTGGGCGCAGTTACAAGTAAGGGTGGACTGACCACACAGGGTTTGGGCCGAGGTGGAGGACCCACACGAGGTTGAGGAGGCAGAAGCAGTGGAGGAACTTGTACATACAGAGGAAGGATTGACACACAAGTAGTGGGGACGGCAAGACTTGTACAGCAAACTCTTCTCCATCTCTCACCATAGTTACCCAGTGCCCAGTCAGCAACATGTAACTCCCCTGTCCATGCTTACTGGTCCAAGTATCTGTGGTGAAATACACCCTGTCACACACAGAGTTTCTCAAGGAATCGGTGAGGTTGTGTGCGACCTACTGTGGTAGCGCGGGCACGCCTTTCTTGGAGAAGGAGTGACGACTGGCCATCGGCTCTTGGGGCACTGCAATGGGCATAAGGTCTCGAAAATCCTCGGTCTCAAAAGGGTGTAAAGGCAGCCTTTCTGTTGCCAAGAAGTTGCAGATGATGTCTCCCTCGTTTACACTAATTGGGCCACACACACTCCACTTGACTGGCATCAGTTGATCCCCCTTTTCAAAATGAAAAAGATGCTTTGCATGAAGCACTCTCAAAAATACGCGTGCCTTTCCCGTCCCCTGGATGACCCAGGGGAAGAAAAGTCCTCTGAGAGCCATGACTTGTTCATCTTGGTTCTTTTAGAAACACAGCGAGGGGACTCCAACCACAGTCTCCCTCGTTGCCACTAATTGGGCCACACACACCCCACTTGACTGGCATCACTTGACGCCACTTTTGAAAAAGAAAAAGATGCTTTGCATGAAGCACTCTCAAAAATACGCGTGCCTTTCCCGTCCCCTGGCTGACCCAGGGGAAGAAAAGTCCTCTTAGAGCCATGACTTGTTCATCTTGGTTCTTTTAGAAACACAGCGAGGGGACTCCAACCAAAGTCTCCCTCATTGCCACTAATTGGGCCACACACACCCCACTTGACTGGCATCACTTGAACCCCTTTTGAAAAAGAAAAAGATGCTTTGCATGAAGCACTCTCAAAAATACGCGTGCCTTTTCCGTCCCCTGGCTGACCCAGGGGAAGAAAAGTCCTCTGAGAGCCATGACTTGTTCATCTTTGTTCTTTTAGAAACACAGCGAGGGGACTCCAACCACAGTCTCCCTCGTTGCCACTAATTGGGCCACACACACCCCACTTGACTGGCATCACTTGACCCCCCTTTTGAAAAAGAAAAAGATGCTTTGCATGAAGCACTCTCAAAAATACGCGTGCCTTTCCCGTCCCCTGGCTGACCCAGGGGAAGAAAAGTCCTCTGAGAGCCATGACTTGTTCATCTTGGTTCTTTTAGAAACACAGCGAGGGGACTCCAACCACAGTCTCCCTCGTTGCCACTAATTGGGCCACACACACCCCACTTGACTAGCATCACTTGACCCCCCTTTTGAAAAAGAAAAAGATGCTTTGCATGAAGCACTCTCAAAAATACGCGTGCCTTTCGCGTCCCCTGGCTGACCCAGGAGAAGAAAAGTCCTCTGAGAGCCATGACTTGTTCATCTTGGTTCTTTTAGAAACACAGCGAGGGGACTCCAACCACAGTCTCCCTCGTTGCCACTAATTGGGCCACACACACCCCACTTGACTGGCATCAGTTGACCCCCCTTTTGAAAAAGAAAAAGATGCTTTGCATGAAGCACTCTCAAAAATACGCGTGCCTTTCCCGTCCCCTGGATGACCCAGGGGAAGAAAAGTCCTCTGAGAGCCATGACTTGTTCATCTTGGTTCTTTTAGAAACACAGCGAGGGGACTCCAACCACAGTCTCTCTCGTTGCCACTAATTGGGCCACACACACCCCACTTGATTGGCATCACTTGACCCCCCTTTTGAAAAAGAAAAAGATGCTTTGCATGAAGCACTCTCAAAAATACGCGTGTCTTTCCCGTCCCCTGGCTGACCCAGGGGAAGACAAGTCCTCTGAGAGCCATGTCCACATTGTCAGTGGACAGACATGTGTGCTTATCTGCCAGCAGACCCCCAGCAGCACTGAAGACAGGTTCCGAGAGAACGCTGGCTGCAGGACACGACATGATCCCCAAGGCGTACGTGGCAAGCTCAGGCAATTTATCCAGATTGGAAGCCTAAAATGAGCAGGGTTCCACAGTAATGGCATTAATGTTTCCCTGCATATACTCATATATCTGTGTGTCCTCCTCTTTTTCCTTGTCCAGCTCTTTTGTTTTCGCATGAGTATATGTCCTTGTCACTTTCCCATGTGTTTGTGTTGTGTTGTGAGTTGTTTGTCACCTTTTGGACACCTTTGAGGGTGTTTTCTAGGTGTTTTTATGTGTTTGTGAATGCCTGCCATTGTTTCCTATGCAGTTCGAGTTCGGTTCGTCGAACGTTCGACGAACCGAACTCGAACGGGAGCTCCGTTCGGCGAACCGACCTCGAGCCGAACCGCGACCGGTTCGCTCATCTCTACTTTACACGCTACAATATCGGTCCCAATATCGCTAGCATGAGACCCGCCCCCATCATTTGTGCGAGAGGGGCATATCGCTGCCCATGGCGCACAAAATCGCGCACCCCGTCACACGTACTTACCTGCCCTGCGACGTCGCTGTGACCGGTGTACCGCCTCCTTTCTAAGGGGGCGGTCCGTGCGGTGGCACAGCGACGTCACTAAGTGGCCACCCAATGAAAGCGGAGGGGCGGAGATGAGCGGAACAAACATCCCGCCCATCCCCTTCCTTCCGCATTGTGGCCGGCGGCAGGTAAAGAGATGTTCCTCGTTCCTGCGGCATCACACTTAGCGATCTGTGCTGCCGCAGGGATGAGGAACAACTTCGCCCCAGTGACAGCTTCGATAATTGGGAGTGGACCCCCATGTCAACGAGGAGCGATTTTGGACATTTTTGCAACAATCCAAAATTGCTCCTAGGAGTCACACACAACGATATTGCTGTAGCGAAATTGTAGCGTGTAATGCCCGCTTAAGTTTTCATTTAAAGATTTCTGGGTTTAGAGTATTGATAGCTGTCTTTCTCTTATACACATATTCCTCTTCTTATTGTGTCTTGGATGCAGTGAGTGACAGTTTTGCTACTGTATGGCATCAGGGCTGTGCTGAGTTGTCGGTTTGTTGATTGACAGCTTAGCCATCCAATCTGAGACTGGGAGGTGCTGGGCATTTTCACGTGATCTCTGTTCTGGATGATTGTCCAGCTCCTTTGCTGAGCAGCGAGTCCCACATCACTGCCAGTCATAGTATTTGCTCATCGGTGCATTTTGGCCTCGTGTATCTGTGCTCTGTGCTTTTATCTATTGCTGCCAGACTATGGACCTTTTCTAGGCATGTTTGCCTTGCCCATTTGCTTTGATTCACTATCTTTCTGGTATTCTGAACCTGGACAGTAACCTTAAAACGTCTTTGTGTTTCCCCTTAGTTTACAATGTGCTCTTTTTGTATCTGACCCTAGAACGTTTGACTACCCTACCTCCCAGCTTTTTCTGTGAGTGGGGAGTAGCATCACAATATCAGTAAAATGTTTGTTATCTATATATGAAAATCAATAAAAATATTTAACCTTGATGTCTGCTGTTAGGACAGACTATAAAATCAGGTTAGTTCATAAGTGACGTTCAAATTCTTAGAACCCTTGTTGATCAGCGTTTTGAAGGGTCTTTAGGGCTTGTCAGAATGTATTAAAGAATTCGCACTGCACTTTCTTTAATGTTGTACTGTTTATTATGTCATCTACCTACAAATTGTTTACTAAGTAGTAGTAGAGCAGAAGTCTTTGTACTTCTATGCAAAAAAATGCTGGATTACTCTACCTTGCCACCAATAAGTAGACAGCAGAGATACTACATGGTGTGAGACAGCTAGTTATCAAGTGATAATATCGTGCTGATAAAACACTGATTTTATGAAAACAACTCTAAAGCAGGCTTTACATGTTACAACAAATCTAACAATGTGTCGGCGGAGTTACGTCTTAAGTGACGCACATCTGGCATCGTTAGTGTTGTAGCGTGTGACAGCTAAGTGCGATTGCGATTGAACGTAAAACCGTTCATCATATACACGTCGTTCATTTCCTTAAAATTGCACGTCGTGTTGTTCAATGTTCCCGAGGTACCACACATCGCAGTGTGTGACACCCCGGGAACGATGAACAGATCTTACTTGCGTCCCGCAGCTCCCGCCGGCAATGCGGAAGGAAGGAGGTGGGCGGGATGTTTATGTCGCGCTCATCTCCGCCCCTCCGCTTCCATTGGCCGGCTGCCGTGTGACGTCGCTGTGACGCCGAACGTCCCTCCCACTCCAGGAAGTGGATGTTCGCTGCCCACAGCGAGGTCGTATGGAAGGATAAGTACGTGTGACGGGAAATAATCGTTTGTGCGACACGGTCAACAAATTAAAGGTGCCGCACATACGATGGGGGCGGGTACGATCGCATACATTATCGTATGTGAAATCGTAAGGTGTAAAGCAGCCTTAAGCTACACTTTATCACATTTGTGGAATCAAAGTCTCTGCCCCTACATCATGCTACTTGCAGAGTAAATTTCAAAAATCTGCTTACAGATTTTCCTTAAGGTACTGCTACAACAGCATATTACAGATCATTCAATTCACAGGCACATTGACTATTCAAGTACAGATCCTTCCGGAAAGCACTTAAATTTTTGTATTTTATTTAGAGTCTAAGACTACCACTCCTCATTTTAATGTACTTCAGCACTTCAGCAGTACACCACAATGAGATCAGGCCTTTCAGATTAGCAGGTTTGTGCTGCCCTATGACCTTCTATCCCAATGCTGTAAAATCCTATAAAGCTTCTTCATCGTCCCTCATCTTTTAAGCCCGCTTTACACGCTGCAATGTATCTTACAATTTGTCGGCGGGGTCACGTCGTAAGTGACGCACATCTGGCATTGAAAGTTACATTGCAGTGTGTAACAGCTACGTGCGATTGCGATTGAACGGTAAAACATTCATCGCATGCATGTCGTACATTCCTCATGAATTGTACATCAGATTGTTCATCGTAGCCGGGGTAGCACACATTGCAGTGTGTGACACCCCAGGAACGATGAACAGATCTTACCTACGTCCTGCGGCTTCCGGCCGGTAATGCGGAGGGAAGGAGGTGGGCGGGATGTTTACGTCCCGCTCAGTTCTGTTCCCCTGCTTCTATAGGCCGGCTGCCGCGTGACGTCGATGTGACGCCGAACGTCCCTCCCACTCCAGGAAGTGGACGTTCGCCGCCCACGTCAAGGTCGTATGGAAGGTAAGTATGTGTGATGGGGGTTACTCATATGTGCGGCACGTTCAACAAATTGAACATGCCAGACATGCGAAGGGGGCGTTGCAAATCGCATACGATATCGTATGCGAAATTGCAACGTGTAAGGCAGGCTTAATAGTTCCAGATTGACCATGTGATGTGATAGCTGCAAGGCATTATTGAGAAGATAAGCTAGCCATGTCTGATATGTATCTTTTCTTTGCATCTTCAGCAGTGTATAAAATGGTGCCAAGTATTTTTTTTTACTATCTTCGCAAATCTAATTCCAAAGTGTAAAAATTCACAAAGACCTAAAAATTTGACTCTCTGCCGATCGATCAGCTAATCTCTATGTGGCAGCCTACAATTAAAATGTCACAATTTAAACATTGAAAAGGTTACAGCACTAGCACACTTTCCACAGCCCCTTCAAGCAGCTGATGGGTAAGCCCATCAGTATTTTGATCCTGGGAAACACCTTTAATTAGGGCAAATACAGGTTTAGTGCCCAAGACGGAATGTGCCGGTTGCATGTGTGTGACGGTACTCTCCCTCCAGATCCAGTAATTCTTCTCTGATTCTGTCCATTGGTTATTTACCGGATAAAGTGCTGACCTTAAATTCTCAATGTGCACATACTGAGAAATATTGTTAACTTCCACATAGAAAATTCAAGTATAATGATGTATGTTTTTTAACATATACCATTCCCTCCAGCTAATAAGAACTATACAAGTAAAACCTAAATTTCGGTATATGAATTTGCCTACTGTTAACCGGCCTTGTGAACCCATAGCTCATTTACATATGACCCTGGATCCCCAGCGCATGGTTTTTTTTTTATATAAATGGTTTTCCAAATCATTTAACGCTTTTTCTCTCCATGGTATTTGTTTTGTGGAATATAAAGTACATCTCTCTCATAGCAGAATTATTTCCAATCCGTTTGTCTGCTTTCCTTTATGCTCCTAATTATATTTCACTGTAGCCAAGCGCTCCGATTGCTTTTAGCACATTGCTGCTGTCTTTGTGAGCCTCTCAGACTGATGTAAATGGCCTTGAATAACAAGTCATCATTATAACAGTGTGGTGTCAAAACCTAGATATATTCGTCCACTTTCCATTGTTTTAGTAACATCATTTCTCTTTCCAATTTTCTCTCATCATTTGTTCTACCGCTGTTTGCATTGGTACAGCTAACAGTAGTGAACATTCACCAAGAGGTGACACGGAACGTCTGATGCTGTGTGTCATGGATTACATTCAATATATCTATATAATCTTTGCAAGTTGTACCTTAAGCTTTTACTGACAGAATTTCTACATTCATTCCCATTTGGCAGATTTCATCTATAATTTCATTAATTGGAAATGAACCAATTGATTTGTTTAAACATTGGATTGTAAAAAATGTCCCCGTATTTGACAGAACTGTCTACTTATTCAACATTAGGAAGTCAAGCTAAATATTCTGTTCTGTAGCGCTGTCTAGTCTCATTCAGAAGGAAAAAATGTTAAGAAAAAATAGATGTTATTGCTTTTAAAATTTTCATGAGGATTTGATGGAAGATTTTGATTCACTTCATTGGGAATAAGAATTTGTGAGTCTGACATGAATTTACTACCATATTTTTCGGATTATAAGACGCACTTTTCCTCCCAAAATTTTGGGAGGAAAATGAGAGGTGCATCTTAACCTATTATCTACCAATGTCCTTTTTTGGGACGCCTAATCTTTTGCTTAAAATGATCAATTAATTGCTTAAATCATTAATTAATTCATTTAATTTATACATTACATTCATTAAT
Organism: Anomaloglossus baeobatrachus; assembly: GCF_048569485.1. Classification (NCBI taxonomy): domain Eukaryota; kingdom Metazoa; phylum Chordata; class Amphibia; order Anura; family Aromobatidae; genus Anomaloglossus; species Anomaloglossus baeobatrachus. The sequence goes on from NC_134353.1 coordinate 722,073,552, forward strand.
TTTGCTTAAATTTCATTTTCATTTTTAATTTTAATTTTTTTTTCCATTAAAAATCTGTCATTTAATAAAAAAATGAAAATTTCTAATTTGGCAAGCAATGGGTTAAAATCCAATATACTTAACCGGGAGGTTAATTGGCGGGGGCTGTCTGTGTGGCTGTGTGTGTGGTCATTTTTTTTTTTTTGTTGTTTGTGTGTGTGCACACTACAGCTGATCACACTGATATTACCCTATGTGCAAGCCATTGAAACACTGCTTGCACAGGGCTGACTATCACTCACACCCAAACACAGCGCTGCTCGCTGGAGTGGTTTGCACTCGTACCTCCCTCGAACTTCGAACCTGAACGTTTTTTTTTGGAAGTTGGTTTCCAAACTCGAACCTGATCCTTGAACTTCAGGTTCGATCATCTCTACTGCCAGGTAGTATAGCATATTTAAGAGCTCTGTATCTGATAGATCTGCAGTAGAGAAAACACTGATTTCATCATAAACACCGAGCAAATAGCTCAGTAAGTGACACATCGCTGGAATCAGGGTCTAGATTAATTTTAATGTAAGTTGATGACTGACAAGGTTTATTTAATTAATTGTTTTTAGTAGGAAATCTGATAATACAACACATTTTTTTTCTTTTTTGCAATGGTTTGTTAGTGTCAAAGAAAGATTTACTGCTACCATGCATGCACAGAAAAGTTTTGGTGCAATAAATGACAAAAAGAAAACATTTAATTAAAGCAAGAGGGTAGGGATGAGGTATTAAATAATTAAAGAAAAATAAATTGTGTAAAAAGCAACTCAAGGCAGCAAAGATTGAGATAGAGAAACTTGTTGCCAAAGAAAATAAAAATAATGCGATATTATTTTTCCACCTGATAAAAAGTTTAATTTTCAAAAATGATTGCGTGCAATGCTGGAAGAGGATGAGGGGAAATCCATCATATTAAACACCTTCTTATTACAGTATTTACATAAGAAAACCCCATGACATACACTAAGATCAGGTATAACAGAACGTCTTCCTTAAGGTCACCTGCTTAACCCAGCAGTAAGAACAGCATCATCTCAAACTCTCTAAAGTAGACAAATTCCCTGTCCTAGCGCCCTGAGTACAGAAGGAAATAAGTATCATGTAGCATTGTTTTAAATATTAACAGATTCAATACTAACAGGAAATGTATCACAGGACTGGTGAATAGCATATTTGTTGCCGATACACATAAAGGGGAGACAAGCTGAGACTGGAAATAATTTGCTGGTAAGTTTCACCTCTTTTGTGGGTAAATTCTTTGAAGGTTCTCTAAAAGATGCTATCACGGATTATATCAATAGGAATAACCTTATGACCCAGTATCAATATGGGTTTAGGAAGGATCAGTCCAGTCTAACTAATGTGATAAGCTGTTATGATGAGGTAAGTTCAAGACTGGACAAAGAAAGCGCAGTGGATATTACCTATAAGGTCTTGCCATACAAAAGGTTGGTACATAAAATGAGAATAATTGGATTAGTGGAAAATATAAGTGCATCTCAATAAATTAGACTATCCTCAAAAAGTTAAATTATTTCAGTAATTCAATACAAAAAGGAAAATGGAGTCATTACACACAGAGTGATCTATGTCAAGTATTTATTTCTGCTAATGTTGATGATTATGGTTTACAGCCAATGAAAACCCAAAAGTCATTATTTCAGAAAATTAGAATATTATATAAGACCAACTGAAAAAAGGATTTTAAACTGAGAAATGTTGGCCTATTGAAAGGTCTGTACAGTAAATGCACTCAATACTTGGTCATGGCTCCTTTTGCATGAATTACTCCATAAATGTGGCTTGGCATGGAGGCAATCAGCCTGTGGCACTGCTGAGGTGTTATGGAAGCTCAGGTTGCTTTGATAGCAACCTTCAGCTCATCTGTATTGTTGGGTTTGGTGTCTCTCATTTTCCTTTAGGTGAGGCAAGTTTGCTGGCTAATGAAGCACAGTGATACTGTGGTTATTAAACCAAGGATTGGTACTTTTGGATTCTGGATAGGTGATAAGTCTTACTAGAAAATTAAATTTTTATCTCCAAAAAGCTTGTTGGCAGAGGGCAGCATGAAGTGCTCTAAAATTTCCTGGTAGACGGCTTTGTTGACTTTCGTCTTGATAAAACACAGTGGACCTACACCATCAGATGACATGGCTCTCCAAACCCTCACTGATTGTGGAAACTTCACACTAGACCTCAAGCAGCTTGGATTGTGGCCTCTCCATTCTTCCTCCAGACTCAAGAACCTTGATTTCCAAATTAAATGCAAAATATACTTTCATCTGAAAACAAAACCGTGGACTATTGAGCAACAGTCCAGTTCTTTTTCTTCTTGGCTCAGGTAAGATGCTTATAGGACTGGCAATGTCTATTGGTCATGAGTGGCTTGACACAAGGAATGCAACAGTTGTATCCCATGTCCTGAATACATCTGTGTGTGGTGGCTCTTGAAGCACTGACTCCAGCAGCAATCCACTCATTGTGAATCTCCCCCAAATTTTTGAATGGCCTTTTCTTAACAATCCTATCAAGGCTGTGGTTATCCCAGTTGCTTGTGCACCTTTTTCTACCGTGCTATTTCCTTCCACTCAGCTCTCCATTAATATGATTGGATACAGCCCTCTTTGAGCAGCCAGCTTCTTTAGCAATGACCATTTTTTGGCTTACACTCCTTGTGGAGTGTGTCAATGACTGCCTTCTAGACATCTGTCAAGTCAGCAGTCTTCCCCATGATTGTGGAGCCTACTGAACCAGACTAAGATCATTTTAGACACTTACGATGCCTTTGCGGATGTTTTGTGGTAATTATTCTAATTTTCTGAGAAAATGACTTTTGGGTTTTCATTGGCTGTAAGCCCTAATCATAAACAATTAACAGAAATAAATACTTGAAATAGATCACTCTGTTTGTAATATCTTTATATAATATATTTGTTTCCCATTTTTGTATTGAATTACTGAAATAATTTAACTATGAGGATATTCTAATTTATTGAGATGCACTTGTATGTGTACCTAGGTTAACAACTGGCTTAGTAATAGGAAACAAAGTGTGATTTTTAATGCAACAAACTTGTGAAGGAAGGTGCCAGCTGTAGGGCCCACGGGTGCCACACTTCTCTGCTAAGGAGACTCTGTGTGCGAATGTAACTTCGGGTGCAGTGCATGGCACTTACTGTTTTTTTCAGTCTGGTGTCTATCACCCTGCTCGCAGTTACTGTCATGAACAGTCAGTAACATACACAACAGACAACACCAGAGTTTGCTTAGTCAACCAGAATTGTTCACTTTTATTGATCACACCATTATGGCAGACAGGAACTTCCTTTCCTTCTTATCTCCGCATGTGGAGTAGATCTCTTTCTTAAGCTCAAAGGTCTTTGTATTCTTACGCCTAACTCCGTTCACCTTCATCCATTTCTGGGCTCCAACGGCTCTCTAACCGGATGACTCTCTAAGCCAGTTGGGGTGAGCAAAAAGCACTGGATCTCTCAAGGTTACCTCAGCGTTCCTGCACTAGCCCTAGCACTAAGACCATGTCTTATCCAACATGAACCCTATTCTCTATTACTCCCCTCTGGGGTAATCCCTCGTGTTCTCTTTACTGCCATCTGACACTCCTCCTTTGCACTACATTAACTCTAACTTATGTAATCATCTAATCTAAAGGAGACTTGCCAATAGTTGGAAGCTGTTGAAGCAACATATACATTTTATAACATTTAACAGTCTGTAAAACATAGTACAAGTACATGATGGGGTGTAGCTCCCTTGTTACACTTGGGTTGGGTCAGTTAACAATGGGATACTGCAGGAGTCAGTATTGGGCCCTCTTTATTTTAAAATGTGTTAATGAATTTATAGAGGGCATTAAGAGTAGAATTTCAATATTTGTAACAGATAATAATGTCCTCAAGGTCACCAACAAAGAGGGGGATAATTTAATATTACAGAAGAATTTTTGTAAGCTGTAGGCTTGGGCTGAGAAATGCACTTGAAGTTTAATGTAGATACATTTAAGGTCATGCCCATTCGCAAAGGAACTAAAATTTATGGCGGCACGGTGGTTAGCACTGCAGTCTTGCAGCGCTGGGGTCCTGGGTTCAAATCCTACCAAGGACAACATCTGCAAGGAGTTTGTATGCTCTCCCCGTGTTTGCATGGCTTTCCTTCTGGTGCTCCGGTTTCCTCCCACACTTCAAAGACATACTGATAGGGACTTTAGATTGTGAGCCCCAATGGGAACAGTGTTCCTGATGTATGTAAAGTGCTGCAGAATATGTTAGTGTCATATAAAAATAAAGATTTGATTATGATTTTTAATGTATAATTATTAGGGATGATCGAATGCCGCAAACATTCGGTAACGCCCATATTTGCCAAGTAGGTCGCCGCTATTCAATGATTTGCGAATATTCGATGCACAATGTAAGTCTATGGGAAACCCGAATAGTTGCCAAATAGCAACTATTCGGGCTTCCCATAGACTTACATTGCGCATATTCCTATAGCGGCGAACTTATCGCCAGATATTCGCGAAGCCAAATATTGCCGAATATTTGTGATATTCGATCATCCCTAATAATTATGTACTAAATTGTAAGACATTGGCTAAGACTAACACTAAAATAGACTTGGGGGTATCGCGGGATGGCAATCTAGACTTAGTGACCAGTTCCTGGCAGATGCTGTGAATACAAATAAAATAATAGGATGCATTAAAAGAGGTATAGATGCTCATGAGAAGAACATAGTTTTACCTCTATTCAAGTCACTAGTGTGACCACACTTGGAATATTGTGTAAAATTTTGATCTCCTTTGTATGAGAAAATAGCTGAACTGTGAGTGAGTGCAGAGAAGAGCAACCAAGCTAATTAAGGGTTAGGATTAGAGTTGAGCGCGGTTCGTGGTTTGTGGTTCTTCAGTTCGCGGTTCGAGTGATTTTGGGGGGTGTTCTAGATAGAACTAGAACTCGAGCTTTTTGCTAAAAGTTCGTTAGCTCGAGTTATGTTCGAGAACGGTTCTAGCAGCAAAAAGCCTAGCTAATTAGTAGCTGGCTTTTCACTGTAATAGTGTGAGTCACTCTGTGATTCACACTATTATCAAATTTCAGCGTATAGTGTGCGGGGGCTGCGCGTTTAGATCACTGCTGCTGGGATAATGACGATCGCCATTTTTTTTTTCTTCCTTCCCTAAGCGCGCATGTAGCGGGGCGGGCCAGCATGTCAGCCAATCCCAGACAGACACACGGCTAAGTGTACTTTTTGCCAGACAAGCAAGGGGATGTGTCATAGGCTGTCCATGTCACATATCCTTGCATTATAAAAACGGACATTTTCCCTCAGGACTCCATTATGTGCCTTCTGCGTCTGGGTGTCAGTCACCGCTCACGCAGCTCCTGTCGCCGGTCCTGCTGTGTACGCTATACACACAGCGCTCTACTCATTAGGGACAGAAGTTTATTTCAGCCCTTTTCAGGGCTAATTACAGCTGGCTCAGAGCCTTGGGTGACAGTCATGTCCACGGAAATGCTGTATACAGCTTCAGATAATAGCGTCTGTGTAGCTAAGCTCAGGGAATTCCTTTCTGTATTTCACCATTAGGAGGGATAGGAGGGATAGAAAGTGAGGCTTCCTTTCCTTTACACTGACCCACAACCCGGCCACTGTACCCTCCTGCTATTTTTTGCAAAGCCATTTTAATTGCAGAGTGCTGCCAGTTACTGCCATCTAAAGAGTGGCTGCTGTACTCCATTATTGTGCCACTGGTGCCAAGCAAGTCCCACCACCTCTGCATTCTCCCCTCCTGCACATTTTTGCAAACCCATTTTAATTGAGTGAATGTTAGTTATGTCTTGGCTGCTGGGAGGCTCCCTCTGGTGGCCAGGAAGGGTTTGGATAGAGATCAGGTGTATTGTGCAGTGGGTGTTTCCTTTCCTAACTCTCTGCCTATTTAAGTCCTGAGAGGGGAGCCAGAACGATCTGAAATTGGAATGCATCATATAAAAAGTGAAAATTCACAGATTTATTCCAACTGTACTACAATAAAAAAAATGAGATTTTTAGCAAATAATTGATCAATTTTTTGAGCCACCCCTGCCAACGTCACGGCAAATCTCAATAGGGGGGTCCTACTCTACATTCTGTATTTCATGTGCCATGCGGCCTCCTAGATAAAGTTAAAAGCAGAACCATAATAGAGCACACATACCTGTAACCTGTATATAACCGCTTCTATGTTGCAAAAAAGGCACTTGTGGATAGAGACCAGCCCAGGTCCCAGCATGTGGAGCAAGCTCTGCACCATACCAGGACTATATCAGAACTGATCCTCCCAGTGCTAAACAGCAACCATTGATAAAGGCGGACCAGATCCAAGATGGTGCTTAATTAGCATTGCCTGTGGAAAGGGGTGAGGTAACTGAATCTGAACAGCTACCAACAGGAGGAATACATAGCAAACCAAAATCAGGCGTGCATGGCATGGTGGTGACCGGCCACCAGAATTTGTAGCATAACTACGACCAAACAGAGAGAGAGGGGAGCCAGAACGATCTGAAATTGGAATGCATCATATAAAAAGTGAAAATTCACAGATTTATTCCAACTGTACTACAATAAAAAAAATGAGATTTTTAGCAAATAATTGATCAATTTTTTGAGCCACCCCTGCCAACGTCACGGCAAATCTCAATAGGGGGGTCCTACTCTACATTCTGTATTTCATGTGCCATGCGTCCTCCTAGATAAAGTTAAAAGCAGAACCATAATAGAGCACACATACCTGTAACTAGAGATGAGCGAACCGGTCCCGGTTCGGCTCGAGGCCGGTTCGCCGAACGGGGGTCCCGTTCGAGTTCGGCTCGTCGAACGTTCGACGAACCGAACTCGAACGTATAGGCTATAATGGGAGGCAATCACAAACACATAAAAATGCATGATAAATGTACACAAACAGTTAATAAACATTGCCATAACACTTACCGGTCCCCGCGATCCCTGCTGCACTCTGTATCCTGCCGCTATTCCATCCGATGATCGCTGAATCCTCCCGGTGACCTGCACTGCCAGCAGAGATGCAGGACCTATCGTGACATCAAAATAGCCATGTGACCAGTCACGTGGCTATTATCTCATTGGCTACAGACTGGTCACATGACTATGACACGTCATGTAGGACCTGCGAGTGCATCTCTCCGGTACACGGTGCACATATGTGTATCGCCGTGTACCGGCGACATGCTCTAGCACACGGTCGACTCCCCGTTCCGTTAGGGACCGGCTGACACAGCCGGTCATTAACGGAGATCACCGTTGCCATAGCAACGCAGTTAGCGGTGACGTCACCGCTAACCGCGGCTCCGAAGGCACCGTTGCTATGGTAACGCGTCTGTCAGCGTTACCGCTAGCAGCCAGCAGTGATCACTCACGGAGTGAAGGCTGCACGCTGCTTCCCGATTGTAGTGATGATTGTAGTGAGGATGGAGGTTCCCCAGCCCCAAGTGATGAGCTGGTGAATCTCATCCTTCCTCACTACAATCGTCACTACTACTACACTAGTGATGATTGTAGTGAGGATGGAGGTTCCCCAGCCCCAAGTGATGAGCTGGTGAATCTCATCCTCACTACAATCGTCACTACTACTACACTAGAAATAAAGAAGACAGAAGAGCAGGATCGTGGAGGGCTGACAGGGGGTAATAAAGATGGAGTCTCTAATGTGTCTGTGTATTTATTTCTATTAAAGTATTTTTTCTCTGTGTGGTGTTTTTTTTAACCCTTTATTGGAGATTCTTAATGGCCGGGTCAAACGTGCCTGACATTAAGAATCTCTGGCTTAATACTGGCTGGTAAAACAAAGCCAGTATTAACTCATGATTACCCAACAAGCCACCCGGCTCCAGGGCTGTTGGAAGAGTTGGATACAGCGCCAGATGATGGCGCTTCTATGAGAGCGCCATTTTCTAGGACGGCTGCGGACTGAAATCCGCAGCAGAGGCGTCCACAAACCTCGGGCTAACCTGTGCTGCGGATTCCAATCCCCAGCTGCCTAGTTGTACCCGGCTGGACACAAAAATAGGGCGAAGCCCACGTCATTTGTTTTTTAATTATTTCATGAAATAAGTGAAATAATTAAAAAAAACGGGCTTCCCTATATTTTTGGTTCCCAGCCGGGTACAAATAGGCAACTGGGAGTTGGAGGCAGCCCGTGGCTGCCAGCTGTACCTGGCTAGCATACAAAAATATGGCGAAGCCCACGTCATTTTTTTGGTGGGCAAAAAAATTCTGCATACAGTCCTGGATGGAGTATGCTGAGCCTTGTAGTTCTGCAGCTGCTGTCTGCTCTTCTCCATACAGACAGACAGCAGCTGCAGAACTACAAGGCTCAGCATACTCCATCCAGGACTGTATGCAGAAGTTTTTTGCCCCCTGAAAAAATTATGTGGGCTTCGCCATATTTTTGTATGCTAGCCAGGTACAGCAGGCAGGTACGGCTGCCCCCAACCCCCAGTTGCCTATTTGTACCCGGCTGGGAACCAAAAATAAAGGGAAGCCCTTTTTTTATTATTTCATGAATTTCATGAAATAATTAGAAAACAAATGACGTAGGCTTTGCCCCATTTTTGTGTCCAGCCAGGTACAACTGGGCAGCTGGGGATTGGAATCCGCACCACAGGTTGGCCTGAGCTTTCTGGGCCCCACTGCTGCGAATTGCAGTCTGCAGCCACCTCAGAAAATGGCATTTTCATAGAAGCGCCATCTTCTGGCGCTGTATCCTACTCTTCCAGCACCTGCCTGCTATACCTGGCTAGCATACAAAAATATGGCGAAGCTCACGTCCTTTTTTTGTAGTTTTTTGGCAAAAAAAATAAAAAATGCTTCCCTGGATTTTCCATTGCCAGTGAAGGTAACACCAAGCAGTGGGGGTTAGCAGCCAGTAGCTGCTTGGATTACCCTTAGCTAGCAATACAAAAAATGCAGCGGGAGCCCATATATATATTTTTTTAATTATTTATTTAAATAACTAAAAATAAAATGGGCTTCCCTGTATTTTGATTGCTGGACATCACAGTGCTGTAAAAATAAATCTTTAAAAAAATGACGTAGCGCTCCGCGGTATTTTTGATTCTCAGCGCAGATAATGCAGACAGCTATGGGTTGCCACCCCCATCTGCCTGCCGTTACCTTGGTTGGCAATCAAAATACAGGGAAGCCCATTAATTTTTTCTATTTAAAAAATAGTTAAAAAAAAAAAATGACATTGGGTCCCCCCATTTTTGATAGCCAGCTAGGGTAAAGCAGACGGCTGTAGCCTGAAAACCACAGCTGGCAGCTTTACTGTGGTTGGGGATCCAATGTGGAGGTCCCCTCAGGCTCTTTTTTATAATTATTTTATAAATATTAATAATTACACAATAAAAGTAGGGTCCCCCCCAAATTGGATCACCAGCCAAGGTAAAGCGGACAGCTGTGGTCTGGTATTCTCAGGGTGGGAAGGTCCATAGTTATTGGGCCTTCACAGCCTAAAAATAGCAGGCCGCAGGCACCCCAGACGTGGCGCATCCACTAGATGCGCCAATCCTGGCGCTTCACCCCAGCTCATCCCGTGCCCTGGTGCAGTGGCAAACGGGGTAATAAATCGGGTTGATACTAGCTGTAAAGTCACCTGAGATCAAGCCCAGCAGTTTGTGATGTCATGGCGTCTATTAGATACCCAACATCATAAACTGTCAGTAATAACAAAAACAAAAAATCGACAAAAGAAATTTATTTGAAAAAACAGTCCCCAAAACATTTCCTCTTTCACCAATTTATTGTAAGAAAAAAAAAAAAAGGGGTCCCACGACGACTCTGGACCGTCTAGAATATGGGGGGGAGACACTCAGGGAACGTATCCCCCATTTTCTAGGAGTGCGGACCCTTCATGTGAGGAGTGTGGGTGCAATGAATCTGCACTCACTCTCCCCGGGTCCACAGCAGCAGAGTCCATGTCGTAATGGTTGCTACCAAAGCTGCAATGCCCTGCTCATGAGGTAAGGGCATGCCTAATCAGGAGAACTACTGTAGAGGAAACTCTGCTCACTGGTATATAGGTGCTCAGAGGTAATAATAGATAAAATTAGTGAGTAACCTCGGCACTCTAAATCTCCCAGACTAAGTCAGTAAGTCAAAATGGATAGTAATGCAAAATCACTCTTTATTGGTCCATATTAAGAAAAAAAAAATTTTCATAAGCATATATGTTTTTGTCCAAAACAAGTTACAAATGACGTTTCGGCCTGAGCCTTTGTCAGATTGGACTTATCTGCATGTAATCATGAAAAATGACAATAATCAGTATCACATAAGAGTGAGAGAACAATAACATAAACTCGAACAATGTAGAGGTACAATTGGGATGCAGCAAAAAAATTGCAACACAGCAAGAAATAAAACACATGATACAAATGTCATAATACAGTACAAGGACAATATAGTAATGACAAATATGGGGTCAGAGTAGACTTAGACAGCTCTGGTACAAAAGAGATGTCAATCATAAAGTAACATGTGCAGTAGGTGTAGAGCTACAGTATGCATGGCAGAGCTAATAGGTAGACCGACCATAGAAAAAGAACGGAGAAAAAGTGGAGAAAAAGTGGAGCATAAGAGGAGAAAAAGTGGAGAAAAAGTGGAGAAAAAGTGGAGAAAAACGTGGAGAAAAACGTGGAGAAAAAGTGGAGAAAAAGTGGAGAAAAAGTGGAGCATAAGAGGAGAAATAGTGGAGAAAAAGTGGAGCATAAGAGGAGAAAAAGTGGAGAAAAAGTGGAGCATAAGAGGAGAAAAAGTGGAGATTAAGAGGAGAAAAGGTGGAGAAAAAGTGGAGAAAAAGTGGAGCATAAGAGGAGAAAAAGTGGAGAAATAAGTGGAGAAAAAGTGGAGAAAAAGTGGAGAAAAAGTGGAAAAAAAGTGGAGAAAAAGTGGAGAAAAAGTGGAGAAAAAGTGGAGCATAAGAGGAGAAAAAGTGGAGATTAAGAGGAGAAAAAGTGGAGAAAAAGTGGAGAAAAAGTGGAGAAAAAGTGGAGCATAAGAGGAGAAAAAGTGGAGAAAAAAAGTGGAGAAAACGTGGAGAAAAAGTGGAGAAAAAGTGGAGAAAAAGTGGAGCAAAAAGTGGAGAAAAAGTGGAGAAAAAGTGGAGCATAAGAGGAGAAAAAGTGGAGAAAAATTGGAGAAAAAGTGGAGAAAAAGTGGAGCATAAGAGGAGAAAAAGTGGAGAAAAAAGTGGAGAAAAAGTGGAGAAAAAGTGGAGAAAAAGTGGAGGATAAGAGGAGAAAAAGTGGAGAATAAGTGGAGGAAAAGTGGAGAAAAAGTGGAGCATAAGAGGAGAAAAAGTGGAGAAAAAAGTGGAGAAAAAGTGGAGAAAAAGTGGAGAAAAAGTGGAGAAAAAGTGGAGCATAAGAGGAGAAAAAGTGGAGAAAAAGTGGAGCATAAGAGGAGAAAAAGTGGAGAAAAAGTGGAGCATAAGAGGAGAAAAAGTGGAGATTAAGAGGAGAAAAAGTGGAGAAAAAGTGGAGAAAAAGTGGAGAAAAAGTGGAGCATAAGAGGAGAAAAAGTGGAGAAAAAAGTGGAGAAAAAGTGGAGAAAAAAGTGGAGAAAAAGTGGAGAAAAAGTGGAAAAAAAGTGGAGAAAAAATGGAGAAAAAGTGGAGAAAAAGTGGAGCATAAGAGGAGAAAAAGTGGAGATTAAGAGGAGAAAAAGTGGAGAAAAAGTGGAGAAAAAGTGGAGAAAAAGTGGAGATTAAGAGAAGAAAAAGTGGAGAAAAAGTGGAGCATAAGAGGAGAAAAAGTGGAGAAAAAGTGGAGAAAAAGTGGAGAAAAAGTGGAGCATAAGAGGAGAAAAAGTGGAGAAAAAGTGGAGAAAAAGTGGAGAAAAAGTGGAGCATAAGAGGAGAAAAAGTGGAGAAAAAAGTGGAGAAAAAGTGGAGAAAAAAGTGGAGAAAAAGTGGAGAAAAAGTGGAGAAAAAGTGGAGAAAAAGTGGAGATTAAGAGGAGAAAAAGTGGAGAAAGAGTGGAGCATAAGAGGAGAAAAAGTGGAGAAAAAGTGGAGAAAAAGTGGAGAAAAAGTGGAGCATAAGAGGAGAAAAAGTGGAGAAAAAGTGGAGCATAAGAGGAGAAAAAGTGGAGATTAAGAGGAGAAAAAGTGGAGAAAAAGTGGAGAAAAAGTGGAGAAAAAGTGGAGATTAAGAGAAGAAAAAGTGGAGAAAAAGTGGAGCATAAGAGGAGAAAAAGTGGAGAAAAAGTGGAGAAAAAGTGGAGAAAAAGTGGAGCATAAGAGGAGAAAAAGTGGAGAAAAAGTGGAGAAAAAGTGGAGAAAAAGTGGAGCATAAGAGGAGAAAAAGTGGAGAAAAAAGTGGAGAAAAAGTGGAGAAAAAAGTGGAGAAAAAGTGGAGAAAAAGTGGAGAAAAAGTGGAGAAAAAGTGGAGATTAAGAGGAGAAAAAGTGGAGAAAGAGTGGAGCATAAGAGGAGAAAAAGTGGAGAAAAAGTGGAGAAAAAGTGGAGAAAAAGTGGAGCATAAGAGGAGAAAAAGTGGAGAAAAAGTGGAGCATAAGAGGAGAAAAAGTGGAGAAAAAGTGGAGAAAAAGTGGAGAAAAAGTGGAGCATAAGAAGAGAAAAAGTGGAGAAAGAAGTGGAGAAAAAGTGGAGAAAAAAGTGGAGAAAAAGTGGAGAAAAAGTGGAGAAAAAGTGGAGATTAAGAGGAGAAAAAGTGGAGAAAAAGTGGAGCATAAGAGGAGAAAAAGTGGAGAAAAAGTGGAGCATAAGAGGAGAAAAAGTGGAGAAAAAAGTGGAGAAAAAAGTGGAGAAAAAGTGGAGAAAAAAGTGGAGAAAAAGTGGAGAAAAAGTGGAGAAAAAGTGGAGAAAAAGTGGAGATTAAGAGGAGAAAAAGTGGAGAAAAAGTGGAGCATAAGAGGAGAAAAAGTGGAGAAAAAGTGGAGAAAAAGTGGAGAAAAAGTGGAGCATAAGAGGAGAAAAAGTGGAGAAAAAAGTGGAGAAAAAGTGGAGAAAAAGTGGAGCATAAGAGGAGAAAAAGTGGAGAAAAAGTGGAGAAAAAGTGGAGAAAAAGTGGAGCATAAGAGGAGAAAAAGTAGAGAAAAAAGTGGACAAAAGTGGAGAAAAAGTGGAGCATAAGAGGAGAAAAAGTGGAGAAAAAAGTGGAGAAAAAAATGGAGAAAAAGTGGAGCACCCTTTGGTACCTTTCATGTGGCACTAAGGGGTGCTTAGCTTTGTATTTAGCCAAAAAAATGAAAAAAAAATGACGTAGGGTTCCCCCTAGTTTTGTAGCCAGCTAGGGTAAAGCAGACGGCTGCAGCCTGCAGACCACAGCTGGCAACCTCACCTTGGCTGGTAATCCAAAACTGAGGGCACGCCACGCTGTTATTTTAAATTAAATAAATAATTTTAAAAAAAAAACACGTAGGGGTCCCCCAAAATTGGATCACCAGCCAAGGTAAAGCAGACAGCTGGGGCCTGATATTCTCAGACTAGGGAGGTCCATGGTTATTGGACTCTCCCAAGCCTAAAAATAGCAGGCCGCAGCCGCCCCAGAAGTGGCACATCCATTAGATGCGCCAATCCTGGTGCTTCGCCCCAGCTCATCCCGCGCCCTGGTGCGGTGGCAGACGGGGTAATATATGGGGTTAATACCAGATGTGTAATGTCACCTGGCATCAAGCCCTGGGGTTGGTGAGGTCAGGCGTCTATCAGATACCCGACATCACCAACCCAGTCAGTAATAAAAAAAAATAGACCACAAACACATTTTTATTTGAAAAAACACTCCCCAAAACATTCCCTCTTTAACCAATTTATTAGAAAGAAAAACAAATCCAGGTCTGGTGTAATCCAAGGGGTTGCCATGATTTTCCACACTGTCCCAGTCAATGAAGAGCAGGATGTTCCCCATTGGCTGGGAGAGCAATGCAGTGACCTGAGCTAACATCAATGGGTCAGCCCAGGTCACTGCAGGGGATGACAAGTGCTGCTGTCAGCGAGGTACATTACCTGCGCTGATCTCCAGCACACTGACAGCCCCTGTCACTGAGGTCAATGACCGGCGCCTTCACATCAAGTATCGCGAGAGGTCCGTGACGTCACCGCCAGTGTCAGTCTCGGGTCGGAAGCGATAGGTGATGTGACAAGCGGCGGCCATGGAGGACAGTGACAGCGCTGAGGTCGGGATGGCGGGACTTCATCACCGCAGGTAAGCCGAGCGGGGGGGGGGGGGTGAGAGTGAGTGTGTGTGTGTGTATATGTATGTATACATGCCGCGGGCAGGAGGGGGCGGAGCGAGCTGAGCGGGGAAGTGTGGGCTTCCTGCACGTAACTAAGATAAACATCGGGTTACTAACCAAAGCGCTTTGCTTGGATACCCGATGTTTATCGTGGTTACCAGCTTGTGGCAGGCTGCCAGCGATGGCTCCTGCACACTGTAGCTGGGAGGGGGGGGGTGCGTGAGTGAGAGTGTGTGTGTGTGTGTGTGTATATGTATGTATACATGCCGCGGGCAGGAGGGGGCGGAGCGAGCTGAGCGGGGAAGTGTGGGCTTCCTGCACGTAACTAAGATAAACATCGGGTTACTAACCAAAGCGCTTTGCTTGGATACCCGATGTTTATCTTGGTTACCAGCTTGTGGCAGGCTGCCAGCGATGGCTCCTGCACACTGTAGCTGTAAAAAGCCCTGCTTTTTGCTGCTAGAACCGTTCTCGAACGTATCTAGAACTATCGAGCTTTTGCAAAAAGCTCGAGTTCTAGTTCGATCTCGAACAGCCCCAAAAATCACTCGAGCCCCGAACTGGAGAACCTCGAACCGCGAACCGCGCTCAACTCTACCTGTAACCTGTATATAACCGCTTCTATGTTGCAAAAAAGGCACTTGTGGATAGAGACCAGCCCAGGTCCCAGCATGTGGAGCAAGCTCTGCACCATACCAGGACTATATCAGAACTGATCCTCCCAGTGCCAAACAGCAACCATTGATAAAGGCGGACCAGATCCAAGATGGTGCTTAATTAGCATTGCCTGTGGAAAGGGGTGAGGTAACTGAATCTGAACAGCTACCAACAGGAGGAATACATAGCAAACCAAAATCAGGCATGCATGGCATGGTGGTGACCGGCCACCAGAATTTGTATAATTTCCTTTACACTGACCCACAACCCGGCCACTGTACCCTCCTGCTATTTTTTGCAAAGCCATTTTAATTGCAGAGTGCTGCCAGTTACTTCCATCTAAAGAGTGGCTGCTGTACTCCATTATTGTGCCACTGGTGCCAAGCAAGTGCCACCACCTCTGCATTCTCCCCTCTTGCACATTTTTGCAAACCCATTTTAATTGAGTGAATGTTAGTTATGTCTTGGCTGCTGGGAGGCTCCCTCTGGTGGCCAGGAAGGGTTTGGATAGAGATCAGGTGTATTGTGCAGTGGGTGTTTCCTTTCCTAACTCTCTGCCTATTTAAGTCCTGGTCTGATTGCAGGCTTTTGCCGGATGTCAGTTGTTCTTTGTATCTCTAGCCTGCTTAATCCTGCTCTACACCACATCTTCCCCAGATAAGTGCTTGCTCTTTTTTTATTGTCTGGTTCTTTGCTTATCTGGGTTTGTCATTTGTTGTGGTTGGTTTCAGTTTATTTCCTTCCAGGGAATTTCCCCCTCAGTGGATTGTTGAGGAACTCCCTGCAGTTCTGTGTGGAGTATAGCTCCTTTTTGGGTCCATGTGTTTGTGGCTTGTTGAATTTGTTATAATTCTTGTTTTCTCTTCATTGGTATGACAAGGGCACCTGGTATAGGACGGAGTTCAGATCGAGCGATCTGAGGGCCTTTTTGTACTATCAGGAAGTTGGTATTTTGCAGAGTTTTTCTCTGGCAACCATCAGTCCCTTTCCTGTCCTTTCCTATTGTAGTCAGCGGGGGCCTCACCTTTTGCTAATCCTGTCATCTACCTGTGTATTGTGTTTTTCCTATATCACTGCAGTCTTTGAATGTGGGGGGCTTGCTATTCTTGTCTATTTTCTGAGGCAGAGAGTTGTTCATCTTTCCTACCTTTAGGATAGTTAGTTCTCCTGCTGGGTTTGCGGTGCACAGGATGTTGGTTCACCGCTCGGCTACTTCTAGTTGTGTTGGTTAGTAAGGAGATGGCGGCCAGATTAGTTGCCAATGCTCTTGTCACCTTTTTGCCAATGATTTGTGATGGTCTTCCATGGTTCCGGGTCATAACAGTACATCCGGCCAAACAAATTTAAAGGGTACTCTTAAGAAGGAAGAAAAAAAAAAAAAAAAAGCTGCTGAGAATTTTTTTTTTTTGGGTGTTTTTCCTCTTCTTCTTTGGGTTCTGTGGAAGATTCCTTTTTTCTAGCATGGATGAATTGGGTGAGCGTGTTGCTCATCTTGATGCTAAGGTTTGTCGTATAGAGTCTTATCTTGCACAGACTCCCCTTGCAGGGCCTAAAATTCCCGTTCCTGAAATTTTTTCGGGAGATAGGTCGAGATTTTTGAGCTTCAAAAATAATTGTAAATTATTTTTTGACCTGCGCCCTAAGTCCTCAGGGAATCCCGTACAGCAGGTTAAGATTGTCATCTCCTTGCTGCGTGGTGACCCTCAGGACTGGGCCTTCTCTTTAGCGTCTGATGATCCGATTCTCAATGATGTGGACTCCTTTTTTCAGGCCTTGAGATTATTATATGACGAACCCAATATTGTGGACCAAGCAGAAAAGGTCTTGTTGTCCTTAACTCAGGGTTTGGATTCTGCAGAAACGTTTTGTCAGAAATTTCGTAAGTGGGCGGTCCTTACCAAATGGAATGATGATGCGCTTGCGGCTCTTTTTCGCAAGGGTATGGCGGATGCTGTGAAGGATGTAATGGTAGGATTTCCCGTCCCTTCTGGTCTTGATGCCTCTATGACCTTGGCCATTCAGATTGATAGGCGTTTACGTGAGCGCAGGAAGATACCTGCTGGTTTTGTGCCTGTGGAACAGCCTTTGGAGCCTATGGAGTGTGATAGGGTCCTTTCTAATGCTAGTCAGCAGGGGTTCAGACGGAAGAATAGACTGTGCTTCTATTGTGGAGACGCTTCTCAAAACATCTCTGTCTGCCCTAAACGTGAAAGGAGATTGGCTACTTCTGTTACTGTGGGTTCTTTGCAACCAAAGTTTCTTTTGTCTGTCCCATTGATTTGCTCATTGTCTTCCTTTTCTGCATTTGCCTTTGTGGACTCAGGGGCAGCGCTCAATTTGATGGATTTTGGGTTTGCTAGGGATTGTGGTTTTCCCATGGTTCCTTTGCAAACTCCTATTCCTTTAAGAGGCATTGATGCTACCCCTTTGGCAGAACATAAACCCCAATTTTGGACCCAGGTGCCTATGAGAGTTGCACCAGCGCATCAGGAAACTTGTACATTTTTAGTATTGCATAATCTACAGGACACCTTGGTACTGGGATTTCCGTGGTTGCAGACCCATAATCCGGTTCTTGACTGGAGATCCTTGTCGGTAACTAGTTGGGGTTGTCAAGGTTTGCATCAGGACCTTTCCGTGTCCTCCACATCTGCTCAGGCAGTTGATGTTCCGTCTTTCTTGTCTGATTTCCGTGATGTATTTAATGACCAGGAATCTGATTCTCTGCCCCCACACTGGGACTGTGACTGTGCCATTGAGTTGGTGCCCGGTTGTAAATTTCCCAAGGGGCGAATTTTCAACTTGTCTGTGCCCGAACATGATGCCATGCGGTCATACATCAGAGAATCATTGGAGAAGGGGCACATTCGGCCCTCCTCTTCTCCTTTGGGGGCTGGCTTCTTCTTTGTTGCTAAGAAAGATGGTTCGTTGAGGCCTTGTATTGATTACCGTCTTCTTAATAAAATTACGGTCAAATATCAGTACCCTTTGCCTCTGATGTCTGATCTGTTCTCTAGAGTGCAGAGTGCCAAATGGTTTACGAAACTGGATCTCAAGAGTGCGTATAATCTCATCCGTATTAAGGAGGGTGATGAATGGAAGACGGCTTTTAATACTCCTGAGGGGCATTTTGAGTACCTAGTGATGCCTTTTGGGCTCACTAATGCACCTTCCGTCTTCCAGGCTTTCATGAATGATATTTTTCGGGACCTTATTGGTAAATTTTTGATTGTGTATTTGGATGACATCTTGATTTTTTCTGATGATTGGGACTCTCATGTGGGGCAAGTACGGGATGTTTTTCAGATACTTAAGGATAATGCACTGCACGTTAAGGGGTCAAAGTGCCTCTTTGGATTTCCTTTTTGGGCTTCATCCTGTCTCCCTCCGCTATTGAAATGGACCCGGTTAAGGTTCAGGCTATTTATGACTGGGTGCAACCGACTTCTCTAAAATCCCTGCAGCGTTTTTTGGGGTTTGCTAATTTTTACCGTAAATTTATAGCCAATTTTTCTGCCATTGTCAAACCTCTGACAGATTTGACAAAGAAGGGAGCTGATGCTGAGCATTGGACCCCTGAGGCTATTGTGGCCTTCCAGGAGATTAAAAGGCGATTCACTTCTGCCCCAGTTCTGCAGCAACCTGATGTGTCTCGCCCATTTCAAGTTGAGATTGATGCCTCAGAGATCAAGCTCATTTATTTTAAGCTATTATAATAGCAAACATTGAGGAAACTTAATGGCATCCAAAAAGTGGCTGTTGGACTCCATTAGTGTCCCACTGGTGCCAAGCAATTTCCAGCACCTCTGCATTGCACCCTCAAGCTCATTTTTACTAAGCCATTATAATAGCAAACACTGAGGAAACTTAGTGGCATCTTAAAAGTGGCTGTTGGACTCCATTAGTGTCCCACTGGTGCTAAGCAATTTCAAGCACCTCTGCATTGCACCCTCAAGCTCATTTTTACTAAGCTAATATAATGGGTGAGGGGAGTGCAAACACAATGCTTGATGAGGAAGTTCTAGATCCCACCTACTGTCAACCCACAGTCAGGCACTCGAGGAGGTCAACAGAGGCGGTGGAGGAGGATGCAACTGACGACGAAGTTACCTTGCGCCTTCTTGGACAGAGTCGGAGTACTGGTAGCACATCTACAACTGCATCCTCAGCCACCACTCTGCCTCTGAGCACTAGTCGGGGTGGCTCAGCTGGTTGCATGTACTCTAAGCCTTGCCTAGCCTGGTCCTTTTTTGACCTTGCAAAGGATCGCCCAAATCTTGTGATCTGTAAAATTTGTCGGGATGGGGATGGCGGCCAGATTAGTTGCCAATGCTTTTGTCACCTTTTTGCCAATGATTTGTGATGGTCTTCCATGGTTCCGGGTCATAACAGTGCTGCCAGTTAGTGGCATCCTAACAATGGCGGCTGTTGGACACCATTAGTGTCCCACTGGTGCCAAGCAATTTCCAGCACCTCTGCATTGCACCCTCAAGCTCATTTTTACTAAGCTATTATAATAGCAAACACTGAGGAAACTTAGTGGCATCCAAAAAGTGGCTGTTGGACTCCATTAGTGTCCCACTGGTGCCAAGCAATTTCCAGAACCTCTGCATTGCACCCTCAAGCTCATTTATTTTAAGCTATTATAATAGCAAACATTGAGAAAACTTAGTGGCATCCAAAAAGTGGCTATTGGACTCCATTAGTGTCCCACTGGTGCCAAGCAATTTCCAGCACCTCTGCATTGCACCCTCAAGCTCATTTTTACTAAGCTAATATAATAGCAAACTGTGCTGCCAGTTTAAGGGCCATAGTTGCATTGTCAGGGATAGTCAATGTTGTTTCTTCTGCTGTCAATAAAGCTAGACCCCCTCTGCAATCTACACCACCTCTCAATTTTTACTACCACATTTTAAGTGGACAATCTTGTCGCTATCAAAATGAGTGGCAAAATGACAGATGCTGGTGGAAAGGGGAAGAGTCGTGTTGGAAAAGGAAAAAAAGTTGTTCTCCGTGAGGAAGGTGGCAAAGCTACATTAACATCTGCTGAAGATAGACCATCTTCCAGCAAAAGTAAGATGTCTACTACTTTCCGTGGAAAATCCGATGTGCTCCCTTTTTTACGGACCCGAACAACTGTAAGAAAGGTAGATGATGCACAAAAAAAGAACATGCTTGAATGGATCTCAAGTGCTCCAACAAGTGCCCTCTCCTCCACTTCAACTACCGCATCCAAAAAAACCAGTCCTCTAAGTTGTCATCCCAATCACACTTGCTTTCTCCCAGCTCTCAAGTCTCCATCCGCCCTGCACTGTATGGTGGAACAGAGATGGCTGAGTCTGCAGAGCTGTTCAGTCACACTATAAACTTAGAATCAGAGGTATGCTCCCAAGCTACAGTGAGTACAGACCAGGAAATGGTCTGCAGTGATGCCCAGAACCTTTGTGACTCAGATTCAGGCTGTGATGGCCAAGTTTCTGAGCATAATGTTGACCCTTATTCACAAACTGTAAAACCTGTTGTTATAGACAATGAGGAACATACTGATGACGATGAGATGCAGATACCAGATTGAGATGAGAAATTAAATATTCTGTCAGGGCAGGAAGAGGCTAGGTCTGAGGGTGAGGGGAGTGCAAACACAATGCTTTATGAGGAAGTTCTAGATCCCACCTACTGTCAACCCACAGTCAGGCACTCGAGGAGGTCAACAGAGGTGGTGGAGGAGGATGCAACTGACGACGAAGTTACCTTGCGCCTTCTTGGACAGAGTCGGGGTACTGGTAGCACATCTACAACTGCATCCTCAGCCACCACTCTGCCTCTGAGCACTAGTCGGGGTGGCTCAGCTGGTTGCATGTACTCTAAGCCTTGCCTAGCCTGGTCCTTTTTTGAAATTGCAAAGGATCGCCCAAATCTTGTGATCTGTAAAATTTGTCGGGAATCTGTTAGTAGAGGCAAAAACCTCAGCAGTTTGACAACTTCTTCCATGAATCGTCACATGAATAAATATCATATGTGTCAGTGGGAAGCTCACCGTGCTGCAAAGCGGCCTAGCATAGTGGACCATCCACTGCCTGCCCCTTTTAGTGCATCCGCACGCTCTTCATCTTCTAGGACTGTGGGGACAGCTGTCACACCTGGTTTTCCACGCACAACTTCCACCATTGTAACCGCAACATTCAGTTTTCTTGGTAGGTCATCAGTTAGTTTGGAAGGCGAAACAAGCGCATGTGTACAGCTCTCTCAGACATCGATAGCACCAACGTTGGATGAAGGCAACATCATGTCTACGCCTACACTTTCCTCACAAACCTGCATTTTTCAAGGGACACCCTCCTAACAACCGTCTACACACAGCAGCCAGATCTCTGTCCCTCAGATGTGGACAAATAAAAGGCCATTTCCTGCGACACATGACAAAGCAAAGAGGTTGACTTTAACCCTCTGTAAGCTCTTGGCTACCGAAATGCTGCCTTTCCGCCTGGTGAACACACAGGATTTTAGAGACCTTATGTCTGTTGCTGTGCCCCAGTACCAGATGCCCAGTCGCCACTACTTCTCTAAGAAAGGTGTGCCTGCGCTACACCAGCATGTCGCACACAACATCACTGCTTCCTTAAGAAACTCTGTGTGTGAACGGGTGCATTTCACCACCGATACTTGGACCAGTAAGCATGGACAGGGACGTTACATGTCGCTAACTGGGCACTGGGTAACTATGGTGATAGATGGTGAAAGGTCTGCTGCACAAGTCTTGCTGTCCCCACGACTTGAGTGTCAATCCTCTGTCTGTCCAAGTTCCTCCACTGCTTCTGCCTCCTCAACCTCGTCTGGGTCCTCCACCTCCGCCCCAAGCCTGCCTGGTCAGGCCACCAGCATTGTAACTGCGCAGAAGGAATCATGCACCCCTAATTACTATGCTGGCAGCAGAGCGCAACGGCATCAGGCGGTCTTTATCTTGAAATGTCTTGGAAATAAGAGTCACACAGCGGCTGAGTTGTGGGCAGCTCTGGAGACTGAGTTTGGTAAATGGTTGTCTCCACTCAACCTGCAGCCTGGTAAGGCCGTGTGTGACAATGCTGCAAACCAGGGTGCGGCCCTTCGCCTGGGCAAGGTGACACACGTGCCTTGTAAGGCTCATGTGTTGAACCTTGTTGTCTAGCAATTTTTAACACACTATCCCGGCCTAGATGGCCTTCTGAACAGGGCACGAAAACTGTCTGCTCACTTCCGCCGTTCAACCGCCGCAGCTGAGCGACTTTAATCGCTCTAGAAGTCTTTCAGCCTGCCGGGTCATCGCCTTTAAATGCGATGTGCCGACACGCTGGAATTCGAGTCTCCACATGTTACAGCGACTGTGGCAGCACCGCCGAGCACTGGTGCAATACGTCATGACGTATAGCCTGGGCCAACGAGATGCAGAGGTGGGGCAGATCACCCTGATGGAGTGGTCTCAGATCAAGGACCTATGCACCCTTCTGCACAGTTTTGACATGGCGACGAATATAGTTAGCGCTGACAATGACATTATCAGCATGAAAATTCCAGTCATTTACATGCTGGAGCAAACGCTAAACACTTTTCGGAGTCAGGGGGTGGGACAACAGAAAGGGGATGAACTACAGAAGGATTCATATGTGCAAGGGAAAACAACATCACCAAGGTCCAGACGTTCATCATCACCAAGGCGGCAGGCATGGGACCATGGGGGACAGGGATCAACAAGGGCGCATGGTAGCAGGCGAAATGTTGCGGAAGGTGCAGGAGAACATGAAGAAATAAAGGACAAACTGTCCATGGACATGGAAGACTCAGCGGATGAGGGAGACCTTGGTCAAATTTCAGTTGAAAGAGGTTGGGGGGAGATGTCAGAGGAAGAAAGAACGGTTAGCACCTCTATGCCACAAACACAGCGTGGACTTGGTCCATATGGCTGCGCAAGACACATGAGCGCCTTCTTGCTGCACTACCTCCAACATGACCCTCGTATTGTCAAAATTAGAAGTGATGATGACTACTGGCTTGCCACACTATTAGATCCCCGGTACAACTCCAAATTTTGTGACATAATTCCAGCCATAGAAAGGGACGCACGTATGCAGGAGTATCAGCAGAAGCTGCTACTCGATCTTAGCTCGGCTTTTCCACCAAACAACCGTGATGCATGGAGTGAATCTCCCAGTTGTACTTGAGAAACATGGGACGGTCTCGTCATCATCAATAGTCTACCCGTACCATCAGCACCGTATCTGGTGCTGGTAACAGCAATTTTATTGAATCGTTTCATAATTTTTTTTAGACCATCCTTTGCAAGGCCACCAGAGACAACAAGTCTGACACATAGTCAACGGCTGGAGAGGATGATACAGGAGTATCTCCAAATGAACATCGATGCCATGACTTTGCAAATGGAGCCTTGTTCATTTTGGGCTTCAAATCTTGAAAAATGGCCAGAGCTCTCCCCTTACGCCTTGGAGATATTGTCGTGTCCAGCTGACAGCGTTGTCTCAGAACATGTCTTCAGTGCTACTGGGTGTGTGCTGACAGATAAGCGCACGCGTCTGTCCAGTGACAATGTGGACAGACTAACGTTCAACAAAATTAACAAGTCTTGGATCCGCAAGGAATTTACTACCCCTGTGTCATCCTGGGGAGAGTAAATACTTGTGTATTTTGAATGTGCTTGGAGTCCGCTTGCTTGCAGTGTTTCTGAAAAAGATCCAAGATGAACAGATTGGGGATCAGCAAAGACTTTGCTACCCACTCCAGTGTCATCCTGGGGACAGTTAAGGATGGCGTATTTTTGAATGTGCTTGATGCAAATCTGCTTGTGAAGTGTATAACTGGGGCACAAGTGCTGCCACTGAAGAGGTGTCTGTGTGGCCCAATTTTTGGAAAAAAGGAGACTCCGCTTGGAGTAACCCTTGCTTGCAGTGTTTCTAAAAATGATCCAAGATGAACAGATCGGGGATTAGCAAAGACTTTGCTACCTACCCTCGTGTCATCCTGGGGATAGTTAAGGATGGTTGTGCTTGATGCAAAACTACCTGTGAAGTGTACAACTGGGCCACAAGTGCTGCCACTGAATTGGTGTCTGTGTAGCCCAATTTTTGGAAAAAAGGGAGACCCTGCTTTGAGTCACCTTGCAGTGTTTTACATGATCTTAGAAGGGCATGCCATGCCTATATCTGTGTCTCGTCCTCTTTTTCCTCGTAACGCTGTTTTGTTTTTGCATGAGAATTTGTTCTTGTCACTTTCCCATGTGTTTATGTTGTGTTGTGAGTTGTTTGTCACCTTTTGGACACCTTTGAGGGTGTTTTCTAGGTGTTTTTATGTGTTTGTGATTGCCTCCCATTGTTTCCTAAGGGGTTCGAGTGGTTCGCCGAACCGAACTCGAACACGACCTCCGTTCGGCGAACCAAGCTCGAGCCAAACCGCGACCGGTTCCGTCATCTCTAGTTAGGATGAACTGCAATTCCAAGTCAGGTTATTAAACTTGGGGTTATTAATTTTGGAAAACAAAGACTTAGGTGGGCTTTACATGCTGCAACATCGCTAGCAATTGCTAGCGATGTCGATAGCAATAGCACCCGCCCTCGTCGCACATGCGATATGTGGTGATTCCTGCCGTAGCGAACATTATCGCTATGGCAGCTTCACACGCACATACCTGGTCGGCGACGTCACTGTGACCGCCGGAACAATATTTTCTTCAAGGGGGAGGTGCGTTCGGCGTCACAGCGACATCACAGCGACATCACCGCAACATCACTAAACAGCGGCCAATAGAAGCGGAGGGGCGGAGATGAGCGGGATATAAAATCCCGCCCACCTCCTTCCTTCCACGTTGCTGGTGGAGGCAGGTAAGGAGATGTTTGTCGTTCCTGCAGTGTCACACACAGTGATGTGTGGTTCTGCAGGAACGACAAACAACATTGTACCAGCAGCAGTAACGATATTATGAAAAGGAGCGATGTGTCACCGATCAACGATTTTTAACGTTTTTGCGATCGGTGATCATCGCTCCTAGGGTTTTCACGCTTGATGTCGGTAACGGCGCCGGATGTGCGTCACTAACGATGTGACCCCGACGATATAACGTTACCGATGTCACAACGTGTAAAGACCGCCTTAGATGTGATCTTATTACAATGTGCAAATATATGAGGGGATAGCATAATGATCTTTTTACACCTAGGAATGCAATCATGACAATGGGTCATCCTTTACTTATATAAGAATGAAGGTTTAATCACAGGCACAGATTCCTTACAGACATGTAGGGCTAACAGGCACAGGTGTATCCATGTTCCACCTGCCCCTGCTTGCCACTTAGATTGCACTGTCAAAATGTGACAGCACTTGTGATAGTCATCACTGAGCCCCAGATCCCGAAAAATAAGAATGCTCTGGGTTTCAGAAAGTGGCGCAAAAAGCACAATTCTTTTTTTTTCACAATTTTCAGAATTTTTTTTAAACCCTTAGATAAAAGTATATATGTTTGGTACCTACAAACTTATACTAACCTCAGGCATCATACGGACACATCAGTTTTACCACATAATGAATATGGGGAATAAAAAATCCCAAAAACAATCGTGCAATTTGATTTTTTTTGCAATTTCACGGCACTTGCAATTTTTTCCTGTTTTCCAGTACACTATACGGTAAAACTAATGTTTTCATTCAGAAGTACAACTCGTCCCACAAAACATAAGTCCTAATATGACAAGATTGATGGAAAAATAAAAAAGTTATGGCTCTCAGAAGAAGTGGAGTAAAAAGTGAAAATGAAAAATGGAAAATCGCCCGGTGGTACAGGGTTTAATTTAGTACTTGAGAAGATATCATGAAATCATGAGGCCTATCAGTGACGTATAATATGTATAAATTTCATTAAATTATTATCAATTGTCTGTAACTGAAAAGAAATAAAAAAACTTGGAGCTTGTTTGACATACCCAGTATAAAAAATTATTCTACAAATTATTGCAATTTCATGTCGTGTTACTCCGTTTGCCATGTTAATTATGTCTTTTCCTGCATTTCGTTTGTCTCAGGACTAGAGATGAAAAGTTCTGGGTTTGTATCAAAATCGAACACTGGGTTTCCAGGGCTCGAGCCTGAACACAGTCTTTTAAAAATAGTCTAGCCAAGTTCAGGTGATGTTCATATGCTAATCACTCATCGGGGTGCTTGGGTCCCTCGGTGCTCAGCCCAGTGAGAGCCAATTGCAGTCTCTGAATCACTTTATCTCGGGGTAAAAACAACATTTTCAAATGTTGTGTGTAAAAAAAAAAGAAGAAAAGGAAATCCTTCCCTTGTCCAGAAATCCTTTGTTTGTGGCTGGCTGTATGTAGTTGGAGAGTCAAATTGCCCAATCACTGATTTCCACTATACTCGTAACTCAACTCGAGCTAGTTAGTTTGGGTCCTCATTGACTTATATGTGGTTTGGGGTGCGAGAATAAGTTCAGGTCAAGTCTAGGTCCTGACAGTAACCGGACGCGGTGAACCCAAACAGCCAAGAGTTTGCTAATTTCTACTCAGGACCACTCAATAAGACTCACAAGATGACCTCTGTTCTAGACTAGAACGAATTAGTATTTCATCTAACGAATACCTGATAGAAAACAATTTCTAGAACACTTTTGCTATGTTTGCATTTTTAAAGTTACAATACTTACGGTACTTGAGAGGAGGGTAACATTGATGAACAGACCTGTCAAGAAAAAAGATCTCAGCTGTATTTCAGATACCTTTTCATTTATAATTTTAAAGTCACAATACATCTGCATTGTTTAAAGAAATGTTAAAATCTGACATAAAATCTGTAGTAAGGAGAGTATAGGCAACTGTCAGTATCTGTAACAAATACTACAACATAAATAATGTTAATGTCATATCCATCCAGGAGCCATGGTTTGGAGATGCTGACAGCACTTGACAGGAGTTAGGGTAATCTAAGCTTCTATCATTGAATTATCTTGACAGTGCAGGAGGGTAGCATTAAGCCAGGAAAGAGATAATAAGGCTCTTTTGTCTTCTCACTGCTAAAAGACACATGCTAGACCTAAACAGATGTTTATTGCCGTAGGATCTGGCCGTCAGCAAAGGCTTTAAAACAAGAGCACATTGTCTAACCACTGCAAAATGATGTTTTTTGTTTGTTGATGCATTATATATACCATTGCGGGAAGTAAATGTCTACTGTCTATCTGTAGTTATATCTTCTTCTCGTGAAGTTGGGTGATAAAAAACACAACTGCATTACAAAATTAATTTACAGTAACCAACTCGTGGCACTTATCAACGACTAATAGGCAAAGCTTTACTATTCAGCAGTTAATTGCCTGTTTACACCAGCAGACTGCTCTTAAAGGGAATCTCTCAGTAGATTTTTTTTCCACTAGGGTACGCTCACTCAAACATAGGAAATGGATGAGTGCAATGCGAGAAAATCTCACATTGCACTCGGACCAATATTAGTCAATGAGGCACAGCAGTTGGTCAGCTTTTTTCTCAACCAGATTCTGGATATGAGAAAAGTTGCAACATGCTGCAATTTGATCCAGAATACGTCCGACACTCGCCAATACAAGTCAATGGGTGCGAGAAAAAAACTGACGTCATACGGATAGCACACAGACCATCCTAGTGACGTCCGTTTTTATGGATACATTGCTATCATGTACCACAGAGCACTGTAAATGGTTCTGTACATGACTGTAAATGACTAATAGCTGCTGAGAAAAAAAAACAGATTTCACACTGACAGCACACGGATGACAAGTGAGAAAAAATAGTCCTACTCTCCTGGATGAGAATGGGACCATTTTTGCATACGTCCATGTGACTCTAGCCTTAATCTGAGAACATCATAAAGTAGGGTCAGAGATCCTGATTCAAGAGAAGTGTCACTAATAATGTTGCTTTGTGCACTTTTGATAAAAATCACTGTTTTACTGTATAAGCATGAGATTAACACTAGAGGACTAGTAAATCTGTTGCCATGTAGTCCTCCATATGAATGAGATCTGCATATCCCTGCCCAAACATTGATTGGCAGCTTTTTTCCTATGTACAGTGTACACAGAAAGCTGTCAATCAGTGGTGCGGGCTGCATTATACAGAGTTTTTCATTCAAAAGACTGCTATATCAGCGGCAGATAAAATAGTGAATTTTATAAAAAAAAAAATACTCTAAGCCATGAAGTGAGCGATATATCAGTGGAATCAGAGTCTCTGACCCAGATCATGAAGAACTCAAATGGGGTGGGAAAAAACCTGGTCACAGATGCTTTTTAATGACTCCCTAAACAATCTGTAATTTGTTATTCAGCATGCATAGGCTGCCATCATCCTCAGCAGTGCAAGTCCTGTTTACACGGATGACATGCTGCTGAGAATAATGTTTTATAGGCAGCCCGATAGATAATATTTATTAATTAAGAAGCATTTTGCATGTTCAGCAAGGGATCGTCAGCCTGTTTAAATTGCACAATTATACAAAAAAGAGCATTCCAATGAGCACTTATTCACAATAGTCTTGCAGTGTAAGTGAACCCCAATAATGGTGGTATTCCAGAAATATATGCCATAATACAATTGCAATTCCTGATTCACCTATCAAGCTAGATCCCAATTTCAATATACAGTGGGGAAAATAAGTATTTGATACCCTGCCAATTTTGCAAGGTTACCCAACAAAGAATAAAGAGGTCTGTAATTTTTATCTTAGGTACAATTCAACTGACAGACATAATTTAAAAAATATCCAGAAAATCACATTGTATGATTTTTAAATAATTCATTTTTATTTTCTTGCATGAAATATGTATTTTATCACCTACCAACCAGCACTCCTACTTTGCACTCATTACATGTATTATTTGCATCTGTTTGAACCTGTATAAAATACACCTGTTCACACATTGAATCAATCACACTCCAATATCTCCACCATGGCCAAGACCAAAGAGCTTTCTAAGGGCACCAGGGAAAAATTGTTGACCTGTACAAGCCTGGGATGGGCTACATGACAATAGGCAAGCAGCTTGGTGAGAAAGCAACAACTGTTAGTGCAATTATTAGCAAATTTTAAAAACACTAGATGACTGCCAATCTTACTCATCTAGGGCTCCATGCAAGATCTCGCCTTGTGGGGTAAGCATCCTTCTGAGAAAAGTCAAGAATCAGCCCAGAATTATATGAAAGGATCTGGTCAATGACCTGAAGAGAGCTGGGACCACAGTCTCAAAGATTAAAGTTAGTAACACATTACACTGTTATGAATTAAAATCCTGCAAGGAACGCAAGGGAGGCCTAGCCAGTCTCCAGACCTGAACTAAATAAAATTCTTTGGAGGGATCTGACACTCAATGTTGCCCAGCAACAGCCTTGAAACCTAAAAGATCTGGAGAAGATCTGTATGGAGGACTGGGCCAAAATCCCCATTGCAATATATGCAAACTTGGTCAAGAACTACAGGAAACATCTGACCTGTGTAATTGCAAACAAAAATTTCTGTACCAAATAATAAGTTATGTTTTTATATTGTATCAAATACTTATTTCATGCAATAAAATTCAAATTAATTATTTATAAATCATATAATGTGGATTTTTTTTAATTTTGTCTGTCACAGCTGAAGTATACCTTTGATAAAAATTAGAGACTTCTCCATTCTTTGTAGATGGTATAATTTGCAAAGTTGTCAGTGTATCAAATACTTTTTTCCCCCTCTGTAAGTCCATATTCTATAACAGTTTGTGTAAAACATTATGCATGTAGTGTTCGGACCCACTGCCATGCAAAAACTCTAAGATTCACATATGTCACGCTCCCCGGGCCCCGACGCCGTTCCTCACTCACCGCTCCGGCCCCCGGGTCCCCTGCCTCCAGTCACACGTCCTCCTCGGCACCCTCCAGGCTCCCGGGCTCCCGTTCCTGGCGCTCCTCTGCGACCCAGGACACCCTGTCTGTCTCCCCTGCATCCTCGGCACCGCTCCCTGCTCTGGCCTCCGGCACCCGGGCATCGCGCATGCGCATTAGGGCGCGCGCGCGGTCACTGACTTCCTCTTAAAGACCCAGTACTCCTAAACAGGATATTGCATCAGTCAGGGTCAGGTATATTAGGAGCTTCCTGCCTCTAGGGCGTCGCCTGTTCTACGAGTTCTGTAGCTAGGAGTTCAGGTCCCCTTTGCTGTGCCTCGTTCTCACTTTATGTCTTCCACAGAACCAGTTCTACCAAGCAAACCTGGTCCTGACCATAACCTGTCCAAGTGGTCCTACGGGGACTGTCAGCTGAGACGCCACCATCTTCTGCAGTCTGAACCTGCCTTCTACCCTCGGCTTCACCTGGTGACCTCAGCCTCCTCTACCGGTTGGACTCTGCTCACGTCTGACGTCTCTACCTGCCACCGGTACCCGGGCACCGTCATCACACCTGGCACCAGGAACTCTTTGTCCCCAGGGACTTCCTCATTCCAGCTTCCGGAAAGGACTCTGACCTTATCCCGCTTAGTGCTCCGGCAACCGTGCGCCTAGGCCCTCTGGTGGGGTGACCGGACAGTCCCTGTATAGGGGTTAGCTCTGTGTTGCTTCACTGGGGGAGTCCGGTGCACGGCCCAGAGGATCCACCACCCGGGCGTAACAACATATAGGACGTTCTCTATGGGATCCATTTCTTGCTTCACACTGATAGCCTTTATTGGGCAAGCCTATGCAAATCGCATCCTTGGGTCATGTGACCACCAATTTGCATCAGAACACGAAAATATCATGAAATTGTGTGAATTACATAATGGTTCTCACTGGGATTGAAACAAAGTTTTTGGATGTAGTGTATCAGAGGAAAAACAAACCTCACCCTCTCGCCCCCCGGAAATGCTTTCTTTATGGCTGGCTGCATGTAGGAGATGAACTGCCCAAACATTAACTTCCAAGAGATTTATTATTTGAGTTAAGCCCTTTCAGAGAGTCTTGACCTGCTCAAATTAAATCAAGTACCGAGCACCCGAGCATTTTAGTGCTCGCACATCTTTACATATAATACCTGTGCTCTCATTTTATCACCTAAATGATATTTCCAAGGATGCAGGTGCATACAGCTAAAGTCGTGTAGATCTATTATTTGATGCAAGTTGCTATTACTGTGTAAATCCGCTAGTTTATCCCCTGGACCACTACCTTGTTATTTTTAAGTTTCACATGTAATTGGTGTTTATACTGCCCAGATGAAAAAAGGAACATTAAGCTAGTAAGTACCCAAAAAAAGAGCTATACAATTTACTAGACTTCTGTACACTGCATAATACACAACTGATAACCATCTGTAATATGAAGAGGAAAATGTAGACTTTGGATTCAATTTCAAATAAAAAATACTTATCCAGAGGTTCTTCTGAAAACAGCTTCATTTTGTAGCTATTGATTTTGTCTCTATAGCACTTCAAACTCAGTGCTAGAAAGTAAATTAACATCATCTAGCTCTGTTTCACAAAATAATCATTCTAAAATGATAGAGTCTAAAAAGTAGTGATTTTGCAGACTTTCATTAACCCATACTTTTTATACAATAATAATAAAAAAAAGTGTAGAGATTAGAATTATTCATTTAAAGGAAGTTCTAGCGATCTCAACTTATTCTTGTATTAAAAGGATGCAAAATCTTCAGACTTGTTTACAACCAAAATCTCCTAATTATATACACGATATCACAAAGAGATTCAAATATTTAAAACTTAACTTTTCCACTATGCAGAGACAGATCTAAGATCGAGATAAGAATTAATTTGTGTTCATCATGTGACTGCTCATATGCGATCTGCATACTAAGTCAGGTCCCGCTAAGATGCTCTTCCTGAGTCTGTCAATGTACTGTAAAACTTGCTTCATTGAGAGAATCTGGAGTAAATAGCGCTTGACCGTAAGTATTGAAATAAAAAATGAGTGGTCATAGGATGACTTTTGAACTTGCAAGCAGAGCTGAATCATGACAGTGTACATGTTACATGCTGTTCAGATGCCACTGTGCTTAATTTAATAGTTGTTCAGGTTTGTAATGAAAGTCTATTGTCACTGTATGTGACTACAGACTTCTGAATCCATAATACAAGAGAATCGAGTGAGGTACCGCATATCTATTGGGCACGTGACCACTTTTATGCAAATCGCATACTTACTTCAGCTCCCGCACTCACTGCTAGTGCGAAAGACTCCTAACAGCATGAAGTGCAAACACAGTGAGGATTCTGAAGTCTGCTTTTACAAGGAGATTTTTGCAGGCATTGCCAACTGTCATGGTGGCATCTAGATCTGTGGAAACTACAGATTCTGGCACTCTGCCTGCTAACTTCTCTGAAGTATGTGTTCAGCGCAGCGAGATGCGGTCATTGACCCACATGCTTAGGCAGGCAAGCAAGAGTTAATCTTTGCAGAGATGTTTGTTAGTCTCTTTGATCCCATGCTGTGGGTGAGCCAATCATGTTCACTTCCCTCCTATATATGCTGGTTGGATTGATTCACTAGTGCCAGTGATGGTTTACCTATACTGGTCTGGTGAGGTGTTGTGATCCAGATTTAATAGATTCTTGTGCTTGTTGTGTATTACTGCTTTGAGCAGTTGTGGTGTTAACCCTTGTTGTCTATTTGTTGCTACCTTCATGCTCTTGCTTTACTCCTTAGTCCCTTACTGTTTGTTCTTGCGAGTTTGCAGTGTGTCTGAGTTTTGGTTTTCTCCTGTATGTCTTAATCTGTGTGAACTCAGACATCTCCATCATTAGGAGTAACTCTGAGGCTAATGATAGCCTAGGGTGCCCTGGTGTGATGGACAGCATAAGAGCCCCCTGTCCCTCGACATCCTGCAGTCACAGTTTGACATCTGCAGTCACATAGTGTGGCTGCAAATTGACATCACAACACTGTACAATACCTTTAATGATCCTTACATAAATAAAAATGTAGTAAGCCTTAACTTCTCAGACTGTACCTTGTTAAAATGGCCATATATCACATGATCTTAAAATATATACATTGTTAAAGGTGTACAGGATCAGGAACCATAACAACAAAGGAATTGATAACCAGAATAACTATCAGTACAGAAATACATCATCAGAACTTCTATCAATATATGAGTACATTACTAGAACCACCTTCAGTACAGAATTATATCATCAGAACCACCATCAATATAGAAATACATAACCAGAACCCCAACCAATACAGAAATAGAGCGAGCATCATAACCTCCATTAGTACATAAAAACAACACTGGAACCACTTTCACTACAGAAATACAACACCAGAACCCCCATCATTACATGAACACATCACTAAAGCCACCATCAGTACATTAATACATCACCAAGTTATTACGGCCATAAACTGTAATGACAAATCAGACGCATTTACAATTGGATTGCATAAACTTATTATTCTTAGTATTTTCCTAACAATACAAAAATATAAGAACCTAGCTAAATACAATTGTATTACTTGAACCTACAACCCTAAAACTCCCAATATGTCCTTAACAATGGTAACAACATCCTGGGAGTTGTTGTTACCAGTCATCATCAGAATGGAGACCATACAGGAACAACCGTTCAGACGAGACACAGGCAATATTACTAATTAACATTTACTGTACATCTAGGTACCTAACATGTGATGTGGTTTCTGTTTGGAGTAATACACAAACAAAGACATTATTATTTATTATATAGTTTGTTTTTGAGGATACTATTCTATTGGCGTAACAAATGGAGTGTACTGTTATTTTGTAGGGCCTCAGTGTAGCAATACTACACTTTTCATCGTTAAATGTCCAAAAATAGAAGACGGGTGTAAAAATGTGGAAGGAACTAGAGAAGTAATTAGTCTTAGCAGTAGCGGACATATAATTGGTGTAACATGGTGTAACCTGAGCAGTAACACAGGGGCCCAAGAGGTCAGGGGGCCCATTTCTACCAGCAAAGCAGGTGGAATTTTGCATTTTGATGAGTTTTTGGAGTGCAAATGGCCCATATATTGTACTTGCCCAGAGGCCCATTTCTGTCTGTGTCTGCTAGTGAGTCGTAGATAAAATGAAAACCCAAAAGTCATTATGTCAGAAAATTAGAATAATATATGAGACCAACTGAAAAAATGATTTTAAAGTAAAAAATGTTGGCCTACTGGAAAGTATGTATAGTAAATGCACCCAATACTTAGTCGGGGCTCCTTTTGCATGAATGACTGCATCAATGTGGCATGGACTGTGGTACTGCTGAGGTGTTATGGAAGCCCAGGTTGCTTTGATAGCAGCTTTCGGTTCATCTGCATTGTTAAGTCTGGTGTCTCTCACCTTCCTCTTGACAATAACCCATGGATTCTCAATGGGGTTTAGGTCAGGCGAGTTTGCTTGCCAATCAACCACAGTGATACTATGGTTATTAAACCAGGTATTGGTACTTTTACAACTTACCATGCTGGGTACTATAAGGAAAAACAATCCAGAACTGCCACAAGGTATCCTTAGTGAAAGAGATGTGTATAGTTCTACTTTTTATTTTACAGGAGATACAACAGTTGTGTCTTACATTCCCTAAAAAAACAAACAGGTCATTCTAATGAGCACAATGCACCATGACAATGTAATAAGTAATCAAGAAGACAGAAAGCTGGACATGATATTAGATTATAATGCCACAAAAGGGGCAGTTGATTCTCTAGATCAATCAATATCAACATACACATGCAAACACAAAATCAATCGGCGGCCAATGATTATATTTTACAACATTCTGGATGTTTTTACATACAATGCATTTGTTTTAGACATCAACCCCAATTAGAACAGAAATAAGCTGCATAAAAGAAGAATTTTTCTCAAAGAATTAGGAAATTCCCTAGTAAGGCCGTATATTGAAACCAGAAAAGTAAACCCCAGAAGTGAAGGAGCAGCAGCCATTGTGAATAGTGTCCAGCAGCATGCTAAATATAGACTCCATGGTCTCCACCAGCACAGCTATCATACCCACAGCCGCCACCAGCACAACTACAGCCAAAATAGGACGAGATGGAGCTTCTGTCCATCTTCTTGTGACAATAAAACAAATCTGACATTTGCTGGGTGTGCAAAATATCTATGTACAGGACATGTGTTTTATTATTGGTTTGATATGAAAATGGTAAAAATGTATCAACCTGTTAAACCTTTTTAGAAAAAAAACCTGAAGTTTTATTATTTATCATTTGTTGTTTTTTTTTTAAAATATGTTATCACAAAGTTAGATTTAGTTAGATTTCATGTTATCATAATGGAAATCCAAGGCATGTTTGTTATTTGTGTGCAGATTGCTATAAAACAAACAATTGCAAACAGCTCATGTAACCTTTTTCTGATAAAAATTAAGTTTCAATCTCATGTTTTATTTGTTTATGATCAACCATGTTCACATACAGTTTAATAATGAAATAGGTATTCAAATATAAAACAGTAGTTAAAAATCAAGATTTTAATAGGTCGGGTCATATTGACCCATACAGTTCAAGTGTATAGTAAATGTGAACAGAACAGCTGGCTTAATTCAACCCAAGTTTCCAGTGAGTCTCAATGGTATTCATCTTATTTAAGTGCTGTGTTTAATCCAAGACAACTTTCCAGTCTGTCTCAATGATATTCATCTCAATCGTGTGCTGTATTTAATCAAACCCAACTTTCCAGTGTGTCCCAATGGTATTCATCTCATTCATCTTACTGTGCTTGTTTCCCTGTTGTAGTAAGGGGATCTCACTAGTAGAGATGAGCAATCCTGGTGCACAAGTAAGGTACAAAACCATCTCAAGTAGATGTAGAAACTTGACACTCATGAATGCCAAGTTTCTACATCTACTTGAGAGATAATAATCGGACTCGGAAGTAGCGCTGCAGCCACGGGGACTCGGTAAAAATGTACTGCTTTAACCTTTTTGCTTCCTTTTTTTTTACAGTGGCCAATCACAACAATGCCAATACTTGACATGGCTGTGATGGGCAGGTAAAGGATGGTTTTTGCCATCTGAACATTTACCGATCTTTGGCATGATCGCCAACTTTTGGGGTAAATGATCAGATGTTGATCCCGATCCGATCCGGTAAAAGATCAAATTATTTTAACATTTTCCGATCTGTGACGATCAGGATCGCTCATTTCTAATCCTGATTCCAGTGGTTTTTCCCTGACTGGGCTGCTTAGGGTAGTTTTGATAATAAAAAAAAATCACTGTTTAATCAGCAGTAAATTATCAGCAAAGGACTACTTGGTGTGCTGTGAGGTAGTCCAGCATATTCATGAGCTCCGTATAACTGCTAGATCTGCAGCGGAGAAAACATTGATTTTATCAAAATCACAGCAAACAGCCCAGTAAGTGACGCATTGTTGGAGGCAGGGTTTCTGTCTCTACATTATGCTGCTGTCAGATGAGGGAGCAAAAACCTGGTGACAGATTCCTTTTAACGGGATATGTTATGCTCGGCTTATGGAAATGCTTTTGCTTCTTCATTAAGCAAAAAAAAAAAATATCATTCTTAAACAGGGATAATTTTTTCACCAATACACGTGGCACAACTTATGCCATAAATGTTACTTCACTCAGTCCCTGTACGTGGAGGTACATGTCTGTTCTAAGGTGCACTTGATTCATTAAGAAGAGTGTACCTCTTAATGAATCAGGCGTCTCTAACTTCCACACGTCCACTCCAACATTGCCATGAACAATATACTGTATATTTTGCTAGGAAGCTACAAGCATCTAAGCTCCAAAAGCATTTTGTTTTTGCTTTTTAGCTGTGGTGTACCCATGTTATTCAGTTATATTGTATGATAATGATAACTTAATACTTAATGATAACAAGGTTGGGCTTCTTCTGTAGATCTCAGGATTATTCTCTACTTTACACAGCATATGATATAGTGGAATGTATGCATGTTTTCTTTTACAATATCAGGATACCAGCTTCTGTCACTTTTTTAACAGCAATATTTGTGCTATTTTTGCTAAAACTCCTAGGACCTACAACCCCAACTGCTGAAGGTTGGACAGCACTACGTCTTCGTCTCCTACATATCTCTAGTATGTAGATAATTGCACATTAGGGCAATACAGAATATTTTCTTGACATTTTGTTTTAAATCTAAAACATGGTGAAATAAATAGTTTATTTATACTGTATGACCTTCATACCAAACTCTTACATCTTATCACAGCAGAATAATAAAGTCCTGAAAAATGTACATAAAAGTTGATACTTCCTACATCTGTAATGGAAAATAATACATTTTGTATACCTTAAGAAACATAAGGACACTTAGTAAAAGACATATCTTCATAAATATGGATGTGGGGTACTGATGGTGGAGTGGACAGAATCCTGACATATAACTCTTTCTGCACAAAATTAATCTGCTGATACTTTTCTAAGCGAGTGATTCAAGCGTTCCTTTCACAGCAGTTCAAGGGTAGGCAAAATCATTTGAAAAATTGCCAAGAATTATTACATTAAAAAGCATCATTACAAAAAGGTAATATCGAATATGTGAAATATTTCTTTAATAGGGAGGGGAAGAATATGCATGAAAAAGATGCTTTCATTGGAGTAATTATTTTCTTTGGAATTTATTCCATAAAAAAAAAAGATCTTGTCAAAGTATTGACCTTGAGTATAAACCTCAGCACACCAACAATTTCTAAGCCATGTTTACAGCCCTGTCAGCATGTGTGAGCATGTAAGTCTATGTTTCAGCATCTCCAGGATAAATAAAGTATTGATGAACTATATCGACTAGCAGCCAAAGTGGAGTGTGGGATAATGAAAGATTCCCCCTTTATAAGCTGATTAAGGGCACTTATTGCCTGCTGAAGTCCTTTTACAGATGCGATTAAATTTGTTAGTAAGGACAAATTAGAAGCAAGAATATAGTCTCCATAACATTTCTACTGAAATTAAAAGTGTACAAGCATGCAAGAGTATGTAGCAGAAGAACAGTAAATAGCACATATTCAGTGCCACATTTTGTCTGTTTCTTACTGTCCATGTTACATGCACCCATAAACAAACAAGCAAACAAACAACATATATCATTAAAATAACATCAGAGTCCACCCAAATTCAAAAGTTCACAAATGCCCTTCCAGACCAAGTAGGCTATTGGAATATAAATGTCAATACAGAACAAGCATAAAAATTGGTATTATTGACAGATTAATAAATGGTTCTATAGACTGTCCTGCTCACACACGAATAGCATCAGAAATAAGACACCTGTGTATCTCATTAATAAACCAAACAAGGCAAAGTCTAATTCCATCATGGTCTTTTAGATGTTACCATGGAGTGCCTGTTGCCTTACCTTTTCCCTATGCTGACCCTTGTACTCCAAAACTCCCGCCCTTACAAGTGCAGTTCACAGCTATTCCTCATGTATGGTCCATATTATAACCCTCCTGACATGTTTACTCCTTTTCAGGTTTCTCCAGTCAAGTTCAAGGTTGCACATATTCAGGGAGACTAAAGGCCGCTTTACACACTGCGACATTGCTAGCAATTGCTAGCGATGTAGAGTGCGATAGCACCCACCCCCGTCGTTTCAACGATATGTGGTGATCGCTGCCGTAGCGAATATTATCGCTACAGCAGCGTCACACGCACATACCTGCTCTGCGACATCGCTGTGACCGCCGAACAATCCCTCCTTCAAGGGGAAATGCGTTTGGCATCACCGCGACATCACAGCAACGTCACTAAGCGGCTGCCCAATCAAAGCGGAGGGGCAGAGATGAGAGGAACGAACATCCTATCCACCTTCTTCATTGCTGGCGGGACACAGGCAAGGTGAGATTCCTTGTTCCTGCGGTGTCACACGTAACGATGTGTGCTGCCGCAGAAACGAGGAACAACATCTTTACTGCAATAGCAACGATAATTGGGCAGAGGGGGGCATGTCACCAATTAGCAATTTTGAACGTTTTTGCAACGATTCAAAATCGCTAATAGGTGTCACACACAACGACATCGCAAAAGCGGCCGGATGTGCATCACAAATTCCGTGACCCCAACGAGATCGCTTTAGAGGATAGAGCATTTACCATAACTTCTGTTGTTTATGTGCCTAACATATGGTGCTAACTAAATAAGTATTACTGAGGTATCATGTGGTGCAAAAGTTAATTACTCTATAGATGATGTAATGGCAATTTGGGGTTGGCCCACAGAAGTAGGAATCACTATTTAGATGATGAAATTGCAACTTGTGGATTGAAAACAGAAATAGCAATTACTTTTTAGATGATGTAATGGCAATTTTTGGCTGGACCACAGAAGTAGAAATCTTTATTTAGATGCTGAAATGTCGATTTAGGGCAGGTCGCAGGACCACAGATTTAGCTATCAAAATTTTTAAATGCTATAATTTAAATCGCTGGCAGGATCACAGAATTAGCAGTTAGAATTTAGATGCTGAAATGTCAATTGGTGCCATGAGGATAGAGTTATTATGAATTATTTGAATTTATCTGCATTTATATGAAGCAGCAGCACCGTACCCAATCTGTAGCAGTCTCGAAATGGCGCAGATGCTTCATGAGGGACATGTGACTTAGGCAGCCAATGACACAAGCCCTTGTGTCTGAATGTTGTGAATTGTTTCTGCAGCCTGAGTGCCTGCTGGAACATCCACTCATTAAGTTTAGAAAAAAAATACA
Organism: Anomaloglossus baeobatrachus; assembly: GCF_048569485.1. NCBI lineage: Eukaryota > Metazoa > Chordata > Amphibia > Anura > Aromobatidae > Anomaloglossus > Anomaloglossus baeobatrachus. The sequence goes on from NC_134353.1 coordinate 722,113,240, forward strand.
GTATGCTATCCTCTGACCTCTCCTCACCCCTTCCCCTCATCAAACACCTCTGCCCTTTCAGCACCGCTATTCTAGCCAAAGTCATAAGAGCGTAGAAGAAAAGCATTAGTGCATCTGCGAACAGTTACTGAACATTAACTCTTTTTAAGAAAAGTGCTCTGGCTTCCAAATCCGAATCCGAGTGGGAAAGGCTCGTGCCAAATGGGAAATTGGCAAACCTTTTTCCAACAAGTTTGCTCATCTCTATTCATAAGGGTTAATGAGTAGACCAAGAAGCAGTGTGATAGGGAAACTAGATAAGTGTACTCTACTGCTTTAATGACCAGAAATAATTTTTTTCCCCTGCGCCTCCCAATCACAGCAATGCCAGTAGCAAACATGTTCATGACATTACTGTGATTTGCAAGCAGTCCCAGCATGTTTAGTGACTGAGAATCAGACGCCAAACATGTTGAGAAGAGGTTCAAAAGCCCATGAGGCGAATACCAAAATACTGGACGAGTAACGGATAACGGATATAGCGAACACCTTAATATTCATGCAAGTAACAAAAGGTGCTGAGTATTTTTGCTCATCATTAGTAACAATCTGTAATTTGTAAGATTATGTCATACATGATTATGCTAATAAAGTATTGCACCATCTGAGAAGTAAAGGGTTACTATTAGTGATGAGCGAGTACTAAAAAGCTCGGGTGCTCGAGGCTCGGGCCGAGCATCCCAAGATACTCGAGTACTCGGCCCGAGCACCGAGCCCAATGTTATCCTATGGGAGACCCGAGTATTTTTGTGAAATGACCCCCCGGCAGCATGTAGAAACCCTAAAAATGTCACAAAAGTCTCAGAAGAGTGCTCAAATGACATGGCAACAGCATGGGGAAGACCCCTTGAAGCATTTATCACTCAAAAGTCACAGCTGTGAACAATTTTGTCCGAGTTTTACGCCATTTTTACGGACTCACCAGAAAACCTTCCAAAATGACACCAAAATGAATTTTCATGGCGGAAATGTTAAGGGCACATACCCAATAGTGAGATAGAGCTGGTGTATGTTACTTTTTGAGATTAATACATGAAAGATTTTACGTGAAAACCTTGTGTGGCACTCCGATGTCCAAAACGCACGTTTTGTGCTTTTTACTAACGATGTCGGTCATTTTTTTTTTCATTCTATCTCCCGTCGGTCGGTCTCGCTCTGTCTGTCTCTCTCTGTCTTGTCTGTCCCCCTCTCACAGTCTGTCGGTCAGTCTCCCCCCTCTCTCTTACTTACCGTTCCCCGATCACCGGCGCGGCGCTGCACTGCTGTTCACTAAACTCCAGCGGCTTTTCCTCTTTTGAAAAAGCCGGCCGCTCATTAATCAATCTCGTATTCTCTGCTTTCCTGCTTTTCGGCGCCTATGATTGGTTGCAGTGAGACACGCCCCCACACTGAGTGACAGCTGTCTCACTGCGCCCAATCACAGCAGCCGGTGTGTGTGTATACTGTGCAGTGAAATAAATAATTAAATAATTAAAAAAAACGGCGTGTGGTCCCCCCAATTTTAATACCAGCTAGATAAAGCCATACGGCTGAAGGCTGGTATTCTCAGGATGGGGAGCTCCACGTTATGGGGAGCCCCCCACCCTAACAATATCAGTCAGCAGCCGCCCAGAATTGCCGCATACATTATATGCGACAGTTCTGGGACTGTACCCGGCTCTTCCCGATTTACCCTAGTGCGTTGGCAAATCGGGGTAATAAGGAGTTAATGGCAGCCCATAGCTGCCACTAAATCCTAGATTAATCATGTCAGGCGTCTCCCCGAGATTCCTTCCATGATTAATCTGTAAATTACAGTTAAAAAACACACACACCCGAAAAATCCTTTATTAGAAATAAAAAACACTAACAAAGTCCCTCATTACCAATTTATTAACCCCGACAAACCCTCCATGTCCGGCGTCATCCACGGACCTCCAGCGTCGCATCCAGCTGTGCTGCATGCAGGTGAAAGGAGCTGCAGATACACCGCTGCTCCGGTCAGCTTCACACAGCAACTGAGGTGAGTATAGCGATCAGCTGAGCTGTCACTGAGGTTACCTGGATCCAGCGGTGGATGCAGCGGTGGCCGCGGGTAACCTCAGTGACAGCTCAGCTGATCGCGCTACTCACCGCCGCTCCGGTCAGCTCCATGCACCAACTGAGGTGAGTATAGTGATCAGCTGCTGTCACTGAGGTTAATCGCGGCCACCGCTGGATCCAGCGGTGGCCGGGAGTTACCTGACTGACAGCAGCTGATCGCGCTACTCACCTCAGTTGCTGTGTGAAGCTGATAGAAGCGGCGGTGTATTCTGCAGCTCCTGTCACTTCCATGCAGCAGAGCTGGACGCGACGCTGGAGGTCCGTGGATTACGCCGGACATGGAGGGTTTGTCGGGGTTAATAAATTAGTAATGAGGGACTTTGTTAGTGTTTTTTATTTCTAATAAAGGATTATTCGGGTGTGTGTGTTTTTTAACTGTAATTTACAGATTAATCATGGAAGGAATCTCGGGGAGACGCCTGACATGATTAATCTAGGATTTAGTGGCAGCTATGGGCTGCCATTAACTCCTTATTACCCCGATTTGCCAACGCACTAGGGTAAATCGGGAAGAGCCGGGTACAGTCCCAGAACTGTCACATATAATGTATGCGGCAATTCTGGGCAGCTGCTGACTGATATTGTTAGGGTGGGGGGCTCCCCATAACGTGGGGCTCCCCATCCTGAGAATACCAGCCTTCAGCTGTATGGCTTTATCTGGCTGGTATTAAAATTGGGGGGACCGCACGCCGTTTTTTTTTAATTATTTATTTATTTATTTTACTGCACAGTATAGTCCCGCGCACCGGCTGCTGTGATTGGGTGCAGTGAGACACCTGTCACTCAGCGTGGGGGCGTGTCTCACTGCAACCAATCATAGGCGCCTGTGGGCGTGGAAAGCAGAGAATATGAGATGGCTGTGTACAGAGCACAGCGCGCCCGCCGGTATAAAGGCTCGGTCACGCTGTGCAGGCTGGCCAATCACTGCAATTCCACAACTAACAGGGCTGTGGCATTGCAGTGGTCTGCCAGCCAATCCCTGCATGAGGGCTGGCTCTCAAAAGAGCGCCAACATGCAGGGATGAAGACCACGAGTACAGCACGAGTATTGCAAAATTATTCGGTACCCGCCGAGTAGCCCGAGTACAGTGATACTCGTGCAAGTACCGAGTAGTAACAAGCATACTCGCTCATCACTAGTTACTATGTTTTTATTTACATTAGGTGCCTTAAAGGGGTTGTCCAATTTTGTGATGAAAGTTTGCAGCCTTCCTATGTGACTGCAGACTTCTAAATTCTCACAGGGCATGCACTGAACACTGTCAGGATTCTCTGGTGATGATGATGAGAGTGGGAAGAACTAGTGAGAGTGGGAAGAATGCGATTTACATAGAAGCAGTTATCTGCCAACTAGCATGTGATGCCTTGCTCATTACAAGGGAATTGAGTGAGGCCAGACACATCTAGTTGAAATGTGGACAGAAGTATACAAATCGTATATTTTCACTCACATGACCGTCCACTCTTGCCGAAGGCAGTGGACGCACTGTGAGAATTCAGGATTCTGCGGTCACCTGTGTTACTAGAGACTTACATTACAAACCTGGATAAGCACTATAATGATAAAACTAGGCATTCTACAGTAGCATGCTAAATTCTAACACCACATAATATATTATACTCACTGTCAAGATTCAGCTTTGCTTGCTCGTTCAAGCAGTAATCACTAGAGATGAGCGAACCGGTCGCGGTTCGGCTCGAGGTTGGTTCGCCGAACGGACCTCCCGTTCGAGTTCGGTTCGTCGAACGTTCGACGAACCGAACTCGAACTGCATAGGAAACAATGGCAGGCAATCACAAACACAGAAAAACACCTAGAAAACACCCTCAAAGGTGTCCTAAAGGTGACAAACAACTCAAACACATTGGAAAGTGACAAGGACATATACTCATGCGAAAACAAAACAGCTGGACAAGGAAAAAGAGGAGGACACACAGATATAGGCATGGCACGCCCTTCTAAAATCATGTAAAACACCGCAAGGTGACTCCAAGCGGAGTCTCCATTTTTTCCAAAAATTGGGCCACACACACACCCACCCCTTCAGTGGCAGCAGTTGTGCCCCAGTTGTACACTTCACAGCTACATTTGCATCAAGCAAATTCAAAAATACGCCATTCTTATCCGTCCCCAGGATGACACCGGGGTAGGTAGCAAAGTCTTTCCTGATCCCAGCTCTGTTCATCTTGGCTTCTTTTAAAAACACATCAAGCAAGGGTTACTCCAAGCGGAGTCTCCCTTTTTTTCCAAAAATTGGGCCACACAGACACCCACCCCATCAGTGGCAGCACTTGGGCCCTAGTTGCAAACAGGATGTTTTGATTTGCATCAAGCACATTCAAAAATACGCCATTCTTATCCGTCCCCAGGATGACACCGGGGTAGGTAGCAAAGTCTTTCCTGATCCCAGCTCTGTTCATCTTGGCTTCTTTTAAAAACACATCAAGCAAGGGTTACTCCAAGCGGAGTCTCCCTTTTTTTCCCAAAATTGGGCCCCACACACCCACCCATTCAGTGGCAGCAGTTGTGCCCCAGTTGTACACTTCACAGCTACATTTGCATCAAGCACATTCAAAAATACGCCATTCTTATCCGTTCCCAAAATGACACCGGGGTAGGTAGCAAAGTCTTTCCTTATACCAGCTCTGTTCATCTTGGCTTCTTTTAAAAACAATGTAAGCAAGGGTTACTCCAAGCGGAGTCTCCCTTTTTTTCCCAAAATTGGGCCCCACACACCCACCCATTCAGTGGCAGCAGTTGTGCCCCAGTTGTACACTTCACAGCTAGATTTGCATCAAGCACATTCCAAAATACGCCATTCTTATCCGTCCCCAGGATGACACCGGGGTAGGTAGATAAAGTCTTTCCTGATCCCAGCTATGTTCATCTTGGCTTCTTTTAAAAACACATCAAGCAAGGGTTACTCCAAGCGGAGTCTCCCTTTTTTTCCAAAAATTGGGCCCCACACACCCACCCATTCAGTGGCAGCAGTTGTGCCCCAGTTGTACACTTCACAGCTAGATTTGCATCAAGCACATTCCAAAATACGCCATTCTTATCCATCCCCAGGATGACACCGGGGTAGGTAGCAAAGTCTTTGCTGACCCATGACTTGTTCATCTTGGCTTCTTTTAAAAACAATGTAAGCAAGGGTTACTCCAAGCGGAGTCTCCCTTTTTTCCAAAAATTGGGCCACACAGACACCCACCCCATCAGTGGCAGCACTTGGGCCCTAGTTGCAAACAGGATGTTTTGATTTGCATCAAGCACATTCAAAAATACGCCATTCTTATCCGTCCACAGGAGGACACCGGGGTAGGTAGCAAAGTATTTCCTGATCCCAGCTCTGTTCATCTTGGCTTCTTTTAAAAACACAGCAAGCAAGGGTTACTCCAAGCGGAGTCTCCCTTTTTTTCCCAAAATTGGGCCCCACACACCCACCCATTCAGTGGCAGCAGTTGTGCCCCAGTTGTACACTTCACAGCTAGATTTGCATCAAGCACATTCCAAAATACGCCATTCTTATCCATCCCCAGGATGACACCGGGGTAGGTAGCAAAGTCTTTGCTGACCCATGACTTGTTCATCTTGGCTTCTTTTAAAAACAATGTAAGCAAGGGTTACTCCAAGCGGAGTCTCCCTTTTTTCCAAAAATTGGGCCACACAGACACCCACCCCATCAGTGGCAGCACTTGGGCCCTAGTTGCAAACAGGATGTTTTGATTTGCATCAAGCACATTCAAAAATACGCCATTCTTATCCGTCCACAGGATGACACCGGGGTAGGTAGCAAAGTATTTCCTGATCCCAGCTCTGTTCATCTTGGCTTCTTTTAAAAACACAGCAAGCAAGGGTTACTCCAAGCGGAGTCTCCCTTTTTTTCCCAAAATTGGGCCCCACACACCCACCCATTCAGTGGCAGCAGTTGTGCCCCAGTTGTACACTTCACAGCTAGATTTGCATCAAGCACATTCCAAAATACGCCATTCTTATCCGTCCCCAGGATGACACCGGGGTAGGTAGATAAAGTCTTTCCTGATCCCAGCTATGTTCATCTTGGCTTCTTTTAAAAACACATCAAGCAAGGGTTACTCCAAGCGGAGTCTCCCTTTTTTTCCAAAAATTGGGCCCCACACACCCACCCATTCAGTGGCAGCAGTTGTGCCCCAGTTGTACACTTCACAGCTAGATTTGCATCAAGCACATTCCAAAATACGCCATTCTTATCCATCCCCAGGATGACACCGGGGTAGGTAGCAAAGTCTTTGCTGACCCATGACTTGTTCATCTTGGCTTCTTTTAAAAACAATGTAAGCAAGGGTTACTCCAAGCGGAGTCTCCCTTTTTTCCAAAAATTGGGCCACACAGACACCCACCCCATCAGTGGCAGCACTTGGGCCCTAGTTGCAAACAGGATGTTTTGATTTGCATCAAGCACATTCAAAAATACGCCATTCTTATCCGTCCACAGGATGACACCGGGGTAGGTAGCAAAGTATTTCCTGATCCCAGCTCTGTTCATCTTGGCTTCTTTTAAAAACACAGCAAGCAAGGGTTACTCCAAGCGGAGTCTCCCTTTTTTTCCCAAAATTGGGCCCCACACACCCACCCATTCAGTGGCAGCAGTTGTGCCCCAGTTGTACACTTCACAGCTACATTTGCATCAAGCACATTCAAAAATACGCCATTCTTATCCGTTCCCAAAATGACACCGGGGTAGGTAGCAAAGTCTTTCCTGATCCCAGCTCTGTTCATCTTGGCTTCTTTTAAAAACAATGTAAGCAAGGGTTACTCCAAGCGGAGTCTCCCTTTTTTCCAAAAATTGGGCCACACAGACACCCACCCCATCAGTGGCAGCACTTGGGCCCTAGTTGAAAACAGGATGTTTTGATTTGCATCAAGCACATTCAAAAATACGCCATTCTTATCCGTCCCCAGGATGACACCGGGGTAGGTAGCAAAGTCTTTCCTGATCCCAGCTCTGTTCATCTTGGCTTCTTTTAAAAACACAGCAAGCAAGGGTTACTCCAAGCGGAGTCTCCCTTTTTTTCCAAAAATTGGGCCACACAGACACCCACCCCATCAGTGGCAGCACTTGGGCCCTAGTTGAAAACAGGATGTTTTGATTTGCATCAAGCACATTCAAAAATACGCCATTCTTATCCGTCCCCAGGATGACACCGGGGTAGGTAGCAAAGTATTTCCTGATCCCAGCTCTGTTCATCTTGGCTTCTTTTAAAAACACATCAAGCAAGGGTTACTCCAAGCGGAGTCTCCCTTTTTTTCCCAAAATTGGGCCCCACACACCCACCCATTCAGTGGCAGCAGTTGTGCCCCAGTTGTACACTTCACAGCTAGATTTGCATCAAGCACATTCCAAAATACGCCATTCTTATCCGTCCCCAGGATGACACCGGGGTAGGTAGATAAAGTCTTTCCTGATCCCAGCTATGTTCATCTTGGCTTCTTTTAAAAACACATCAAGCAAGGGTTACTCCAAGCGGAGTCTCCCTTTTTTTCCAAAAATTGGGCCCCACACACCCACCCATTCAGTGGCAGCAGTTGTGCCCCAGTTGTACACTTCACAGCTAGATTTGCATCAAGCACATTCCAAAATACGCCATTCTTATCCATCCCCAGGATGACACCGGGGTAGGTAGCAAAGTCTTTGCTGACCCATGACTTGTTCATCTTGGCTTCTTTTAAAAACAATGTAAGCAAGGGTTACTCCAAGCGGAGTCTCCCTTTTTTCCAAAAATTGGGCCACACAGACACCCACCCCATCAGTGGCAGCACTTGGGCCCTAGTTGCAAACAGGATGTTTTGATTTGCATCAAGCACATTCAAAAATACGCCATTCTTATCCGTCCACAGGATGACACCGGGGTAGGTAGCAAAGTATTTCCTGATCCCAGCTCTGTTCATCTTGGCTTCTTTTAAAAACACAGCAAGCAAGGGTTACTCCAAGCGGAGTCTCCCTTTTTTCCAAAAATTGGGCCACACAGACACCCACCCCATCAGTGGCAGCACTTGGGCCCTAGTTGAAAACAGGATGTTTTGATTTGCATCAAGCACATTCAAAAATACGCCATTCTTATCCGTTCCCAAAATGCCACCGGGGTAGGTAGCAAAGTCTTTCCTGATACCAGCTCTGTTCATCTTGGCTTCTTTTAAAAACACATCAAGCAAGGGTTACTCCAAGCGGAGTCTCCCTTTTTTCCAAAAATTGGGCCACACAGACACCCACCCCATCAGTGGCAGCACTTGGGCCCTAGTTGAAAACAGGATGTTTTGATTTGCATCAAGCACATTCCAAAATACGCCATTCTTATCCGTCCCCAGGATGACACCGGGGTAGGTAGCAAAGTATTTCCTGATCCCAGCTCTGTTCATCTTGTCTTCTTTTAAAAACAATGCAAGCAAGGGTTACTCCAAGCGGAGTCTCCCTTTTTTCCAAAAATTGGGCCACACAGACACCCACCCCATCAGTGGCAGCACTTGGGCCCTAGTTGCAAACAGGATGTTTTGATTTGCATCAAGCACATTCAAAAATACGCCATTCTTATCCGTCCCCAGGATGACACCGGGGTAGGTAGCAAAGTCTTTCCTGATCCCAGCTCTGTTCATCTTGGCTTCTTTTAAAAACACAGCAAGCAAGGGTTACTCCAAGCGGAGTCTCCCTTTTTTTCCCAAAATTGGGCCCCACACACCCACCCATTCAGTGGCAGCAGTTGTGCCCCAGTTGTACACTTCACAGCTACATTTGCATCAAGCACATTCAAAAATACGCCATTCTTATCCGTTCCCAAAATGACACCGGGGTAGGTAGCAAAGTCTTTCCTGATACCAGCTCTGTTCATCTTGGCTTCTTTTAAAAACAATGTAAGCAAGGGTTACTCCAAGCGGAGTCTCCCTTTTTTCCAAAAATTGGGCCACACAGACACCCACCCCATCAGTGGCAGCACTTGGGCCCTAGTTGCAAACAGGATGTTTTGATTTGCATCAAGCACATTCCAAATCCACAAGCATTTACTCTCCCCAGGATGACACAGGGGTAGTAAATTCCTTCTGGATCCATGACTTGTTCATTTTGATGAACGTCAGTCTGTCCACATTGTCACTGGACAGACGCGTGCGCTTATCTGTCAGCACACACCCAGCAGCACTGAATACACGTTCAGAGACAACGCTGGCAGCTGGACACGACAAAATCTCCAAGGCGTAACTGGAGAGCTCTGGCCATTTTTCTATGTTTGAAGCCCAAAAGGAGCAAGGCTCCAGTTGCACAGTCATGGCATCGATGTTCATTTGGAGATACTCCTGTATCATCCTCTCCAGCCGTTGAGTATGTGTCAGACTTGTTGTCTCTGGTGGCCTTGCAAAAGAGGGTCTAAAAAAATTATGAAAAGATTCCATAAAATTGCTGTTACCGGCACCAGATACGGTCCTACTGGTACGGGTAGACTGGTGAAGATGACGAGACCGTCCCATGTTTGTCAAGTTACAACTGGGAGATTCCCTCCCTGCACCTGCACGGTTGTTTGGTGGAAAAGCCGAGCTAAGATCGAGTAACAGCTTCTGCTGATACTCCTGCATACGTGCGTCCCTTTCTATGGCTGGAATTATGTCACAAAATTTGGACTTGTACCGGGGATCTAATAGTGTGGCAATCCAGTAGTCATCATCACTTCTAATTTTGACAATACGACTGTCATGTTGGAGGTAGTGCAACAAGAAGGCACTCATGTGTCTTGCGCAGCCATGCGGACCAAGTCCACGCTGTGTTTGTGGCATAGAGGTGCTACCCGTTCTTTCTTCCTCTGACATCTCCCCCCAACCTCTTTCAACTGAAATTTGACCAAGGTCTCCCTCATCCGCTGAGTCTTCCATGTCCATGGACAGTTCGTCCTCCATTTCTTCATGTTCTCCTGCACCTTGCTCAACATTTCGCCTGCTACTATGCGCCCTTGTCGATCCCTGTTATCCATGGTCCCATGCCTGCTGCGTTGGTGATGATGAACGTCTGGACCTTGGTGATGTTGTTGTCCCTTGCGCATATGAATCCTCCTGTAGTTCCTCCCCTTCATGTTGTCCCACCCCCTGACTCCGAATAGTGTTTAGCGTGTGCTCCAGCATGTAAATGACTGGAATCGTCATGCTGATAATGGCATTGTCAGAGCTAAACATATTCGTCGCCATGTCGAAACTGTGCAGAAGGGTGCATAGGTCCTTGATCTGAGACCACTCCATCAGGGTGATCTGCCCCACCTCTGCATCTCGTTGGCCCAGGCTATACGTCATGACGTATTGCACCAGGGCTCTGCGGTGCTGCCACAGTCGCTGTAACATGTGGAGAGTTGAATTCCAGCGTGTCGCCACATCGCATTTCAGGCGATGAACCGGCAGGCCGAAAGACTTCTGGAGCGATGCAAGTCGCTCAGCTGCGGCGCTTGAACGCCGGAAGTGAGCAGACAGTTTTCGTGCCCTGTTCAGAAGGCCATCTAGGCCGGGATAGTGTGTTAAAAATTGCTGCACGACAAGGTTCAACACGTGAGCCATACAAGGTACGTGTGTCACCTTGCCCAGGCGAAGGGCCGCACCCAGGTTTGCAGCATTGTCGCACACGGCCTTACCAGGCTGCAGGTTGAGTGGAGACAACCATTTATTAAACTCGGACCGCAGAGTTGACCACAACTCCTCAGCTGTGTGACTCTTATTCCCAAGACATGTCAAGCTAAAGACCGCCTGATGCCGTTGCGCTCTGCTGCCAGCATAGTAATGAGGGGTGCGTGATTCCTTCTGCGCAGTGAGAACGCTGGTGGCCTGACCAGGCAGGCTTGGGGCGGAGGTGGAGGACCCAGATGAGGTGGAGGATGCAGAAGCTGTGGCGGAACTTGGACAGACAGAGGATTGACACACAAGTCGTGGGGACGGCAAGACTTGTGCAGCAGACCCTTCACCATCTATCACCATAGTTACCCAGTGCCCAGTCAGCGACATGTAACGTCCCTGTCCATGCTTACTGGTCCAAGTATCGGTGGTGAAATGCACCCGTTGACACACAGAGTTTCTCAAGGAAGCGGTGATGTTGTGTGCGACATGCTGGTGTAGCGCGGGCACACCTTTCTTAGAGAAGTAGTGGCGACTAGGCATCTGGTACTGGGGCACAGCGACAGACATAAGCTCTCTAAAATCATGTGTGTCCACTAGGCGGAAAGGCAGCATTTCGGTAGCCAACAGCTTACAGAGGGATAGAGTCAACCTCTTAGCTGTCATGGGTCGGAGGAAGTGGCCTTTTATTTGACCACATCTGAGGGACAGAGATCTGGCTGCTGTCTGTAGAGGGTGTTGAGTAGGGTGTCCCTGGAAAAATGCAGGTTTGTGAGGAAAGTTCAGGCGGAGACATGATGTTGCCTTCATCCAACGTTGGTGCTATCGATGTCTGAGAGAGCTGTACACACTCACTTGTTTCCCCTTCCAAACCAACTGACGACCTTACAAGCAAACTGCCTGTTGCGGTTACAGTGGTGGAAGTGTTGCGTGGAAAAACAGGTGTGACAGCTGTCCCCACAGTCCTAGAAGATGAAGAGCGCGCGGATGCACTGGAAGGGGCGGGCGGTGGATGGTTCGCTCTGCTAGCCGGCATTGCAGCACGGTGAGCTTCCCACCGGGACTTATGATATTTATTCATGTGACGATTCATGGAAGAAGTTGTCAAACTGCTGAGGTTTTGACCTCTACTAACAGAATCATGACAAATGTTACATATCAGATGAGTTGGGCGATCTTTTTCGATGTGAAAAAAGGCCCAGGCTAGGCAAGGCTTAGAGGCCATGCGACCTGTTGATCCACCCCGAATAATGCTCATAGGCAGAGTGGTGGCTGAGGATGCAGTTGTAGACGTGCTACCAGTGCTCCGACTCTGTCCAGGAAGGCGCAAGGTAACTTCGTCGTCGGTTGCATCCTCCTCCACCGCCTCTGTTGACTTCCTCGAGTGCCTGACTGGGGGTTGACAGTAGGTGGGATCTAGAACGTCATCATCAATTGTTGTGTTTGCACTCCCCTCCCCCTCAGACCGAGCCTCTTCTTGCCCTGACCGAATATTTAAGTTGTCATCCCAATCGGGTATCTGAGTCTCATCTTCATCAGTATGTTCCTCATTGTCTATAACCACAGGTGTTACAGTTTGTGACAAAGGGTCAACATTATGCTCAGAAACTTGGTCCTCACGGCCTGAATCTGAGTCACAAAGGTTCTGGGCATCACTGCAGACCATTTCCTGTTCTGTACTCACTGTAGCTTGGGAGCAGACCTCTGATTCCCAGGCTATAGTGTGACTGAACAGCTCTGCAGACTCAGCCATCTCAGTTCCACCATACTGTGCAGGGCTGATGGAGACTTCAGAGCTGGGAGAAATCAAGTGTGATTGGGATGACAACTCAGAGGAATGGTGTTTTTTGGATGCGGTACTTGAAGTGGCTGAGAGGGCACTTGTTGGACCACTTGAGATCCATTCAAGCATTTTCCTTTTTTGCCCATCATCTACCTTTGTTCCTCTTGTTCGTGTCCGTAATAAAGGGAGCACATCGGATTGTCCACAATAAGTAGTAGACATCTTACTTTTGCTAGTAGATGGTCTATCTTCAGCAGATGATAATGGAGCTTTGCCACCTTCCCCACTGACAAAACCTTTTTTGCCTTTTCCACCACGCCTCTTCCCCTTTCCACCAGCATCTGTCATTTTGCCACTCATGTTGATTGCGACAAGATTGTGGACTGAAAATGTGGTAGTAAAAATTGAGAGGTGGTGAAGATTGCAGTGGTGGTCTAGCTTTATTAACAGCAGAATAATAAAGAATAAATATCCCTGACAATGTAACTTAGTTATAATGAGTTGGAGTGTGCAACGCAGGCAGACGTGCTGCAAATGTCTTTGCACTAGTGGGACTATAGCAAAGTCCAATAGCCACGTATAGGATGCCACTAGGTACACTGAGTGTGTGCTAGTATAATGGCTTAGTTATAATTAGTTGGAGTGTGCAACGCAGGCAGACGTGCTGCAAATGTCTTGGCACTAGTGGGACTATAGCAAAGTCCAATAGCCACGTATAGGATGCCACCAGGTACACTGAGTGTGTGCTAGTATAATGGCTTAGTTATAATTAGTTGGAGTGTGCAACGCAGGCAGACGTGCTGCAAATGTCTTGGCACTAGTGGGACTATAGCAAAGTCCAATAGCCACGTATAGGATGCCACTAGGTACACTGAGTGTTTGCTAGTATAATGGCTTAGTTATAATTAGTTGGAGTGTGCAACGCAGGCAGATGCGCTCTGCAAATGTCTTGGCACTAGTGGGACTATAGCAAAGTCCAATAGCCACGTATAGGATGCCACTAGGTACACTGAGTGTGTGCTAGTATAATGGCTTAGTTATAATTAGTTGGAGTGTGCAACGCAGGCAGACGTGCTGCAAATGTCTTGGCACTAGTGGGACTATAGCAAAGTCCAATAGCCACGTATAGGATGCCACTAGGTACACTGAGTGTTTGCTAGTATAATGGCTTAGTTATAATTAGTTGGAGTGTGCAACGCAGGCAGACGTGCTGCAAATGTCTTGGCACTAGTGGGACTATAGCAAAGTCCAATAGCCACGTATAGGATGCCACTAGGTACACTGAGTGTGTGCTAGTATAATGGCTTAGTTATAATTAGTTGGAGTGTGCAACGCAGGCAGACGTGCTGCAAATGTCTTGGCACTAGTGGGACTATAGCAAAGTCCAATAGCCACGTATAGGATGCCACTAGGTACACTGAGTGTGTGCTAGTATAATGGCTTAGTTATAATTAGTTGGAGTGTGCAACGCAGGCAGATGCGCTCTGCAAATGTCTTGGCACTAGTGGGACTATAGCAAAGTCCAATAGCCACGTATAGGATGCCACTAGGTACACTGAGTGTGTGCTAGTATAATGGCTTAGTTATAATTAGTTGGAGTGTGCAACGCAGGCAGACGTGCTGCAAATGTCTTGGCACTAGTGGGACTATAGCAAAGTCCAATAGCCACGTATAGGATGCCACTAGGTACACTGAGTGTTTGCTAGTATAATGGCTTAGTTATAATTAGTTGGAGTGTGCAACGCAGGCAGACGTGCTGCAAATGTCTTGGCACTAGTGGGACTATAGCAAAGTCCAATAGCCACGTATAGGATGCCACTAGGTACACTGAGTGTTTGCTAGTATAATGGCTTAGTTATAATTAGTTGGAGTGTGCAACGCAGGCAGACGTGCTGCAAATGTCTTTGCACTAGTGGGACTATAGCAAAGTCCAATAGCCACGTATAGGATGCCACTAGGTACACTGAGTGTGTGCTAGTATAATGGCTTAGTTATAATTAGTTGGAGTGTGCAACGCAGGCAGATGCGCTCTGCAAATGTCTTCGCACTAGTGGGACTATAGCAAAGTCCAATAGCCACGTATAGGATGCCACTAGGTACACTGAGTGTGTGCTAGTATAATGGCTTAGTTATAATTAGTTGGAGTGTGCAACGCAGGCAGATGCGCTCTGCAAATGTCTTGGCACTAGTGGGACTAAAGCAAAGTCCAATAGCCACGTATAGGATGCCACTAGGTACACTGAGTGTGTGCTAGTATAATGGCTTAGTTATAATTAGTTGGAGTGTGCAACGCAGGCAGACGTGCTGCAAATGTCTTTGCACTAGTGGGACTATAGCAAAGTCCAATAGCCACGTATAGGATGCCACTAGGTACACTGAGTGTGTGCTAGTATAATGGCTTAGTTATAATTAGTTGGAGTGTGCAACGCAGGCAGATGCGCTCTGCAAATGTCTTGGCACTAGTGGGACTATAGCAAAGTCCAATAGCCACGTATAGGATGCCACTAGGTACACTGAGTGTGTGCTAGTATAATGGCTTAGTTATAATTAGTTGGAGTGTGCAACGCAGGCAGACGTGCTGCAAATGTCTTGGCACTAGTGGGACTATAGCAAAGTCCAATAGCCACGTATAGGATGCCACTAGGTACACTGAGTGTTTGCTAGTATAATGGCTTAGTTATAATTAGTTGGAGTGTGCAACGCAGGCAGACGTGCTGCAAATGTCTTTGCACTAGTGGGACTATAGCAAAGTCCAATAGCCACGTATAGGATGCCACTAGGTACACTGAGTGTGTGCTAGTATAATGGCTTAGTTATAATTAGTTGGAGTGTGCAACGCAGGCAGATGCGCTCTGCAAATGTCTTGGCACTAGTGGGACTAAAGCAAAGTCCAATAGCCACGTATAGGATGCCACTAGGTACACTGAGTGTGTGCTAGTATAATGGCTTAGTTATAATTAGTTGGAGTGTGCAACGCAGGCAGACGTGCTGCAAATGTCTTTGCACTAGTGGGACTATAGCAAAGTCCAATAGCCACGTATAGGATGCCACTAGGTACACTGAGTGTGTGCTAGTATAATGGCTTAGTTATAATTAGTTGGAGTGTGCAACGCAGGCAGATGCGCTCTGCAAATGTCTTGGCACTAGTGGGACTATAGCAAAGTCCAATAGCCACGTATAGGATGCCACTAGGTACACTGAGTGTGTGCTAGTATAATGGCTTAGTTATAATTAGTTGGAGTGTGCAACGCAGGCAGACGTGCTGCAAATGTCTTGGCACTAGTGGGACTATAGCAAAGTCCAATAGCCACATATAGGATGCCACTAGGTACACTGAGTGTTTGCTAGTATAATGGCTTAGTTATAATTAGTTGGAGTGTGCAACGCAGGCAGACGTGCTGCAAATGTCTTGGCACTAGTGGGACTATAGCAAAGTCCAATAGCCACGTATAGGATGCCACTAGGTACACTGAGTGTTTGCTAGTATAATGGCTTAGTTATAATTAGTTGGAGTGTGCAACGCAGGCAGACGTGCTGCAAATGTCTTTGCACTAGTGGGACTATAGCAAAGTCCAATAGCCACGTATAGGATGCCACTAGGTACACTGAGTGTGTGCTAGTATAATGGCTTAGTTATAATTAGTTGGAGTGTGCAACGCAGGCAGACGTGCTGCAAATGTCTTGGCACTAGTGGGACTATAGCAAAGTCCAATAGCCACGTATAGGATGCCACTAGGTACACTGAGTGTTTGCTAGTATAATGGCTTAGTTATAATTAGTTGGAGTGTGCAACGCAGGCAGACGTGCTGCAAATGTCTTGGCACTAGTGGGACTATAGCAAAGTCCAATAGCCACGTATAGGATGCCACTAGGTACACTGAGTGTGTGCTAGTATAATGGCTTAGTTATAATTAGTTGGAGTGTGCAACGCAGGCAGATGCGCTCTGCAAATGTCTTGGCACTAGTGGGACTAAAGCAAAGTCCAATAGCCACGTATAGGATGCCACTAGGTACACTGAGTGTGTGCTAGTATAATTGCTTAGTTATAATTAGTTGGAGTGTGCAACGCAGGCAGACGTGCTGCAAATGTCTTTGCACTAGTGGGACTATAGCAAAGTCCAATAGCCACGTATAGGATGCCACTAGGTACACTGAGTGTGTGCTAGTATAATGGCTTAGTTATAATTAGTTGGAGTGTGCAACGCAGGCAGATGCGCTCTGCAAATGTCTTGGCACTAGTGGGACTATAGCAAAGTCCAATAGCCACGTATAGGATGCCACTAGGTACACTGAGTGTGTGCTAGTATAATGGCTTAGTTATAATTAGTTGGAGTGTGCAACGCAGGCAGACGTGCTGCAAATGTCTTGGCACTAGTGGGACTATAGCAAAGTCCAATAGCCACGTATAGGATGCCACTAGGTACACTGAGTGTTTGCTAGTATAATGGCTTAGTTATAATTAGTTGGAGTGTGCAACGCAGGCAGACGTGCTGCAAATGTCTTGGCACTAGTGGGACTATAGCA
Organism: Anomaloglossus baeobatrachus; assembly: GCF_048569485.1. NCBI lineage: Eukaryota > Metazoa > Chordata > Amphibia > Anura > Aromobatidae > Anomaloglossus > Anomaloglossus baeobatrachus. The sequence continues at coordinate 722,130,279 of NC_134353.1, forward strand.
AAGTCCAATAGCCACGTATAGGATGCCACTAGGTACACTGAGTGTGTGCTAGTATAATGGCTTAGTTATAATTAGTTGGAGTGTGCAACGCAGGCAGACGTGTTGCAAATGTCTTGGCACTAGTGGGACTATAGCAAAGTCCAATAGCCACGTATAGGATGCCACTAGGTACACTGAGTGTGTGCTAGTATAATGGCTTAGTTATAATTAGTTGGAGTGTGCAACGCAGGCAGACGTGCTGCAAATGTCTTGGCACTAGTGGGACTATAGCAAAGTCCAATAGCCACGTATAGGATGCCACTAGGTACACTGAGTGTGTGCTAGTATAATGGCTTAGTTATAATTAGTTGGAGTGTGCAACGCAGGCAGACGTGCTGCAAATGTCTTGGCACTAGTGGGACTATAGCAAAGTCCAATAGCCACGTATAGGATGCCACTAGGTACACTGAGTGTGTGCTAGTATAATGGCTTAGTTATAATTAGTTGGAGTGTGCAACGCAGGCAGACGTGCTGCAAATGTCTTGGCACTAGTGGGACTATAGCAAAGTCCAATAGCCACGTATAGGATGCCACTAGGTACACTGAGTGTTTGCTAGTAAAATTGCTTAGTTTAAAAAAGTTGTAGTGTGCAATGCAGGCAGACGTGCTCTGCAAATGTCTTTGCACTAGTGGGACTATAGCAAAGTCCAATAGCCACGTATAGGATGCCACTAGGTACACTGAGTGTTTGCTAGTAAAATTGCTTAGTTTAAAAAAGTTGTAGTGTGCAATGCAGGCAGACGTGCTCTGCAAATGTCTTTGCACTAGTGGGACTATAGCAAAGTCCAATAGCCACGTATAGGATGCCACTAGGTACACTGAGTGTTTGCTAGTATAATGGCTTACTTAGAATGAGTTGGAGTGTGCAGAGGACAAGAGGGTACAGTGGCAGGATTGTGGTGCTCTGGGTAGAGGAATGGAAGCCTGCCTTTCTAATCCCTCCTAATGGTGAAATGCAGGGAGGAAATCCCTGACCTGGGCTACACAGACGCTGTTGCTGTTTGCAGGACCTGTCACTTATGGCTCTCTGACCCTGCCGCTTTGAGCCCTTAAAAGGACTGCTATAATGTGCTCTCCCTAAGCTGTCTAACGCTGTGTATGCAGCGCATACAGCTGTATCAGCGATAGGACTCAGGAGGACGGAGCTGCGACACTGATGTCTGACACCAAAGACGCAGAAGGCAGATAATGGCGTTCGTGAAGAAAATGTCCGGTTTTATAATGCAGGGACATGTGACATGCAGATCCTATCACACATGCCGTTGCTTCTCTGGCTCAAAGTCCACTTAGGTGTGTGTGTGTCTGTGATTGGCTGACATGCTGGCCCGCCCCACAAGACGCGCGCGCTTAGGGATGGAAGTCAAGAAAAAAAAAAAAAAAAATGGCGATCGCCATTATAGAAACAGCAGTGATCTGAAGGCGCTGTTCACGCACACTATACACTGAAATGTGATAATAGTTTGATTCACAGAGTGACTTACACTATTACAGCAGAAACCAAGCTATGATTTAGCTGTTTTTTGGCTGCTAGAACCGTTCTCGAACGTTTCTAGAACTATCGAGCTTTTGCAAAAAGCTCGAGTTCTAGTTCGATCTAGAACATGCCCCAAAATCACTCGAGCCGCGAACTGGAGAACCACGAACCACGAACCGCGCTCAACTCTAGTAATCACATAGTCATTCCACTCATGCGATTTTCATACTTATGGCACCTTGTCATTTAGCTGTTCTCTCTTCTTTCAATGAAACAGGGGCTGTAGTTTTCCACTGAACATTGAAACATTTAGGAAGCACATGACTGCAAGTGTGCATAATGCACATGAATGAGCGGTCACATGATGACTACTCAAGCTGCATGCTGGGGAATGTGTGGGTGGGGAGGGGCAGAAAACTGAATTTTTGCCCCAAGAGCTGGAAAACCTATATCCACCTCTGCTCCATACATAACCTCCACCCTAATGACTGTCTACACTAATGAGTAGAATGGTGAAGTTAATGATAACAACCTAATATTTTCAAACTATTAAGTGGTTATTTTTTACTTCCTTACACCAGTACTTTTGTAGTCTTGATTTTTTTTTCTACCAATAGTGTAATACAATATATACTCCTTTAGTTGCAAGAGATGTTAACGTTTGATGTGACATTGCAGTTGGGTAGTGAGTAAACTGCAACTATAGAGAGAAATTTTAAAAGGGAGTGAGGTTCCTCTGCATACTTCCAAATCCTGCAGTATATCTGTCCTTAAGCCCCAGTATACATAGACCATCCAGCAGTATAAAGCTATTTTCAGACCCCTGTATACACAGCAAAATTAAGCAAGAATCTCAACCTGCAATGTATCACTACTTTTAGCCCCTTGAATAGATAGCTCCATTCTGCAGTATGTTATTACATACAGGCATCCCCTTTGTGCAGTTATCATTTTCTATTTGCCTTTTTATACACTTCTCCATCTTGCAGTAGATCACTCCTTTCAAACTGTGCATGCACAACCACATCCCGAAGTATATCACTTTTTTCAGACCCCTGCATACACATGCAGAAACACAAATGCAGAAAATTACATAGAAATAAGATATATATTAGCATGGAATGCAAGCAGATTCCACACTGAAATCCACATCTACATTTCAAAGTGTGAATATCTCTAAATCCTATAAAGACATGTGTGTTGCCCCTCTTCCCTTCATTATGTAGTAATGTCCCCCATCCTGTACTACTGTACCCCTATCCTGGGATACTTCCTGACAAATATGTCACCCATCCTGATATATATGTCACACATTCTGGTATATTTGTCCCCATCCTGGTATATGTCCCTATCATGGGCCCATCCTGGTATATGTCTCCATCATTGCCCCATCCTGGTATATATGTCCCCATCATGGCCACATTCTAGTATATATGTACCTATGATGGCCTCATCCTGGTATATATGTCCCCAACATGGCCCTATCCTGCTATATATTTCCCCATTATGGCCCATTTCTGGTACAGATGTGATAGCATAGCCCCTTCTTGGTATAGATGTCCCCATCATATCCTCTTGCTGGTATAGAGGCCCCCATTATAGTCCAATCCTGGTATAGATGTACCCATCATAGCACCTTCTTGGTATAGATATCCCTATCATAGCTCCATTTTGGTATAGATGTCCCCATCATGCCCCCATCCTGGTAGAGATGTGCCCCATCATAGCCCTTTCTGGTATAGATGTCCCCATCATACTACCTTCCTGGTATAGATGTCCCCATCAGAGCCTCTTCCTGGTATAGATGTCCCCATTATAGTCCCATTCTGGTTTAGATGTCCCCATCATAGCCCCATCCTAGTATATGTCCCCCATCATGTTTTATGTCCCCCATCATGTTTTATGTTCCCCATTCTGTTTCATGTCACCATCATACTTAACTCTCTACTCCTGCTCCACTGCTGCTCCCTGCTAGTTTCCTCAGTCTTCTCAATCAGTTCCCTCGCAGCCACAAGACATCATAATGTTTTGCAACAGTACCCGACTTAATGACACTCCTGGTCTCTCTTAGGCTGCAAACCTGGGGTCTAGGAAAGTGAGTCTGTGAGCGATGAGTAAAGTCTTCTCCGCTTCAACATAATTTTGAACTGCTAAGCTAGAGAGCATCAAAAGTTCAAAGTGGCAGTAAACTCTGGATGAGGTGATGGAGCGTGGGCCAACAGAGAGGGCTTGTACTATAGGTTTGTCATCACTGCTCTAGTATATCATTCTTTTCATCCACCTGTATACACAGCCTTATCCTGCAGTATATCCCTCCTCACAGCCACGTACAGTATATGCAGATTCCCATCCTGCATTATATCTGTTATCTTAAGATTTTCATATACAGCCCCATCCTGCAATATACCTATCATTTTACTCCCTTGTTCACACAGCCATGTCTTGCAGTATATGTTTCCTTTTATGTCCCTCTATATGCATCCTAATCTTGCAGAATATCTTTTCTCTTAGCCTCCTACATACACAGCACCATCATGCAGTATTTCCCTTCTTCTTCCCTTGTATACACAACTCCTTCCTGCATAACATTGCTCCTCTTGATTACCAGCACATGTATTGCATTGTGAGCTCAGGACTGAATGAAGGAAGCCTCTCACCTTCCTATCGCAAGGAAAAATATATTACAAAAACATGGGGTGGGCACTACCATGATAAAGACAAGTATGAGAAGTACAGAAAAACAACAAACATTTATTAAAAGACAGCAATGCATTTCAAAATCAATCAGATTCCTTCCTCGGGATATAACCACAAATTGTACTAACCATTCTCCTTACATGCATCTATATTTCAGAATACCTAACCCTTTCAAAACACATTTACAGTATATATCCACAAAGATAGTTTCTTAAGCCCTTAAGGACGAAGCCAGTTTTGTACTTAATGCCCAGGCCATTTTTTGCAATTTTGACCAGTGTCACTTTATAAGGTTATAACTCTGGAACGCTTCAATGGATCCCGGTGATTCTGAGACTGTTTTTTCGTGACATATTGGGCTTCATGGTAGAGGTAAATTTAGGATGATATTTTTTTATTTTATTTGTGAAAAAATCTGAAATTTGACAAAAAAATTAAAAATTTTGCAATTTTCAAACTTTTAATTTTTATGCCCATAAACCGGAGAGTTATGTCACACAAAATAGTTAATAAATAACATTTCCCACTTGTCTACTTTAGATCAGCGCAATTTTTGAAACAAAGTTTTTTGGGGTTAGGAAGTTAGAAGGGTTCAAAGTTCATCAGCAATTTCCCATTTTTTCAACAAAATTTACAAACCCCTTTTTTTAGGGACCACATCCCATTTGATGTGACTTTGAGAGGCCTGGGTGACAGAAAATACCCAAAAATGACACCATTCTAAAACCTGCACCCCTCAAGGTACTCAAAACCAGATTCAAGAAGTTTATTAACGCTTCAGGTGCTTCACAGGAACTAAAGTAATGTGGAATGAAAAAAAATAAAAATTAACATTTTACCTAAAAATGTTACTTTAGCACTAATTTTCTTACTTTTTCAAGAGGTAACACCAAAAATTGGACCTCACACTTTTTGTTACCCACTTTCTTATGAGCGCGCCGATACTCCATATGTGGTCAGAAACCTTTGTTTGGGTAAATGGGAGAGCTCGGAATGAAAGGAGCAATATTTGAATTTTGGAAAGCAAAGTTGGCTGAAACAGATTGCGGGCACCATGTTGCTTTTACAGATCCCCTAAGGTACCTAAACAGCAGGAACCCCCCTCAAGTGACCCCATTTTGGAAACTAGACCCCTTAAGGCTTCTATCGAGGGGTATACTGAGCATTTTGGACCCACGGGTACTTCACAGATTTTGATAACGTTACTTTGTCATATTGAAAATTGTAATTTTTTTCTCAAAAATGTTGCTTTAGCATCAATTCTCTCACTTTTTCAAGAGGTAAATCCAAAAATGTGACCCAAATGTTTGTTACCCACTTTTTTATGAGCACGGTGATACCTCACATGTGGTCTGAAACCTTTGTATGGACAAATGGGAGGGCTTGGAACGAAAGGAGCAATATTTGAATTTTGGAAAGGAAATTTGGCTGAAAAAGCTTGCGGGCACCATGTTGCATTTGGAGGACCCCTAAGGTACGTAAACAGCAAAAAAAACACCACAAGTGACCCCATATTGGAAACTAGGCCTCTCAAGGAATTTATCTAGATGTTTGTGAGTACCCTGAACCCCCAGGTGCTTCACAGAAGTTTATAACGTTGAGCCATGAAAATAAAAAAATAAAATTTTACCACAAAATTGTTACTTCAACCAGGTAGCTTTTTTTATCACAAGGGTAACAGGAAAAAAATCACCATGAAATTTATTGTGCAATTTCTCCTGAGTTTGGTGATATCTTATATGTGGTGGAAATCAACTGTTTGGGCACACGGCAGGTCTTGGAAGGGAAGGAGTGCAATTTGACTGAACATTTGGCTGGAATAATTAGTGGACGCTATGTCGCATTTGGAAAGCCCCTAAAGTGCCTAAAAAGTGGAGGCCCCCCACAAGTGACCCCATTCTGGAATCAAGACACCTCAAGGCTTTTATCTAGGTGTATATTGAGCATTTTGAATCCACGAATACTTCACAGAATTTGATAAGCTTAGGTTGCCATATTGAAAATTTTCATTTTTTTCACAAACATGTTTCTTTAGCATCACATTTCTCACTTTTTCAAGAGGCAACAACAAAACGTGGACCCCACAGGTTGTTATCCAATTTCTTGTGAGCGCAGGGATACCCCATATGTGGCCAAAAACCTCTGTTTGGATATATGGGAGGGCTTGGAATGGAAGGAGCACCATTTGAATTTTGGAAAAGTTGACATAAATTACGCACACCATGTCACATTAGCAGGGCCTCTTGGGTACCTATACATTAGAAACCCCCCACAAGTGACTCCATTTTGGAAACTGGACCCCTCAAGGATTTTATTCAGGAATATAGTAAGCATTTTGAATCCACAGGTACTTCACAAAAATGTTGCTGTAGCAACAAATTTCTCACTTTTAGGCTATGTGGCCATGATCCAGCGACACGGCGTCCAGTACACAGTGTCAGCCTTCCTGCAGAGATGTGAGTGTTGTCCACGGGAGAACGCAGCTGCCCGCGCCCATGATTTGGGTTCAGGCTGCTGTGGACTTTAGTTCTATTCTACCTGGAGAGAACTCTCATCTCCGCAGCATAAATTGACATGCTGAGGCTCGGGAAGCTGCGCCACAGGTCAGTTTATGCTGCGGAGAAAAGAAGCACAGTGGGCATGAGATTTCTAAAAATCCTTCCACTGTGCTTCTACTGCACAATGCAGCGTTATGGATGCAGGGAAAACACTCTGCGCCCAAAATGCTGCAAACCCTGATTGTGGGCACATAGCCTAAAATGCTACAATGGATGAATGGATAGATGTCAAACATATATAACGTCCCACCCCCCTGCATATTCTAAGCTGGCGCCCTTTAGTGCCTCTCATGTGGCACTAAAGGGTGCCTAGCCTTGTATTTAGCCCAAAAAGAAAAAAAAATAATTAAAATAAATGACGTGGGGTCCCCCCTATTTTTGATAGCCAGCTAGGGTAAAGCAGACAGCTGTAGCCTGCAAACCACAGCTGACAGCTTCACCTTGGCTGGTGATCAATTTGGAGGGCTCCCCAAGCTGTTTTTTTTTTTAATTATTTATAAATAAATAATTAAAAAAAAAAAACAAACATAGGGTCCCCCCAAATTAGATCACCAGCCAAGGTGAAGCTGACAGCTGGGGTCTGGTATTCTCAGGGTGGGAAGAGCCATGGTTATTGGACTCTTCCCAGCCTAAAAATAGCAGGCCGCAGCCGCCCCAGAAGTGGCGCATCCATTAGATGCGCCAATCCTGGCGCTTCGCCCCAACTCATCCCGCGCCCTGGTGCGTTGGCAAACGGGGTAATAAATGGGGTTGATACCAGATGTGTAATGTCACCTGGCATCAAGCCCAGCAATTAGTTATGTCACGGCGTCTATTTGATACCAGACATAACTAATTGACAGTAATAATAAAAAAAAAATTGACAACAAAAAAAAAATTTATTTGAAAAAACACTCCCCAAAAACATTCCCTCTTTGGCCAATTTATTGAAAAGAAAAGAAAAAAAATCGGGTCCCTGCTGTAATCCAATGTGAAAGTCCCGCGGCGATTCTGGACCTTCTAGAATATGGGGGGCACGTTCAGGGAACGTATCCCCCATTTTCTAGGAGTGCAGACCATCCATTTGAGGAGAGTGGGTGCAAAGAATTTGCACCCACCCTCCCCGGGTCACAGCTGCAGACTCTGTGCAGCAGCAGCAGCCAGCGTCTGAGTCACAGACACAGGAAGCTGACAGCCGCGCTCTGCACGTGTGACCGGCGTGCACTGTGAAGGAGGAGGGGGCCGCGGGGGATCAGAGCTAACAGGTACGGGGGACACCGGGGAACACCGGGGTGGGAATAGGGGGTGACCTGCCAGGGCCTGGGGAGCAGGTTTCTGTCGTATGTGTCATAGCACATGCGACAGAAACCATAGAAAAGGGGGAAATGCGGCCGGCACGCTGCTGTGCGCGCCGGTATGTGCAGCGCCATGTTAGATTTTCGGGAGGAAGGGAGGTGGGGGGACACTTTGGCGACACCGGGGGACCCGAAAGGACCGGGGGAGGAGATTTATCTCCCATCTGACATGTTTGTTTATGCCAGATGGGAGATAAATGATTTTTTACCGGCGCGGTCATTTACTGTAACCTGATCATCGGTATACGGTGTATACCGGTCATCAGGTGAGCGGGGACCGGAAAAACCGGCCAGAATCATGATCTCCAGGGTCTCAGCTACCCCCGGCAGCTGAGACCCCGGAAATTTTCTGACTCTGGGGGGCGCTAGACCCTTTTTTCCGACCGCCGTTAAAAAGCGGCGGATCGGAAGAAGTAACCTAATTTGTCGCCGTTAAAAGGCGTATCGGCGGTCATTAAGGGGTTAAAGATCCCTAGAGTCAACAAGTAAGCAGTACATGAACATGGTCATCATAAGTGATAAGTGGAGATTTTTTCATTGATTGCTTCCTTTAGATTTTTACTGCGGTTCTCCTATAGGTTCCTAATATGTCAGTGCAGAAATTCAATAAGGTTCCAAAATCTACATTTGATGAAACATCTATAGCCTTTTGTTTGTAAAGTTTGAATAAGAAGTGTGGGATATCTCCGTTTGGTGCTAGGCTAGGGAACGACTGAAAAGAGATAATCAAAAAACACGAGGTGTGTACTGAGAGTCTCTCTGGTAAAGACCATTGAGATCAATTTAATATAGTAGATATTGTAAACAAGAAGACCAAAAATAATGTGACAATACAGCAAAAAGCATAGCTGCCAAACCAACCAGAATACTGAATTGGTTAAATGTACTCATTTTGCTTTTTGTTACAGTATTGCTCATAACTCAAATACAGTATATGATTTAAGTAATGCCGATGAGCTTTTTTCCTAAAATATATTTTCTGTTTTTCGCCTCAATAACACTTTTACATGCAGAACCAGAAATTTGATTGGTTCCTTATTAATTAGACCAAAGGTTTTGCTTGGAAATTGCAGAAGCAGAGCAAAAAAAAAAGTATGTAAAAAACAATATTATGCAATGATTACTAGTGCATCACCGCCCTTCAAATAGCTAATTGCCAAGAGTGCAAAGAGTCAAAAATACTAAAGCCCCAGATAGCACTGGGCAGCAAAAAAAATCATCAGCAAAAGGTAATATGTCTGTTTTATGGAGTTTGATGTGCTGATTCCAAAAATATACTTAGTTTTGCTTTATCACATAAAGTTTCTGAGATAGAAGTAATTTTGTTATTACGTTACTTCTGCATTTTCAATGTATGCTGGGCCCCTCATGTGATATGCTCAAGTTGTTCCAATGGTCTTCGTGACTGGTTGAATATGAGGAAAGTGGCTATGCTTTTTTTTTTGACAATAAAAGTTCTCTTATGAGATCATTTAATTCATGTTGAGTAAAGCGTTCTGGCTGCTCGGCTGCTCCATAAGGTACATACTCATGTTAACTTGAGGTCTCCATGTCTTCCCCAGTAGCTTCAGCTCCATAGTCTTCATATTCTACTTCATTTTCATCCAATCCAGACAACAACGGTACAGGAATTGGCAAGGTACCATCATGTGGAACTGGCCTAATGGCAGATTCAAGTTCAGGGTAATTAATCTTATGTTTGTTCTTTGTAGAAAAACCCTTCAATTTGACAACACAAAAGTAGCACTCATCACTATGATTTTTGGGTTCTCTCCAAATCATGGAAACAGCAAATGGCATAGCCACTTTCCTCATATTCAACCAGTCACGAAGACCATTGGAACAACTTGAGCATATCACATGAGGGGCCCAGCATACATTGAAAATGCAGAAGTAACGTAATAACAAAATTACTTCTATCTCAGAAACTTTATGTGATAAAGCAAAACTAAGTATATTTTTGGAATCAGCACATCAAACTCCATAAAACAGACATATTACCTTTTGCTGATGATTTTTTTTGCTGCCCAGTGCTATCTGGGGCTTTAGTATTTTTGACTCTTTGCACTCTTGGCAATTAGCTATTTGAAGGGCGGTGATGCACTAGTAATCATTGCATAATATTGTTTTTTACATACTTTTTTTTTTGCTCTGCTTCTGCAATTTCCAAGCAAAACCTTTGGTCTAATTAATAAGGAACCAATCAAATTTCTGGTTCTGCATGTAAAAGTGTTATTGAGGCGAAAAACAGAAAATATATTTTAGGAAAAAAGCTCATCGTCTTGCATCTAGGTTGAAACAGAAGAATCTTCTTCATGAGGAAGATAAAGTATGGTATTACTTAAACAGAAATAACACTTTAACCCCTTCACCCCCGACCACTAAAACACCCTAATGACCGGGCCATTTTTTGCAATTCTGACCAGTGTCACTTTGACAGGTTATAACTCTGGAACGCTTCAACGGATCCTGGCAATTCTTAGATTGTTTTCTCGTGATATATTGTACTTTATGTCAGTGGTAAATTTAGGCCAATATTTTTTGCGTTTATTTGTGAAAATTTAGGAAATTTTGCAATTTTCAAACTTTGAAATTGTATGCCTATAAATCTGAGAGATATGTCACACAAAATAGTTACTAAATAAAATTTCCCCCTTGTCTACTTTACATCAGCGCAATTTTCGAAATACTTTTTTTTTTGCGTTAGAAAGTTAGAAGGGGTCAAAGTTCATCAGCAATTTCTCATTTTTCCAACAAAATTTACAAAAGATTTTTTTTTAGGGACCACATCACATTTGAGGTGACTTTGAAAGGCCGAAGTGACAGAAAATACCCAAAACTGACCCCATTCTAAAATCTGCACCCCTCAAGGTACTCAAAACCACATCCAAGAAGTTTATTAACCCTTTAGGTGCTTCACAGCAACCAAAGCAATGTGGAAGGAAAAAATGAAAATTTTACTTTTTAACACAAAAATGTTAATTTAGCCATAAAATTTTCATTTTCACAAGGGAGAAAAGAGAAAGTGCACCCTACAATTTATTGTGCATTTCCTCCTGAGTACGATGATACCCCATATAAGGTAAAAATCAATTGTTTGGGCACACGGCAGAGATCAGAAGGGAAGCAGCGCCATTTGAATTTTTGAACACAAAATTAGCTGCACTCATTAGGGGACGCCATGTCCGGTTTGAAGACCCCCTGAGGTGCCTAAACAATGGAGCTCCCCCACAAGTAGAGTTGAGCGCGGTTCGTGGTTCTCCAGTTCTAGCCTCGAGTGATTTTGGGGCCTGTTCTAGATCGAACTAGAACTCGAGCTTTTTGCAAAAGCTCGATAGTTCTAGAAACGTTCGAGAACGGTTCTAGCAGCAAAAAAACAGTTAATTCCTAGCTTGGTTTCCGCTGTAATAGTGTAAGTCACTCTGTGAATCACACTATTATGACATTTCAGTGTATAGTGTGCGTGAACAGCGCCTTCAGATCACTGCTGTTTCTATAATGGCGATCGCCATTTTTTTTTTTTTTCCCTTGTCTTCCTTCCCTAAGCGCGCGCGTGTAGTGGGGCGGGCCAGCATGTCAGCCAATCCCAGACACACACACAGCTAAGTGGACTTTTAGCCAGAGAAGCAACGGCATGTGTGATAGGATGTCCATGTCACATGTCCCTGCATTATAAAACCGGACATTTTCCTCCAGGACGCCATTATCTCTTCTGCGTCTTTGGTGTCAGACATCACTGTCGCAGCTCCGTCCTCCTGAGTCCTATCGCCGATACAGCTGTATGCGCTCCATACACAGCGCTGGACAGCTTAGGGATAGCACTTTCTAGCAGTCCTTTTAAGGGCTCAAACCATTAGGGTCAGAGCCATAGGTGACAGGTCCTGAAAACAGCGACAGCGTCTGTGTAGCCAAGGTCAGGGATTTCCTCCCTGCATTTCCCTATTAGGAGGGAATAGAAAGGCAGGCTTCCATTCCTCTACCCAGAGCCCCACAATCCTGCCACTGTACCCTCCTGTCCTCTGCACACTCCAACACATTATAACTAAGCCATTATACTAGCAAACACTCAGTGTACCTAGTGGCATCCTAAACGTGGCTATTGGACTTTGCTATAGTCCCACTAGTGCAAAGACATTTGCAGAGCACGTCTGCCTGCATTGCACACTCCAACTCATTATAACTAAGCCATTATACTAGCAAACACTCAGTGTACCTAGTGGCATCCTAAACGTGGCTATTGGACTTTGCTATAGTCACACTAGTGCAAAGACATTTGCAGAGCACGTCTGCCTGCATTGCACACTCCAACTCATTATAACTAAGCCATTATACTAGCAAACATTCAGTGTACCTAGTGGCATCCTAAACGTGGCTATTGGACTTTGCTATAGTCACACTAGTGCAAAGACATTTGCAGAGCACCTCTGCCTGCATTGCACACTCCAACTCATTATAACTAAGCCATTATACTAGCAAACACTCAGTGTACCTAGTGGCATCCTAAACGTGGCTATTGGACTTTGCTATAGTCACACTAGTGCAAAGACATTTGCAGAGCACGTCTGCCTGCATTGCACACTCCAACTCATTATAACTAAGCCATTATACTAGCAAACACTCAGTGTACCTAGTGGCATCCTAAACGTGGCTATTGGACTGTTGTCTAGTCACACTAGTGCAAAGACATTTGCAGAGCACCTCTGCCTGCATTGCACACTCCAACTCATTATAACTAAGCCATTATACTAGCAAACACTCAGTGTACCTAGTGGCATCCTAAACGTGGCTATTGGACTTTGCTATAGTCACACTAGTGCAAAGACATTTGCAGAGCACCTCTGCCTGCATTGCACACTCCAACTCATTATAGCTAAGCCATTATACTAGCAAACACTCAGTGTACCTAGTGGCATCCTAAACGTGGCTATTGGACTGTTGTCTAGTCACACTAGTGCAAAGACATTTGCAGCACGTCTGCCTGCATTGCACACTCCAACTCATTATAACTAAGCCATTATACTAGCAAACACTCAGTGTACCTAGTGGCATCCTAAACGTGGCTATTGGACTTTGCTATAGTCACACTAGTGCAAAGACATTTGCAGAGCACCTCTGCCTGCATTGCACACTCCAACTCATTATAGCTAAGCCATTATACTAGCAAACACTCAGTGTACCTAGTGGCATCCTAAACGTGGCTATTGGACTGTTGTCTAGTCACACTAGTGCAAAGACATTTGCAGAGCACGTCTGCCTGTATTGCACACTCCAACTCATTATAACTAAGCCATTATACTAGCAAACACTCAGTGTACCTAGTGGCATCCTAAACGTGGCTATTGGACTGTTGTCTAGTCACACTAGTGCAAAGACATTTGCAGAGCATGTCTGCCTGCATTGCACACTCCAACTCATTATAACTAAGCCATTATACTAGCAAACACTCAGTGTACCTAGTGGCATCCTAAACGTGGCTATTGGACTTTGCTATAGTCACACTAGTGCAAAGACATTTGCAGAGCACCTCTGCCTGCATTGCACACTCCAACTCATTATAACTAAGCCATTATACTAGCAAACACTCAGTGTACCTAGTGGCATCCTAAACGTGGCTATTGGACTTTGCTATAGTCACACTAGTGCAAAGACATTTGCAGAGCACGGCTGCCTGCATTGCACACTCCAACTCATTATAACTAAGCCATTATACTAGCAAACACTCAGTGTACCTAGTGGCATCCTAAACGTGGCTATTGGACTGTTGTCTAGTCACACTAGTGCAAAGACATTTGCAGAACACCTCTGCCTGCATTGCACACTCCAACTCATTATAACTAAGCCATTATACTAGCAAACACTCAGTGTACCTAGTGGCATCCTAAACGTGGCTATTGGACTTTGCTATAGTCACACTAGTGCAAAGACATTTGCAGAGCACGTCTGCCTGCATTGCACACTCCAACTCATTATAACTAAGCCATTATACTAGCAAACACTCAGTGTACCTAGTGGCATCCTAAACGTGGCTATTGGACTGTTGTCTAGTCACACTAGTGCAAAGACATTTGCAGCACGTCTGCCTGCATTGCACACTCCAACTCATTATAACTAAGCCATTATACTAGCAAACACTCAGTGTACCTAGTGGCATCCTAAACGTGGCTATTGGACTTTGCTATAGTCCCACTAGTGCAAAGACATTTGCAGAGCACGTCTGCCTGCATTGCACACTCCAACTCATTATAACTAAGCCATTATACTAGCAAACACTCAGTGTACCTAGTGGCATCCTAAACGTGGCTATTGGACTTTGCTATAGTCACACTAGTGCAAAGACATTTGCAGAGCACCTCTGCCTGCATTGCACACTCCAACTCATTATAACTAAGCCATTATACTAGCAAACACTCAGTGTACCTAGTGGCATCCTAAACGTGGCTATTGGACTTTGCTATAGTCACACTAGTGCAAAGACATTTGCAGAGCACGTCTGCCTGCATTGCACACTCCAACTCATTATAACTAAGCCATTATACTAGCAAACACTCAGTGTACCTAGTGGCATCCTAAACGTGGCTATTGGACTTTGCTATAGTCCCACTAGTGCAAAGACATTTGCAGAGCACGTCTGCCTGCATTGCACACTCCAACTCATTATAACTAAGCCATTATACTAGCAAACACTCAGTGTACCTAGTGGCATCCTAAACGTGGCTATTGAACTTTGCTATAGTCACACTAGTGCAAAGACATTTGCAGAGCACGTCTACCTGCATTGCACAATCCAACTCATTATAACTAAGCCATTATACTAGCAAACACTCAGTGTACCTAGTGGCATCCTAAACGTTGCTATTGGACTTTGCTATAGTCACACTAGTGCAAAGACATTTGCAGAGCACCTCTGCCTGCATTGCACACTCCAACTCATTATAGCTAAGCCATTATACTAGCAAACACTCAGTGTACCTAGTGGCATCCTAAACGTGGCTATTGGACTGTTGTCTAGTCACACTAGTGCAAAGACATTTGCAGCACGTCTGCCTGCATTGCACACTCCAACTCATTATAACTAAGCCATTATACTAGCAAACACTCAGTGTACCTAGTGGCATCCTAAACGTGGCTATTGGACTTTGCTATAGTCACACTAGTGCAAAGACATTTGCAGAGCACCTCTGCCTGCATTGCACACTCCAACTCATTATAGCTAAGCCATTATACTAGCAAACACTCAGTGTACCTAGTGGCATCCTAAACGTGGCTATTGGACTGTTGTCTAGTCACACTAGTGCAAAGACATTTGCAGAGCACCTCTGCCTGCATTGCACACTCCAACTCATTATAACTAAGCCATTATACTAGCAAACACTCAGTGTACCTAGTGGCATCCTAAACGTGGCTATTGGACTTTGCTATAGTCACACTAGTGCAAAGACATTTGCAGAGCACCTCTGCCTGCATTGCACACTCCAACTCATTATAAATAAGCCATTATACTAGCACACACTCAGTGTACCTAGTGGCATCCTAAACGTGGCTATTGGACTTTGCTATAGTCACACTAGTGCAAAGACATTTGCAGAGCACGTCTGCCTGTATTGCACACTCCAACTCATTATAACTAAGCCATTATACTAGCAAACACTCAGTGTACCTAGTGGCATCCTAAACGTGGCTATTGGACTGTTGTCTAGTCACACTAGTGCAAAGACATTTGCAGAGCACCTCTGCCTGCATTGCACACTCCAACTCATTATAACTAAGCCATTATACTAGCAAACACTCAGTGTACCTAGTGGCATCCTAAACGTGGCTATTGGACTTTGCTATAGTCACACTAGTGCAAAGACATTTGCAGAGCACCTCTGCCTGCATTGCACACTCCAACTCATTATAAATAAGCCATTATACTAGCACACACTCAGTGTACCTAGTGGCATCCTAAACGTGGCTATTGGACTTTGCTATAGTCACACTAGTGCAAAGACATTTGCAGAGCACGTCTGCCTGTATTGCACACTCCAACTCATTATAACTAAGCCATTATACTAGCAAACACTCAGTGTACCTAGTGGCATCCTAAACGTGGCTATTGGACTGTTGTCTAGTCACACTAGTGCAAAGACATTTGCAGAGCATGTCTGCCTGCATTGCACACTCCAACTCATTATAACTAAGCCATTATACTAGCAAACACTCAGTGTACCTAGTGGCATCCTAAACGTGGCTATTGGACTTTGCTATAGTCACACTAGTGCAAAGACATTTGCAGAGCACCTCTGCCTGCATTGCACACTCCAACTCATTATAACTAAGCCATTATACTAGCAAACACTCAGTGTACCTAGTGGCATCCTAAACGTGGCTATTGGACTTTGCTATAGTCACACTAGTGCAAAGACATTTGCAGAGCACGGCTGCCTGCATTGCACACTCCAACTCATTATAACTAAGCCATTATACTAGCAAACACTCAGTGTACCTAGTGGCATCCTAAACGTGGCTATTGGACTGTTGTCTAGTCACACTAGTGCAAAGACATTTGCAGAACACCTCTGCCTGCATTGCACACTCCAACTCATTATAACTAAGCCATTATACTAGCAAACACTCAGTGTACCTAGTGGCATCCTAAACGTGGCTATTGGACTTTGCTATAGTCACACTAGTGCAAAGACATTTGCAGAGCACGTCTGCCTGCATTGCACACTCCAACTCATTATAACTAAGCCATTATACTAGCAAACACTCAGTGTACCTAGTGGCATCCTAAACGTGGCTATTGGACTGTTGTCTAGTCACACTAGTGCAAAGACATTTGCAGCACGTCTGCCTGCATTGCACACTCCAACTCATTATAACTAAGCCATTATACTAGCAAACACTCAGTGTACCTAGTGGCATCCTAAACGTGGCTATTGGACTTTGCTATAGTCCCACTAGTGCAAAGACATTTGCAGAGCACGTCTGCCTGCATTGCACACTCCAACTCATTATAACTAAGCCATTATACTAGCAAACACTCAGTGTACCTAGTGGCATCCTAAACGTGGCTATTGGACTTTGCTATAGTCACACTAGTGCAAAGACATTTGCAGAGCACCTCTGCCTGCATTGCACACTCCAACTCATTATAACTAAGCCATTATACTAGCAAACACTCAGTGTACCTAGTGGCATCCTAAACGTGGCTATTGGACTTTGCTATAGTCACACTAGTGCAAAGACATTTGCAGAGCACGTCTGCCTGCATTGCACACTCCAACTCATTATAACTAAGCCATTATACTAGCAAACACTCAGTGTACCTAGTGGCATCCTAAACGTGGCTATTGGACTTTGCTATAGTCCCACTAGTGCAAAGACATTTGCAGAGCACGTCTGCCTGCATTGCACATTCCAACTCATTATAACTAAGCCATTATACTAGCAAACACTCAGTGTACCTAGTGGCATCCTAAACGTGGCTATTGGACTTTGCTATAGTCACACTAGTGCAAAGACATTTGCAGAGCACGTCTACCTGCATTGCACAATCCAACTCATTATAACTAAGCCATTATACTAGCAAACACTCAGTGTACCTAGTGGCATCCTAAACGTTGCTATTGGACTTTGCTATAGTCACACTAGTGCAAAGACATTTGCAGAGCACCTCTGCCTGCATTGCACACTCCAACTCATTATAACTAAGCCATTATACTAGCAAACACTCAGTGTACCTAGTGGCATCCTAAACGTGGCTATTGGACTGTTGTCTAGTCACACTAGTGCAAAGACATTTGCAGAGCACCTCTGCCTGCATTGCACACTCCAACTCATTATAACTAAGCCATTATACTAGCAAACACTCAGTGTACCTAGTGGCATCCTAAACGTGGCTATTGGACTTTGCTATAGTCACACTAGTGCAAAGACATTTGCAGAGCACGTCTGCCTGCATTGCACACTCCAACTCATTATAACTAAGCCATTATACTAGCAAACACTCAGTGTACCTAGTGGCATCCTAAACGTGGCTATTGGACTGTTGTCTAGTCACACTAGTGCAAAGACATTTGCAGCACGTCTGCCTGCATTGCACACTCCAACTCATTATAACTAAGCCATTATACTAGCAAACACACAGTGTACCTAGTGGCATCCTAAACGTGGCTATTTGACTTTGCTAAAGTCCCACTAGTGCAAAGACATTTGCAGAGCACGTCTGCCTGCATTGCACACTCCAACTCATTATAACTAAGCCATTATACTAGCAAACACTCAGTGTACGTAGTGGCATCCTAAACGTGGCTATTGGACTTTGCTATAGTCACACTAGTGCAAAGACATTTGCAGAGCACCTCTGCCTGCATTGCACACTCCAACTCATTATAACTAAGCCATTATACTAGCAAACACTCAGTGTACCTAGTGGCATCCTAAACGTGGCTATTGGACTTTGCTATAGTCACACTAGTGCAAAGACATTTGCAGAGCACGTCTGCCTGCATTGCACACTCCAACTCATTATAACTAAGCCATTATCTTAGCAAACACTCAGTGTACCTAGTGGCATCCTAAACGTGACTATTGGACTTTGCTATAGTCACACTAGTGCAAAGACATTTGCAGAGCACGTCTGCCTGCATTGCACACTCCAACTCATTATAACTAAGCCATTATACTAGCAAACACTCAGTGTACCTAGTGGCATCCTAAACGTGGCTATTGGACTGTTGTCTAGTCACACTAGTGCAAAGACATTTGCAGACCACCTCTGCCTGCATTGCACACTCCAACTCATTATAACTAAGCCATTATACTAGCAAACACTCAGTGTACCTAGTGGCATCCTAAACGTGGCTATTGGACTTTGCTATAGTAACACTAGTGCAAAGACATTTGCAGAGCACCTCTGCCTGCATTGCACACTCCAACTCATTATAACTAAGCCATTATACTAGCAAACACTCAGTGTACCTAGTGGCATCCTAAACGTGGCTATTGGACTTTGCTATAGTCACACTAGTGCAAAGACATTTGCAGAGCACGTCTGCCTGTATTGCACACTCCAACTCATTATAACTAAGCCATTATACTAGCAAACACTCAGTGTACCTAGTGGCATCCTAAACGTGGCTATTGGACTTTGCTATAGTCACACTAGTGCAAAGACATTTGCAGAGCACGTCTGCCTGTATTGCACACTCCAACTCATTATAACTAAGCCATTATACTAGCAAACACTCAGTGTACCTAGTGGCATCCTAAACGTGGCTATTGGACTGTTGTCTAGTCACACTAGTGCAAAGACATTTGCAGAGCATGTCTGCCTGCATTGCACACTCCAACTCATTATAACTAAGCCATTATACTAGCAAACACTCAGTGTACCTAGTGGCATCCTAAACGTGGCTATTGGACTTTGCTATAGTCACACTAGTGCAAAGACATTTGCAGAGCACCTCTGCCTGCATTGCACACTCCAACTCATTATAACTAAGCCATTATACTAGCAAACACTCAGTGTACCTAGTGGCATCCTAAACGTGGCTATTGGACTTTGCTATAGTCACACTAGTGCAAAGACATTTGCAGAGCACGGCTGCCTGCATTGCACACTCCAACTCATTATAACTAAGCCATTATACTAGCAAACACTCAGTGTACCTAGTGGCATCCTAAACGTGGCTATTGGACTGTTGTCTAGTCACACTAGTGCAAAGACATTTGCAGAACACCTCTGCCTGCATTGCACACTCCAACTCATTATAACTAAGCCATTATACTAGCAAACACTCAGTGTACCTAGTGGCATCCTAAACGTGGCTATTGGACTTTGCTATAGTCACACTAGTGCAAAGACATTTGCAGAGCACGTCTGCCTGCATTGCACACTCCAACTCATTATAACTAAGCCATTATACTAGAAAACACTCAGTGTACCTAGTGGCATCCTAAACGTGGCTATTGGACTGTTGTCTAGTCACACTAGTGCAAAGACATTTGCAGCACGTCTGCCTGCATTGCACACTCCAACTCATTATAACTAAGCCATTATACTAGCAAACACTCAGTGTACCTAGTGGCATCCTAAACGTGGCTATTGGACTTTGCTATAGTCCCACTAGTGCAAAGACATTTGCAGAGCACGTCTGCCTGCATTGCACACTCCAACTCATTATAACTAAGCCATTATACTAGCAAACACTCAGTGTACCTAGTGGCATCCTAAACGTGGCTATTGGACTTTGCTATAGTCACACTAGTGCAAAGACATTTGCAGAGCACCTCTGCCTGCATTGCACACTCCAACTCATTATAACTAAGCCATTATACTAGCAAACACTCAGTGTACCTAGTGGCATCCTAAACGTGGCTATTGGACTTTGCTATAGTCACACTAGTGCAAAGACATTTGCAGAGCACGTCTGCCTGCATTGCACACTCCAACTCATTATAACTAAGCCATTATACTAGCAAACACTCAGTGTACCTAGTGGCATCCTAAACGTGGCTATTGGACTTTGCTATAGTCACACTAGTGCAAAGACATTTGCAGAGCACGTCTGCCTGCATTGCACACTCCAACTCATTATAACTAAGCCATTATACTAGCAAACACTCAGTGTACCTAGTGGCATCCTAAACGTGGCTATTGGACTTTGCTATAGTCCCACTAGTGCAAAGACATTTGCAGAGCACGTCTGCCTGCATTGCACACTCCAACTCATTATAACTAAGCCATTATACTAGCAAACACTCAGTGTACCTAGTGGCATCCTAAACGTGGCTATTGGACTTTGCTATAGTCACACTAGTGCAAAGACATTTGCAGAGCACGTCTACCTGCATTGCACAATCCAACTCATTATAACTAAGCCATTATACTAGCAAACACTCAGTGTACCTAGTGGCATCCTAAACGTTGCTATTGGACTTTGCTATAGTCACACTAGTGCAAAGACATTTGCAGAGCACCTCTGCCTGCATTGCACACTCCAACTCATTATAACTAAGCCATTATACTAGCAAACACTCAGTGTACCTAGTGGCATCCTAAACGTGGCTATTGGACTTTGCTATAGTCACACTAGTGCAAAGACATTTGCAGAGCACGTCTGCCTGCATTGCACACTCCAACTCATTATAACTAAGCCATTATCTTAGCAAACACTCAGTGTACCTAGTGGCATCCTAAACGTGACTATTGGACTTTGCTATAGTCACACTAGTGCAAAGACATTTGCAGAGCACGTCTGCCTGCATTGCACACTCCAACTCATTATAACTAAGCCATTATACTAGCAAACACTCAGTGTACCTAGTGGCATCCTAAACGTGGCTATTGGACTGTTGTCTAGTCACACTAGTGCAAAGACATTTGCAGACCACCTCTGCCTGCATTGCACACTCCAACTCATTATAACTAAGCCATTATACTAGCAAACACTCAGTGTACCTAGTGGCATCCTAAACGTGGCTATTGGACTTTGCTATAGTAACACTAGTGCAAAGACATTTGCAGAGCACCTCTGCCTGCATTGCACACTCCAACTCATTATAACTAAGCCATTATACTAGCAAACACTCAGTGTACCTAGTGGCATCCTAAACGTGGCTATTGGACTTTGCTATAGTCACACTAGTGCAAAGACATTTGCAGAGCACGTCTGCCTGTATTGCACACTCCAACTCATTATAACTAAGCCATTATACTAGCAAACACTCAGTGTACCTAGTGGCATCCTAAACGTGGCTATTGGACTTTGCTATAGTCACACTAGTGCAAAGACATTTGCAGAGCACGTCTGCCTGTATTGCACACTCCAACTCATTATAACTAAGCCATTATACTAGCAAACACTCAGTGTACCTAGTGGCATCCTAAACGTGGCTATTGGACTGTTGTCTAGTCACACTAGTGCAAAGACATTTGCAGAGCATGTCTGCCTGCATTGCACACTCCAACTCATTATAACTAAGCCATTATACTAGCAAACACTCAGTGTACCTAGTGGCATCCTAAACGTGGCTATTGGACTTTGCTATAGTCACACTAGTGCAAAGACATTTGCAGAGCACCTCTGCCTGCATTGCACACTCCAACTCATTATAACTAAGCCATTATACTAGCAAACACTCAGTGTACCTAGTGGCATCCTAAACGTGGCTATTGGACTTTGCTATAGTCACACTAGTGCAAAGACATTTGCAGAGCACGGCTGCCTGCATTGCACACTCCAACTCATTATAACTAAGCCATTATACTAGCAAACACTCAGTGTACCTAGTGGCATCCTAAACGTGGCTATTGGACTGTTGTCTAGTCACACTAGTGCAAAGACATTTGCAGAACACCTCTGCCTGCATTGCACACTCCAACTCATTATAACTAAGCCATTATACTAGCAAACACTCAGTGTACCTAGTGGCATCCTAAACGTGGCTATTGGACTTTGCTATAGTCACACTAGTGCAAAGACATTTGCAGAGCACGTCTGCCTGCATTGCACACTCCAACTCATTATAACTAAGCCATTATACTAGCAAACACTCAGTGTACCTAGTGGCATCCTAAACGTGGCTATTGGACTGTTGTCTAGTCACACTAGTGCAAAGACATTTGCAGCACGTCTGCCTGCATTGCACACTCCAACTCATTATAACTAAGCCATTATACTAGCAAACACTCAGTGTACCTAGTGGCATCCTAAACGTGGCTATTGGACTTTGCTATAGTCCCACTAGTGCAAAGACATTTGCAGAGCACGTCTGCCTGCATTGCACACTCCAACTCATTATAACTAAGCCATTATACTAGCAAACACTCAGTGTACCTAGTGGCATCCTAAACGTGGCTATTGGACTTTGCTATAGTCACACTAGTGCAAAGACATTTGCAGAGCACCTCTGCCTGCATTGCACACTCCAACTCATTATAACTAAGCCATTATACTAGCAAACACTCAGTGTACCTAGTGGCATCCTAAACGTGGCTATTGGACTTTGCTATAGTCACACTAGTGCAAAGACATTTGCAGAGCACGTCTGCCTGCATTGCACACTCCAACTCATTATAACTAAGCCATTATACTAGCAAACACTCAGTGTACCTAGTGGCATCCTAAACGTGGCTATTGGACTTTGCTATAGTCATACTAGTGCAAAGACATTTGCAGAGCACGTCTGCCTGCATTGCACACTCCAACTCATTATAACTAAGCCATTATACTAGCAAACACTCAGTGTACCTAGTGGCATCCTAAACGTGGCTATTGGACTTTGCTATAGTCCCACTAGTGCAAAGACATTTGCAGAGCACGTCTGCCTGCATTGCACACTCCAACTCATTATAACTAAGCCATTATACTAGCAAACACTCAGTGTACCTAGTGGCATCCTAAACGTGGCTATTGGACTTTGCTATAGTCACACTAGTGCAAAGACATTTGCAGAGCACGTCTACCTGCATTGCACAATCCAACTCATTATAACTAAGCCATTATACTAGCAAACACTCAGTGTACCTAGTGGCATCCTAAACGTTGCTATTGGACTTTGCTATAGTCACACTAGTGCAAAGACATTTGCAGAGCACCTCTGCCTGCATTGCACACTCCAACTCATTATAACTAAGCCATTATACTAGCAAACACTCAGTGTACCTAGTGGCATCCTAAACGTGGCTATTGGACTGTTGTCTAGTCACACTAGTGCAAAGACATTTGCAGAGCACCTCTGCCTGCATTGCACACTCCAACTCATTATAACTAAGCCATTATACTAGCAAACACTCAGTGTACCTAGTGGCATCCTAAACGTGGCTATTGGACTTTGCTATAATCACACTAGTGCAAAGACATTTGCAGAGCACGTCTGCCTGCATTGCACACTCCAACTCATTATAACTAAGCCATTATACTAGCAAACACTCAGTGTACCTAGTGGCATCCTAAACGTGGCTATTGGACTGTTGTCTAGTCACACTAGTGGAAAGACATTTGCAGCACGTCTGCCTGCATTGCACACTCCAACTCATTATAACTAAGCCATTATACTAGCAAACACTCAGTGTACCTAGTGGCATCCTAAACGTGGCTATTTGACTTTGCTAAAGTCCCACTAGTGCAAAGACATTTGCAGAGCACGTCTGCCTGCATTGCACACTCCAACTCATTATAACTAAGCCATTATACTAGCAAACACTCAGTGTACGTAGTGGCATCCTAAACGTGGCTATTGGACTTTGCTATAGTCACACTAGTGCAAAGACATTTGCAGAGCACCTCTGCCTGCATTGCACACTCCAACTCATTATAACTAAGCCATTATACTAGCAAACACTCAGTGTACCTAGTGGCATCCTAAACGTGGCTATTGGACTTTGCTATAGTCACACTAGTGCAAAGACATTTGCAGAGCACGTCTGCCTGCATTGCACACTCCAACTCATTATAACTAAGCCATTATCTTAGCAAACACTCAGTGTACCTAGTGGCATCCTAAACGTGGCTATTGGACTTTGCTATAGTCACACTAGTGCAAAGACATTTGCAGAGCACGTCTGCCTGCATTGCACACTCCAACTCATTATAACTAAGCCATTATACTAGCAAACACTCAGTGTACCTAGTGGCATCCTAAACGTGGCTATTGGACTGTTGTCTAGTCACACTAGTGCAAAGACATTTGCAGACCACCTCTGCCTGCATTGCACACTCCAACTCATTATAACTAAGCCATTATACTAGCAAACACTCAGTGTACCTAGTGGCATCCTAAACGTGGCTATTGGACTTTGCTATAGTAACACTAGTGCAAAGACATTTGCAGAGCACCTCTGCCTGCATTGCACACTCCAACTCATTATAACTAAGCCATTATACTAGCAAACACTCAGTGTACCTAGTGGCATCCTAAACGTGGCTATTGGACTTTGCTATAGTCACACTAGTGCAAAGACATTTGCAGAGCACGTCTGCCTGTATTGCACACTCCAACTCATTATAACTAAGCCATTATACTAGCAAACACTCAGTGTACCTAGTGGCATCCTAAACGTGGCTATTGGACTGTTGTCTAGTCACACTAGTGCAAAGACATTTGCAGAGCACGTCTGCCTGCATTGCACACTCCAACTCATTATAACTAAGCCATTATACTAGCAAACACTCAGTGTACCTAGTGGCATCCTAAACGTGGCTATTGGACTTTCCTATAGTCACACTAGTGCAAAGACATTTGCAGAGCACCTCTGCCTGCATTGCACACTCCAACTCATTATAACTAAGCCATTATACTAGCAAACACTCAGTGTACCTAGTGGCATCCTAAACGTGGCTATTGGACTTTGCTATAGTCACACTAGTGCAAAGACATTTGCAGAGCACCTCTGCCTGCATTGCACACTCCAACTCATTATAACTAGGCCATTATACTAGCAAACACTCAGTGTACCTAGTGGCATCCTAAACGTGGCTATTGGACTTTGCTATAGTCACACTAGTGCAAAGACATTTGAAGAGCACCTCTGCCTGCATTGCACACTCCAACTCATTATAACTAAGCCATTATACTAGCAAACACTCAGTGTACCTAGTGGCATCCTAAACGTGGCTATTGGACTTTGCTATAGTCACACTAGTGCAAAGACATTTGCAGAGCACGTCTGCCTGCATTGCACACTCCAACTCATTATAACTAAGCCATTATACTAGCAAACACTCAGTGTACCTAGTGGCATCCTAAACGTGGCTATTGGACTGTTGTCTAGTCACACTAGTGCAAAGACATTTGCAGCACGTCTGCCTGCATTGCACACTCCAACTCATTATAACTAAGCCATTATACTAGCAAACACTCAGTGTACCTAGTGGCATCCTAAACGTGGCTATTGGACTTTGCTATAGTCACACTATTGCAAAGACATTTGCAGAGCACCTCTGCCTGCGTTGCACACTCCAACTCATTATAACTAAGCCATTATACTAGCAAACACTCAGTGTACCTAGTGGCATCCTAAACGTGGCTATTGGACTTTGCTATAGTCACACTAGTGCAAAGACATTTGCAGAGTACCTCTGCCTGCATTGCACACTCCAACTCATTATAACTAAGCCATTATACTAGCAATTTTTGCTGCCAGTTTAAGGGCCGTAGTTGCATTGTCAGGGATATTTATTCTTTATTATTCTGCTGTTAATAAAGCTAGACCACCACTGCAATCTACACCACCTCTCAATTTTTACTACCACATTTTCAGTCCACAATCTTGTCGCAATCAACATGAGTGGCAAAATGACAGATGCTGGTGGAAAGGGGAAGAGGCGTGGTGGAAAAGGCAAAACAGGTTTTGTCCGTGGGGAAGGTGGCAAAGCTCCATTATCATCTGCTGAAGATAGACCATCTACCACTAAAAGGAAGATGTCTACTACTTACCGTGGACAATCCGATGTGCTCCCTTTTTTACGGACACGAACAACAGGAACAAAGGTAGATGATGGGCAAAAAAGGAAAATGCTTGAATGGATCTCAAGTGGTCCAACAAGTGCCCTCTCAGCCACTTCAAGTACCGCATCCAAAAAACACCAGTCCTCTGAGTTGTCATCCCAATCAAACTTGATTTCTCCCAGCTCTGAAGTCTCCATCAGCCCTGCACAGTATGGTGGAACTGAGATGGCTGAGTCTGCAGAGCTGTTCAGTCACACTATAGCCTGGGAATCAGAGGTCTGCTCCCAAGCTACAGTGAGTACAGAACAGGAAATGGTCTGCAGTGATGCCCAGAACCTTTGTGACTCTGATTCAGACCGTGAGGACCAAGTTTCGGAGCATAATGTTGACCCTTTGTCACAAACTGTAACACCTGTGGTTATAGACAATGAGGAACATACTGATGAAGATGAGACTCAGATACCCGATTGGGATGACAACTTAAATATTCGGTCAGGGCAAGAAGAGGCTCGGTCAGAGGGGGAGGGGAGTGCAAACACAACAATTGATGATGAAGTTCTAGATCCCACCTACTGTCAACCCACAGTCAGGCACTCGAGGAGGTCAACAGAGGTGGTGGAGGAGGATGCAACTGATGACGAAGTTACCTTGCGCTTTCCTGGACAGAGTCGGAGTACTGGTAGCACGTCTACAACTGCATCCTCAGCCACCACTCTGCCTCTGAGCATTATTCGGGGTGGATCATCAGGTCGCATGGCCTCTAAGCCTTGCCTAGCCTGGTCCTTTTTTGACATAGAAAAAGATCGCCCAAATTATGTGATCTGTAAAATTTGTCATGGTTCTCTTAGTAGAGGTCAAAACCTCAGCAGTTTGACAACTTCTTCCATGAATCGTCACATGAATAAATATCATATGGCCCGGTGGGAAGCTCACCGTGCTGCAATACGGCCTAGCGGAGCGAACCATCCACCGCCTGCCCCTTCCAGTGCATCCGCGCGCTCGTCATCTTCTAGGACTGTGGGGACAGCTGTCACACCTGTTTTTCCACCCACAACTTCCACCACTGTAACCGCAACAGGCAGTTTGCTTGGTAGGTCGTCAGTTGTTTTGGAAGGGGAAACAAGTGAGTGTGTACAGCTGTCTCAGACATCGATAGCACCAACTTTGGATGAAGGCAACATCATGTCTCCGCCTGCACTTTCCTCACAAACCTGCATTTTTCCAGGGACACCCTACTCAACACCGTCTACACACAGCAGCCAGATCTCTGTCCCTCAGATGTGGACAAATAAAAGGCCATTTCCTGCGACCCATGACAAAGCTAAGAGGTTGACTCTATCCCTCTGTAAGCTGTTGGCTACAGAAATGCTGCCTTTCCGCCTAGTGGACACACAGGATTTTAGAGACCTTATGTCTGTCGCTGTGCCCCAGTACCAGATGCCTAGTCGCTAGTGATGAGCGAGCATGCTTGTCACTACTCGGTACTCGCACGAGTATCGCTGTACTCGGGCTGCTCGGCGGGGACCGAGTAATCTCGCGATACTCGTGCTGTACTCGTGGTCTTCATTTCTGCATGTTGGCGCTCTTTTGAGAGCCAGCCCTCATGCAGGGATTGGCTGGCAGACCACTGCAATGCCACAGCCCTGTTAGTTGTGGAATTGCAGTGATTGGCCGGCCTGCACAGCGTGACCGAGCCTTTATATCGGCCGGCGCGCTGTGCTCTGCTCACAACTATCCAGACAGTCAGTGCAGGGAGAGTGTCGCTGATTCAGGGAAAGCTTTGCGGCCCTTTATAGTTAGTTCCGGAGCAGGGCTGCAAACAGTGTGACCAGAAGTCCTTCTCAGGACTATTCTAGTTGTATACAGGCAGGCAGGGTATAGCCAGGTCGGAGTACAGTAGCAGAGTCCTTCTCAGGACTATTGTTGCTATATACAGGCAGGGTATAGCCAGGTCGGAATACAGGCTAGTGACCAGAAGAGTCCTTGTCAGGACTATTGTAGCAGTATACAGGCAGGCAGGCAGGGTAGTGGTGACCGTATACCAGCCTTCATCATATCTGGGGCTGGTGTACACAGTGTAAAACAGTCCAGATAGTGTCAGACTTCTCAGTAATTGTCGCTCCTAAAAAACAGTTAGGTTCTTATTGCGTCCGTGCTTGCATTTAAAAACAGCACTTGTGTGGCAGTCGGTGGCAGCGTACAGGTGCGTGTTTTGCACAAACTATTATATAACGCACAAGTCTAGTGTATAATACACGTCAGTCAGCAGTGTCTGATAGTGTCAGACGTCTCAGTAATTGTCGCTCCGAAAAACCAGTTAGGTTCTTATTGCGTCCGTGCTTGCATTTAAAAACAGCACGTGTGTGGCAGTCAGTGGCAGCGTACAGGTGCGCGTTTTGCACAAACTATTATATAACGCACAAGTCTAGTGTATAATACACGTCAGTCAGCAGTGTCTGATAGTGTCAGACTTCTCAGTAATTGTCGCTCCTAAAAACCAGTTAGGTTCTTATTGCGTCCGTGCTTGCATTTAAAAACAGCACGTGTGTGGCAGTCGGTGGCAGGGTACAGGTGCGCGTTTTGCACAAACTATTATATAACGCACAAGTCTAGTGTATAATACACGTCAGTCAGCAGTGTCTGATAGTGTCAGACTTCTCAGTAATTGTCGCTCCTAAAAACCAGTTAGGTTCTTATTGCGTCCGTGGTTGCATTTAAAAACAGCACGTGTGTGGCAGTCGGTGGCAGCGTACAGGTGCGCGTTTTGCACAAACTATTATATAACGCACAAGTCTAGTGTATAATACACGTCAGTCAGCAGTGTCTGATAGTGTCAGACTTCTCAGTAATTGTCGCTCCTAAAAACCAGTTAGGTTCTTATTGCGTCCGTGCTTGCATTTAAAAACAGCACGTGTGTGGCAGTCGGTGGCAGGGTACAGGTGCGCGTTTTGCACAAACTATTATATAACGCACAAGTCTAGTGTATAATACACGTCAGTCAGCAGTGTCTGATAGTGTCAGACTTCTCAGTAATTGTCGCTCCTAAAAACCAGTTAGGTTCTTATTGCGTCCGTGGTTGCATTTAAAAACAGCACGTGTGTGGCAGTCGGTGGCAGCGTACAGGTGCGCGTTTTGCACAAACTATTATATAACGCACAAGTCTAGTGTATAATACACGTCAGTCAGCAGTGTCTGATAGTGTCAGACTTCTCAGTAATTGTCGCTCCGAAAAACCAGTTAGGTTCTTATTGCGTCCGTGCTTGCATTTAAAAACAGCACATGTGTGGCAGTCGGTGGCATCGTCAGGCTCCATATTGTCCCTGGATAGAGACGTGCATGATGGCCTGTAAACATGAAGTGCCCATTGTAAGGAAGTGGGTCTATTGTAGTATAGCCCTTAGGCAGGGCAGCCAAAAATTGGGAGGCTCCACGTTGTCCCTGGATAGAGACGTGCATGAGGGCCTGTAAACCTGAAGTGCCCATTGGAAGGAAGTGGGTCTATTGTAGTATAGCCCTTAGGCAGGGCAGCCAAAAATTGGGAGGCTCCACGTTGTCCCTGGGTAGAGACGTGCATGAGGGCCTGTAAACCTGAAGTGCCCATTGGAAGGAAGTGGGTCTATTGTAGTATAGCCCTTAGGCAGGGCAGCCAAAAATTGGGAGGCTCCACGTTGTCCCTGGGTAGAGACGTGCATGAGGGCCTCAAAACATTGTTCCCATTGCAAAGGAGCGGGTCTCCTGTCGTTGTAATGTCCATTCTGCAAAGAATGGGCGAAAAAATTTACCACTGGGGGTATACCTGAAACAAAGGCCTAAGTATTGCAATTTGTAACGGTCATCATCATGGTGGCGCATGAGGAGAAGGAGGAGCAGTCCAGCGATTATCCAAAGTCCAGAAGTGTGTACCCATGGGTGAGTGGAGGTACATGGCAAACTTTAAATTCCGCTCTCATTTGCTGGTGGTGTGGTGAAGTCTGGCCCAATCCAACCCTTGTTCATCTTGATCAGAGTCAGCCTGTCAGCATTTTCAGTTGACAGGCGGGTGCGTTTATCTGTAATGATTCCACCTGCGGCACTAAAAACACGCTCTGACAAAACGCTAGCAGCAGGGCAGGCCAGGACTTCCAAGGCGTAGAGAGCCAATTCATGCCACGTGTCCAGCTTGGATACCCAATAATTGTAAGGCACAGAGGAATGTCGGAGTACAGTTGTTCGATCTGCAAGGTACTCCTTCAGCATCTGGGCAAACTTAGGATTTCTTGTGGCACTACCCCGCACCTCAGGGGCTGTGGTACGTGAGGGGCTGAGAAAACTGTCCCACATCTTAAAGACTGTTCCCCTACCTCTGGCGGATTGGACTTGTGCCTCTCTCGGCTGTACGCCTCAGTTGTCCACTGATTCATGACCTATGCCGCTAGCGTTTTGTGAGGGGAATGCTTTGCCTACTTCCGTGACTATGGCCTTCTGGAACTGCTGCATTTTGCCTGACCTCTCCGCCTCGGGAATAAGAGACATAAAGTTCTCCTTTTAGCGTGGGTCTAACAGTGTTACCAACCAGTAATGATTGTCGGCCAAGATGTTCTTAACGCGAGGGTCACGAGACAGGCAGCTTACCATAAAGTCAGCCATGTGTGCCAGACTCTTAACAGCCATCACTTCAGTATCCTGACCAACACGATGACTGAACATGCTGTCCTCCTCCTCCTCCTCCTCATCATCTACCCTGTCCTCTGGCCAGCCACGCTGAACCGAGGATATGACTGCATGTCATATCCTCAATTTGGCCAGAGAGTTGCTCCATGTCTTCATCCTCCTCCTCGTCATAGTCCTCCACTGCACGTTGTGATGAGACGAGGCTGGGCTGTGTGTTATCATCACCCACACCCACTACTGTTTCTTGCTCAAACTCATCGCGCTCCGCCTGCAATGCATCATGGTTGTTTTTTGAGCAGAGACCATTTTAGAAGGCAGAGAAGCGGTATGGTGACGCTAATAATGTCGTCATCGCCGCTCACCATCTTGGTGGAGTCCTCAAAGTTTTGGCGGATGGTGCATAGGTCGGACATCCATCTCCACTCCTCAGGTGTTATGTGTGGAGTTTGACCCATTTCCCGACGGCTTAGGTGATGCAGGTACTCAACAACTGCCCTCTTCTGCTCACATATCCTGACCAACTTGTGCAGAGTTGAATTCCAACGCGTGGGGACATCACACACCAGTCTGTGTGCCGGAAGATGCAAACGGCGTCTTAAGCCGGCAAGGCCGGCTGAAGCAGTAGGTGACTTTCGAAAATGTGCAGACAGGCGGCGAACTTTTACCAGCAGATCAGACAGCTCTGAGTATGACTTTAGAAACCGCTGAACCACGAGGTTGAGCACATGGGCCACGCATGGAACATGTGTCAGCTGGCCTCGCCTCAAAGCCGCCACCAGGTTCCGGCCATTGTCACACACGACCTTTCCTGGCTTTAGGTTCAGAGTTGTGAGCCAGTGATCTGCCTGCTGTTTCAGAGCTGTCCAGTGTCCACACCTCTTCTGCATTGTGGGGTTTGTCACCTATGCAGATTAGCTTCAGCACTGCCTGTTGCCGCTTCGCCGAGGCAGTGCTGCAGTGCTTCTGTGTCGCCCTGGACAAGCCAGGGGCCACAGAGCACAACACTTAAACACCCCACACTCCCTGCAGGCATATCATAGTCAAAACACAAAATCCTTGTTGCCTTCCCCAGGGGCTGTTGTCCACACCAGGGTGTGGAGCCAGGCGGTTGGTCTCCACCCACCGAGGAGGAGGGAAAACACAGGCAGTGAGAGTTAAGCTAAGTAAGTGGAAGGAGGAAAGTAGTAGAGAGGAGAAAAGTGACAGCAAAGAGCCTGAAGTTGGTCCGGGTGTGTGGCCCGGACAGGACAGCAAGGTTGGCAGGATGTGGTGACCGTCTGCAGTGGAGGCCGATTGGAGTCTGCCGTAAGGACCGTGGACGGGTGGTGACCCGGCCGTACCGGACCGGTATACAAAGAGAAGCCAGCACCATTGGCAGAGGACTTTCGGATCCCGGCAAGGCTTGGTGTCGCCGTGAATTTGCCAAATCCGTTAGTGAAGGGAACCTCAGGGTTTCCAAACAGCCAAGTCCAGATAGAAGGCAACCGTACAACCGTGAAGGGGAGACACAGCCACCGCCAAGGGCAACCGTCTCCCAGGGCCAGCGCCTGTGGGCAAAAGGGGCTCCTCCGGCCCATATCCAGGTCGGGGAGCGGGTTACCGTTGGGAAACCATCACTACCAACACTTAACTTAGGTGCAGGGAGAGACAGTCATCACTAACCTGCAGGGAGGAACAACCGCAGCCGTCCGAGTGACCCGTCCATCCAGCCACTTGTTTAACCGTGAACTGTGTCATCATCATTGGGCTGAGTGAGTACCTCCGTGCCGTGCGGCACAGCGCTGCCCCTGCGACCCTGCACCTCATCAGGCCCCGCAACCCGCCTGTCATCCATGTCTACCCCATCACCAGGCCCCGGGACAACCAACCCCCCTACCCACGGAGGGGAGAAATAACAACAAAGCTGCTCCCTGTCACAGGCTCCCGGGATCCCCGTCCAGAGCAGCGGTGGTGTCCACACAATCACCACAACCGTGGGTGGCGTCACGGACAATATCCCCAAAACCCAAACCACCCCTTTTCACTCACGGGCGAGTAGCGCCGCTCGAGTCCCCGGGATCCGGCCATCGCTCGAGCCAACGAGCAGCAGCAGCCGTAGAGCAGCGTCAGCCGGACCCAAGCAGTGGGAGAGCGCACCGTCCCCTCCTCCGCCCGCGACACTTCCAGCTTGGGACTGGTGTGGAGGGTAAAGTGGATCAGGATGCGCAGGAGGAGGAGGAGGCTGAGGAGCATGACATTCCGGAGCTGTAGAGTGTGTGTGAAACCCTGACTGAGGTAGGGCCTGCAAAACTTGGTGTGTGAAGGACGTGTTCCGTCCCTCGCTCAGACTGGGTCCCAGCTTGCACAATATTAACCCAGTGTGACGTCAACGAGATGTAGCGGCCTTGCCCACATGCACTTGTCCACGTGTCTGTGGTTAGGTGGACTTTGGCTGAAACAGCGTTGTTCAGGGCACGTGTGATGTTTTGTGACACGTGGTTCTGCAATGCGGGGACGGCACACCGGGAGAAATAGTGGCGGCTGTGGACCGATTAACGTGGGACAGCTGCCACCATCAGGTCGCGGAATGCTTCTGTCTCAACCAGCCTAAAAGGCAACATTTCCAGCGCAAGCAGTCGCGAAATGTTAGCATTTAGAACTGTGGCATGTGGGGTGTTGGCAGTGTATTTGCGCCTGTGTTCAAAGGTTTGCTGAATGGATAACTGAACGTTGCGCTGGGACAAGGACGTGCTTGATGATGGTGTTCTTTCTGCGTAGGCAACTGCAGGTGCAGGAGTGGAGGAGGCTTGTTCGCAGGCAGCATGGACAGGGGATTGGCTCGCATGCACAACCAGCGAAGACGTAGCAGTGACATCAGCAAGCACTGCTCCTCGACTCTGTTGTACTTCCCACAAAGTCGGGTGCTTGGCTCACATGTGCCTGATCATGCTGGTGGTGGTCAGGCTGCTAGTTTTGGTATCCCTGCTGATGCTGGCATGGCAGATGTTGCAAATGGCCTTTTTAGAATCATCTGGAGCCAACTTAAAAAACTGCCAGTGTCAGAGTTCCGGGTTTTCCAGTTTTCTTTTGAAAGAGCTTGCCCTTTGTTAACATGGAGTTTTCTGTTCTGTTGCCCTACTTCCTGTCCATCTGTTTAAAAGCCGCCCCTAAAGCTTAGTCCAGTGCCTGAGTATACTGCTTCCTGTGTGCTCCTGCCCTGCTGCTTTTGGTTCCTGATTGTTATTCGGATCCTCTTGGAAAACAACCGACACCGACTCTGGACTTCATCTGGTATCATCTAGCTGTGCCCGGACTCCGTTTGCCATCTTTGGTCGGCACTTCTGCCCGGTTCCTTCCGTTTAATATCACTCTGGACTCACATCACGTACGGACATTTTTGGACTTACCTATTGCCCTTTTGTGTCCCGGCTGCTGCGCATTTAGGGCTTCTGGGGTGATTGCCAGAAAGTCCCTGTATAGGGGTTCGCTCATGGTGGTCTCCCTGGGGGAGTCCGGTGCGCGGTCCCGGGAATTCCCTTTCGCTCCGTCCCTGGAAGGTATTTCCTGTATTTATGTTCTACTGTGTTTTTGTTCCGTTTATGTACATATTTGCTGGTTGCATATTATAAACGTCTTGCACCAAGAACTCGTCTCTGGTTGTCATTGCCCTAACGCAATCGAAATCCTCAATACATACAATAGTATTACAGCCAGACTCGGGAAGACCTAACATTTGTACAGGCACCTTGTGTCGTGTTGTTCCGGGGAACAGTTGCCTGACGTCTGCCTGGGGCCACCACTCTGCTTCTTACTGCCTGTTGTGATGCTACGCCTCCCTCCCCCTGTGCACTGCTGTCCTCGCTCTGCATATCCTCCTGCCAGGTTGGGTCAGTTACTGGATCATCCACCACGTCGTCTTCCTCTTCCGCACCCTGCTCCTCCTCCTGACTTCCTGACAATTGTGTCTCATCATCGTCCACCCCTTGTTGAGACACGTTGCCAACTTCGTGAGAACGTGGCTGCTCAAATATTTGGGCATCTGTACATACAATCTCGTCATGGCCCACTTCAACAGGAGCTGGCGAGAGGCCAGAATTTGTGAATGGAAACGTGAACGAACAGCTCTTCCGAGTGTCCAAGTGTGGGATCAGTAATGTCCGTGGACGTGTACTCGGCCTGGTGGTAGGAAGGAGGATCAGGTTCTGAAATGTGCGGTGCAGTATCACGGCTACTGACACATGACCGTGTGGAAGACAGAGTGTTTGTGGTGGTGCCAATCTGACTGGAAGCATTATCCGCTATCCAACTAACAACCTGTTGACACTGGTCTTGGTTCAAGAGCGGTGTACTGCTGCGGTCCCCAAGATTTGGGACAGGACGTGCGAGCGACTAGATGTGGCCCTTTGTTGTGGCGAAATTAGAGCTTGCACACAACCTCGGTCTCTGCCTGCACCACCATCACGTCCACTTCCTTGTTCGTTGACAACGCCCTTGCGCATTTTGCAATGCTGTGCTGATGTGTATTCACTAGACTTGTGCGTTATATCCAAGTTTTTGCAAAACTCACACAAATGCAGCGGAAAGCTGCCACCAACAGGCACACACGTGCGGTTTTTAAATGCAAGCACGGAGGCACTAAGAACCTAACAGGTCTCTATCCAGGGACAACGTGGAGCCTCCCAATTTTTGGCTGCCCTGCCTAAGGGCTATACTACAATAGACCCACTTCCTTACAATGGGCACTTCAGGTTTACAGGCCATCATGCACGTCTCTATCCAGGGACAATGTGGAGCCTCCCAATTTTTGGCTGCCCTGCCTAAGGGCTATACTATAATACACCCACTTCCTTACAATGGGCACTTCAGGTTTACAGGCCCTCATGCACGTCTCTATCCAGGGACAACGTGGAGCCTCCCAATTTTGGGCTGCCCTGCCTAAGGGCTATACTACAATAGACCCACTTCCTTACAATGGGCACTTCAGGTTTACAGGCCATCATGCACGTCTCTATCCAGGGACAATGTGGAGCCTCCCAATTTTTGGCTGCCCTGCCTAAGGGCTATACTATAATACACCCACTTCCTTACAATGGGCACTTCAGGTTTACAGGCCCTCATGCACGTCTCTATCCAGGGACAACGTGGAGCCTCCCAATTTTGGGCTGCCCTGCCTAAGGGCTATACTACAATAGACCCACTTCCTTACAATGGGCACTTCAGGTTTACAGGCCATCATGCACGTCTCTATCCAGGGACAATGTGGAGCCTCCCAATTTTTGGCTGCCCTGCCTAAGGGCTATACTACAATAGACCCACTTCCTTACAATGGGCACTTCAGGTTTACAGGCCATCATGAATGTCTCTATCCAGGGACAATGTGGAGCCTCCCAATTTTTGGCTGCCCTGCCTAAGGGCTATACTATAATACACCCACTTCCTTACAATGGGCACTTCAGGTTTACAGGCCCTCATGCACGTCTCTATCCAGGGACAACGTGGAGCCTCCCAATTTTGGGCTGCCCTGCCTAAGGGCTATACTACAATAGACCCACTTCCTTACAATGGGCACTTCAGGTTTACAGGCCATCATGCACGTCTCTATCCAGGGACAATGTGGAGCCTCCCAATTTTTGGCTGCCCTGCCTAAGGGCTATACTATAATACACCCACTTCCTTACAATGGGCACTTCAGGTTTACAGGCCCTCATGCACGTCTCTATCCAGGGACAACGTGGAGCCTCCCAATTTTGGGCTGCCCTGCCTAAGGGCTA
The DNA here is from genome assembly GCF_048569485.1 of Anomaloglossus baeobatrachus. Taxonomy (NCBI): domain Eukaryota; kingdom Metazoa; phylum Chordata; class Amphibia; order Anura; family Aromobatidae; genus Anomaloglossus; species Anomaloglossus baeobatrachus. The sequence goes on from NC_134353.1 coordinate 722,167,219, forward strand.
TACTACAATAGACCCACTTCCTTACAATGGGCACTTCAGGTTTACAGGCCATCATGCACGTCTCTATCCAGGGACAATGTGGAGCCTCCCAATTTTTGGCTGCCCTGCCTAAGGGCTATACTACAATAGACCCACTTCCTTACAATGGGCACTTCAGGTTTACAGGCCATCATGCACGTCTCTATCCAGGGACAATGTGGAGCCTCCCAATTTTTGGCTGCCCTGCCTAAGGGCTATACTATAATACACCCACTTCCTTACAATGGGCACTTCAGGTTTACAGGCCCTCATGCACGTCTCTATCCAGGGACAACGTGGAGCCTCCCAATTTTTGGCTGCCCTGCCTAAGGGCTATACTACAATAGACCCACTTCCTTACAATGGGCACTTCAGGTTTACAGGCCATCATGCACGTCTCTATCCAGGGACAATGTGGAGCCTCCCAATTTTTGGCTGCCCTGCCTAAGGGCTATACTATAATACACCCACTTCCTGACAATGGACACTTAATGTTTTGAGGCCCTCATGCACGTCTGTATGCAGGGGCATTGGTGAACCTCACAATTTTGGACTGCCCTGGCAAAGGAAAATACTACAAAGACTCACTTCCTCAAAATGGCCACATTAGACTCAAGAGGCCTTCATGTACGTCTCTTCTCAGGGACATCGGAGTGCCACACAATGTTTTCACGTAAAATCTTTCATGTATTAATCTCAAAAAGTAACATACACCAGCTCTATCTCACTATTGGGTATGTGCCCTTAACATTTCCGCCATGAAAAATCATTTTGGGGTCATTTTGGAAGGTTTTCTGGTGAGTCCGTAAAAATGGCGTAAAACGCGGACAAAATTGTTCACAGCTGTGACTTTTCAGTGATAAATGCTTCAAGGGGTCTTCCCCATGCTGTTGCCATGTCATTTGAGCAGTCTTCTGAGACTTTTGTGACATTTTTAGGGTTTCTCCATGCTGCCGGGGGGTCATTTCACAAAAATACTCGGGTCTCCCATAGGATAACATTGGGCTCGTTGCTTGGCCCGAGTACACGAGTATCTTGGGAGGCTCGGCCCGAGCTTCGAGCACCCGAGCTTTTTAGTACTCGCTCATCACTACTAGTCGCCACTACTTCTCTAAGAAAGGTGTGCCCGCGCTACACCAGCATGTCGCACACAACATCACCGCTTCCTTGAGAAACTCTGTGTGTGAACGGGTGCATTTCACCACCGATACTTGGACCAGTAAGCATGGACAGGGACGTTACATGTCGCTGACTGGGCACTGGGTAACTATGGTGATAGATGGTGAAGGGTCTGCTGCACAAGTCTTGCCGTCTCCACGACTTGTGTGTCAATCCTCTGTCTGTCCAAGTTCCGCCACTGCTTCTGCATCCTCCACCTCATCTGGGTCCTCCACCTCCGCCCCAAGCCTGCCTGGTCAGGCCACCAGCGTTCTCACTGCGCAGAAGGAATCACGCACCCCTCATTACTATGCTGGCAGCAGAGCGCAACGGCATCAGGCGGTCTTTAGCTTGACATGTCTTGGGAATAAGAGTCACACAGCTGAGGAGTTGTGGTCAGCTCTGCGGTCTGAGTTTAATAAATGGTTGTCTCCACTCAACCTGCAGCCTGGTAAGGCCGTGTGCGACAATGCTGCAAACCTGGGTGCGGCCCTTCGCCTGGGCAAGGTGACACACGTACCTTGTATGGCTCACGTGTTGAACCTTGTCGTGCAGCAATTTTTAACACAGTATCCCGGCCTAGATGGCCTTTTGAACAGGGCTCGAAAACTGTCTGCTCACTTCCGCCGTTCAAGCGCCGCAGCTGAGCGACTTGCATCGCTCCAGAAGTCTTTCGGCCTGCCGGTTCATCGCCTGAAATGCGATGTGGCGACACGCTGGAATTCAACTCTCCACATGTTACAGCGACTGTGGCAGCACCGCCGTGCCCTGGTGCAATACGTCATGACGTATAGCCTGGGCCAACGAGATGCAGAGGTGGGGCAGATCACCCTGATGGAGTGGTCTCAGATCAAGGACCTATGCACCCTTCTGCACAGTTTCGACATGGCGACGAATATGTTTAGCGCTGACAATGCCATTATCAGCATGACAATTCCAGTCATTTACATGCTGGAACACACGCTAAACACTATTCGGAGTCAGGGGGTGGGACAAAAGGAAGGGGATGAACTACAGGAGGATACATATGCGCAAGACACAACAACATCACCAAGGTCCAGACGTTCATCATCACCAAGGCGCTAGGCATGGGAGCATGGGGGACAGGGATCAACAAGGGCGCATGGTAGAAGGCGAGATGTTGAGGAAGGTGCAGGAGGACATGAAGAAATGGAGGACGAACTGTCCATGGACATGGAAGACTCAGCAGATGAGGGAGACCTTGGTCAAATTTCAGTTGAAAGAGGTTGGGGGGAGATGTCAGAGGAAGAAAGAACGGTTAGCACCTCTATGCCACAAACACAGCGTGGACTTGGTCCGCATGGCTGCGCAAGACACATGAGTGCCTTCTTGTTGCACTACCTCCAACATGACCCTCGTATTGTCAAAATTAGAAGTGATGATGACTACTGGCTTGCCACACTATTAGATCCCCGGTACAAGTCCAAATTTTGTGACATAATTCCAGCCATAGGAAGGGACACACGTATGCAGGAGTATCAGCAGAAGCTGTTACTCGATCTTAGATCCGCTTTTCCACCAAACAACCGTGCAGGTGCAGGGAGTGAATCTCCCAGTTGTAACTTGACAAACATGGGACGGTCTCGTCATCTTCAACAGTCTACACGTACCAGTAGGACCGTATCTGGTGCTGGTAACAGCAATTTTATGGAATCTTTTCATAATTTTTTTAGACCCTCCTTTGCAAGGCCACCAGAGACAACAAGTCTGACACATAGTCAACGGCTGGAGAGGATGATACAGGAGTATCTCCAAATGAACATCGATGCCATGACTGTGCAACTGGAGCCTTGCTCCTTTTGGGCTTTAAACCTAGAAAAATGGCCAGAGCTCTCAACTTACGCCTTGGAGATTTTGTCGTGTCCAGCTGCCAGCGTTGTCTCTGAACGTGTCTTCAGTGCTGCTGGGTGTGTGCTGACAGATAAGCGCACGCATCTGTCCAGTGACAATGTGGACAGACTGATGTTCATCAAAATGAACAAGTCATGGATCCAGAAGGAATTTACAACCCCTGTGTCATCCTGGGGAGAGTAAATGCTTGTGGATTTGGAATGTGCTTGATGCAAATCTAGCTGTGAAGTGTACAACTAGGGCACAAGTGCTGCCACTGAATGGGTGGGTGTGTGTGGGGCACAATTTTTGGAAAAAAAGGGAGACTCCGCTTGGAGTAACCCTTGCTTACATTGTTTTTAAAAGAAGCCAAGATGAACAGAGCTGGGATCAGGAAAGACTTTGCTACCTACCCTGGTGTCATCCTGGGGACGGTTAATTATGGCGTATTTTTGAATGTGCTTGATGCAAATCTAGCTGTGAAGTGTACAACTAGGGCACAAGTGCTGCCACTGAATGGGTGGGTGTGTGTGGGGCCCAATTTTTGGAAAAAAAGGGAGACTCCGCTTGGAGCAACTTTTTCTTACATTGTTTTTAAAAGAAGCCAAGATGAACAAGTCATGGTTCAGCAAAGACTTTATCTACCTACCCCGGTGTCATGCTGGGGACGGTTAATTATGGCGTATTTTTGAATGTGCTTGATGCAAATCAAAACATCCTGTTTGCAACTAGGGCCCAAGTGCTGCCACTGATGGGGTGGGTGTCTGTGTGGCCCAATTTTTGGAAAAAAGGGAGACACCGCTTGGAGTAACCCTTGCTTACATTGTTTTTAAAAGAAGCCAAGATGAACAGAGCTGGGATCAGGAAAGACTTTGCTACCTACCCTGGTGTCATCCTGGGGACGGTTAATTATGGCGTATTTTTGAATGTGCTTGATGCAAATCTAGCTGTGAAGTGTACAACTAGGGCACAAGTGCTGCCACTGAATGGGTGGGTGTGTGTGGGGCCCAATTTTTGGAAAAAAAGGGAGACTCCGCTTGGAGTAACCCTTGCTTACATTGTTTTTAAAAGAAGCCAAGATGAACAAGTCATGGTTCAGCAAAGACTTTATCTACCTACCCCGGTGTCATGCTGGGGACGGTTAATTATGGCGTATTTTTGAATGTGCTTGATGCAAATCAAAACATCCTGTTTGCAACTAGGGCCCAAGTGCTGCCACTGATGGGGTGGGTGTCTGTGTGGCCCAATTTTTGGAAAAAAGGGAGACTCCGCTTGGAGTAACCCTTGCTTACATTGTTTTTAAAAGAAGCCAAGATGAACAGAGCTGGGATCAGGAAAGACTTTGCTACCTACCCTGGTCTCATCCTGGGGACGGTTAATTATGGCGTATTTTTCAATGTGCTTGATGCAAATCTAGCTGTGAAGTGTACAACTAGGGCACAAGTGCTGCCACTGAATGGGTGGGTGTGTGTGGGGCCCAATTTTTGGAAAAAAGGGAGACTCCGCTTGGAGTAGCCCTTGCTTGCTGTGTTTTTAAAAGAAGCCAAGATGAACAGAGCTGGGGTCAGGAAAGACTTTGCTACCTACCCCGGTGTCATCCTGTGGACGGATAAGAATGGCGTATTTTTGAATGTGCTTGATGCAAATCTAGCTGTGAATTGTACAACTGGGGCACAACTGCTGCCACTGAAGGGGTGGGTGTGTGTGGGGCCCAATTTTTGGAAAAAAGGGAGACTCCACTTGGAGTAACCCTTGCGTTTTTAAAAGAAGCCAAGATGAACAGAGCTGGGATCAGGAAAGACTTTGCTACCTACCCCGGTGTCATCCTGGGGACGGTTAATTATGGCGTATTTTTGAATGTGCTTGATGCAAATCTAGCTGTGAAGTGTACAACTAGGGCACAAGTGCTGCCACTGAATGGGTGGGTGTGTGTGGGGCCCAATTTTTGGAAAAAAAGGGAGACTCCGCTTTGAGTAACCCTTGCTTACATTGTTTTTAAAAGAAGCCAAGATGAACAAGTCATGGTTCAGCAAAGACTTTATCTACCTACCCCGGTGTCATGCTGGGGACGGTTAATTATGGCGTATTTTTGAATGTGCTTGATGCAAATCTAGCTGTGAAGTGTACAACTAGGGCACAAGTGCTGCCACTGAATGGGTGGGTGTGTGTGGGGCCCAATTTTTGGAAAAAAGGGAGACTCCGCTTGGAGTAACCCTTGCTTGCTGTGTTTTTAAAAGAAGCCAAGATGAACAGAGCTGGGATCAGGAAAGACTTTGCTACCTACCTTGGTGTCATCCTGGGGACGGTTAATTATGGCGTATTTTTGAATGTGCTTGATGCAAATCTAGCTGTGAATTGTACAACTGGGGCACAAGTGCTGCCACTGAAGAGGTGGGTGTGTGTGGGGCCCAATTTTTGGAAAAAAAAGGGAGACTCCGCTTGGAGTAACCCTTGCTTGCTGTGTTTTTAAAAGAAGCCAAGATGAACAGAGCTGGGGTCAGGAAAGACTTTGCTACCTACCCCGGTGTCATCCTGTGGACGGATAAGAATGGCGTATTTTTGAATGTGCTTGATGCAAATCTAGCTGTGAATTGTACAACTGGGGCACAACTGCTGCCACTGAAGGAGTGGGTGTGTGTGGGGCCCAATTTTTGGAAAAAAGGGAGACTCCGCTTGGAGTAACCCTTGCTTGCTGTGTTTTTAAAAGAAGCCAAGATGAACAGAGCTGGGATCAGGAAAGACTTTGCTACCTACCCTGGTGTCATCCTGGGGACGTTTAATTATGGCGTATTTTTGAATGTGCTTGATGCAAATCTAGCTGTGAATTGTACAACTGGGGCACAAGTGCTGCCACTGAAGGGGTGGGTGTGTGTGGGGCCCAATTTTTGGAAAAAAAGGGAGACTACGCTTGGAGTCACCTTGCGGTGTTTTACATAATTTTAGAAGGGCGTGCCATGCCTATATCTGTGTGTCCTCCTCTTTTTCCTTGTCCAGCTGTTTTGTTTTCGCATGAGTATATGTCCTTGTCACTTTCCCATGTGTTTGTGTTGTTTGTCACCTTTTGGACACCTTTGATCGTGTTTTCTAGGTGTTTTTATGTGTTTTGTGATTGCCTGCCATTGTTTCCTATGCAGTTCGAGTTCGGTTCGTCGAACGTTCGATGAGCCGAACTCGAACGGGAGCTCCGTTCGGCGAACCGACCTCGAGCCGAACCGGGACCGGTTCGCTCATCTCTACCCACAAGTGACCCCATTTTGGAAACTAGAGCCCTCAAATAATTTTTCTAGATCTTTGGTGAGCACTTTGAACCCCTGGGGTCTTCACAGAAATGTATAACGTTGAGCCGTGAAAAGAAAAAAAAACATTTTACCACAAAACTGTTGCTTCAACTAGGTAGCTTTTTTTTCACAAGGGTATCAGGAATAAAATGCACCATAAAATGTATTGCGCATTTTCTCCTGAGTACGCAGATACCCCATATGTGGTGGAAATCAAATGTTTGGGTACACGGCAGGGCTCGGAAGGCAAGCAGCGCCATTTGAATTTTTGACTGCAAAATTAGCTGCACTCATAAGCAGACGCCATGTCGGGTTTGAAGACCCCCTGAGGTGCCTAAACAATGGAGCTTTCCCACAAGTGACCCTATTTTGGAAACTAGAGCCATCAACTAATTTTTCTAGATATTTGGTAAGCATTTTGAACCCCTGGGGGCTTCACAGAAGTTTATAACGTTGAGCCGTGAAAAGAAAAACATTTTTTTTACCACAAAACTGTTGCTTCAACTAGGTAGCTTTTTTTTCACAAGGGTATCAGGAATAAAATGCACCATAAAATGTATTGTGCATTTTCTCCTGAGTACGCAGATACCTCATATGTGGTGGAAATCAAATGTTTGGGCGCACGGGAGGGCTCGGAAGGCAAAGAGCGCTATTTGAATTTTTGAGTGCAAAATAAGCTGCACTCATTAGCGGACGCCATGTCGGGTTTGAAGACCCCCTGAGGTGCCTAAACAATGGAGCTCCCCCAAAAGTGACCTCATTTTGGAAACTAGAGCCCTCAAATAATTTTTCTAGATGTTTGGTGTGCACCTTGAACACCTGGGGGCTTCACAGAACTTTATAATGTTGAGCCGTGAAAAGAAAAAAATAAAATTTTTATCACTAAACTGTTGCTTCAACTAGGTAGCTTTTTTTTCACAAGGGTATCAGGAAAAAACGCACCATGAAATTTATAGTGCATTTTTTCCTGAGTACGATGATACCTCATATGTGGTGGAAAGTATTTGTTTGGGCGCATGGCGGGGCTCAGAAGAGAAAGAGCACCATTTGACAGCAAAATTGGTTGGAGTCATTAGCTGACGTAATGTTGCATTTGGAGACCCCCTGAGGTGCCTAAACAATGGAGCTCCCCCACAAGTGACCCCATTTTGGAAACTAGACCCCTCAAGGAATTTATCTAGATGTTTAGCGAGCCCCAAGGGGCTCCCCAGAAGTTGATAATGTTGAGCCATGAATACAAATTTTTTTTTCACCACAAAACTGTTACTTGAACCACGTAGCTTTTTCTTCATAAGGGTATCAGGAAAAAATTTACCATAAAACGTATTGTGAAATTTCTCCTGAGCACGACAATATCTCCTATGTGGTGGAAAGTAATTGTTTGGGCGCATGGCGGGGCTCAGAAGAGAAGGCGCACCATTTGACAGCAAAATTGGTTGGAATCATTAGCGGACGCTATGTCATGTTTGGAGACCCCCTATGGTGCCTAAACAGTGGAGCTCCCCCACAAGTGACCCCATTTTGGAAACTAGACGCCTCAAGGAATTTATCTAGATGTTTGGTGAGCCCCTTGCACCCCCAGGGGCTCCACAGAAGTTGATAACATTGAACAGTGAAAATGTTTTGTTTTTTTTTTTACCACAAAATTTTTGCATCGACCAGGTAGCTTTTTTTTTACAACGGTATCAGGAAAAAATGCACCATAAAACGTATTGTGCAATTTTTCCTGAGTACGCAGATACCTCTTATGTGGTGGAAATAAATTGTTTGGGCGCATGGTGAGGCTCAGAAGAGAAGGAACGCCATTTGACTTTTCAAACGCACAGACGCGGTGCATTGATCGGCCGCTGCAGGACGCACGTTCGGATGAGATATAAAAAGCATCGGGGATACGGAAAAAAAGAAAAAGTCACGCCAAAAATTGAGCAAGGATGCCGATCCGTTATGTGCATCCCTGATCAGCGCTTGGTGGGACGCACGGATGGATGCGATACAAAAAGCATTGCGGATATGGAAAAAAGTCACGCCAAAAATTGAGCAGGGATGCAGATCCGTTATGTGCATCCCTGATCAGCACTCGGCGGGATGCACGGACAGAGGCGATACAAAAACGCATTGGGGATACGGAAAAAAAAAAAGTCATGCCAAAAATTGACCACGGATGCAGATCCGTTATCTGCATCCCTGATCAGCGCTCGGCGGGACGCACGGACAGATGCGATACAAAACGCGTTGGGAATACGGAAAAAAAAAAGTCATGCCAAAAATTGACCACGGATGCAGATCCGTTATCTGCATCCGTGATCAGTGCTCGGCGGGATGCACGGACAAATGAGGTGTAAAAATGGACAGGATACAGGGAAAAAAAAAAAGTTATACTCACAGTACCCAGAGGATTAGCAGGAGGATCACTGACCAGAAGAACTGCAGCAGGAACAAAAGGCAAGTGAGATGGACAGCTTTACAGGAGCAGCAGGCAGGACGTTGGACAGATCAGCAGAAGACCCAGGAAGAAGGACCCAGAGATGGAGGCAGATGTGATCGGGCCAGTGAAGACCTCGGACAACCCGGTGAAGGCAGGTAACAGGACGTCGAGGGGAGAGGGGAGGGGGAGAGCAGATGGGGGAGGGAAAGAGCAGAGGGGGGCGCGGGAGAGCAGAGGGGGATACCGGAGAAGCAAAGAAGGAAGGAAGCAGAATAGAGATGACAGAGGAGGCAGGCAGATCGCAGGGGGGGCAGATCGGGATGTCGGGGGGCAGATCGGGGCGTGGGGGGGCAGATTGCGGGGGGCATGGGCAGGGGCCATAACGGGAGCGTGCAGGGGCCATAACAGGAGCGTGCAGAGGCCATAACGGGAGCACGCAGGGGCCATAACGGGAGCGCGCATGGGCTGCAAGGGGAGCGGAATACTCACGTGGAGCAGTTGCAGAAGCGGGGACATCGGCGTCTGCGGCGGCAGCAGCGGTGGCGTGGTACCATAAGTACCAGCCAGTGCACACTGCAGACATGTTGGGGGAGGCTCCCCAGACCAGCACAGGCCTGGGGAGGATGGCCACCTGCAGATCAGACTGCCCCACTGCACACTGATTGAAGCGATTGCACGTCATAGCACGATCGCTTTAATCAGTGCTGCAGGGTCTGGGGGCGGCATGTTTGAGATCCACCTGTGATCTGCTGTAGCTGCTACGGCATCTCATAGCCGGATCTCACAGTATCGCACTAATTCGGGCATTATTTTTGCCGAATTCGATGCAAACGATGTGGTTGGCGGTTCAGATTTGAACAGCTAATCACATCGATCGTCTATGGGGGGTGGTGATGCCACCCCCCCTGGGGTCAAGCAAAGGATTCCCTGCTGTAAGAAATAGCAGGGGACATCATTTGAAAGCCGTTGCTATGGCCACGGCAATCAAATGAACTTTAGGCAGTAAAGTTACGTCCCTTGTCGTTAAGTCACGTTAAAATAGGTCGTAATTTTACTGCCCGCGGTCGTGAATGGGTTAATACCTAAATGGTCGGTTCAGTGCAGAATGGTCTGATGGGTGTCTCCGTTCTCTAGGTGTGGCGGCTCCTCTTTTAGCCATCTTTGTCCTCCTTCTGAATCCTGGGTGGATGATGCATAATATATCATTCACACAGGCCGGCATTGAGGTCCTGCATAGGTGCACTTTGATTTGCCTTGAGCAGGAGAGATTAAAGTTTTGTAGTGCACCTGTGCAGGACCTCAATGCCTGCAGGTGTGCATGACGTAGGATGCATCATGCTCCCAGGCTTCAGAAGAAGGTGGACAAAGATGGCCAAAAGAGGAGGCACCACTCCCGGAGAACGGAGACACCAATCTGACCATTCTGCACCAAACCGACCTTTTAGGTGAATATTATAAAGTCATTTTTATGTTCTACACAGTCGCCTGTGCTCATTTACAGCAAGTTTGAATGCCATACATAGGAGACCACTGGTGATGGCCGTAGCTTATAGTTACCAAATCTAGTGACAGTCTTCCTTTAACAGAAGGCAGGGTGGTCCGAACTGCAGGGAGCTGGCCATGCCCCCGATGTACAATCTAATGTCCCATAAGGGAGAATGAGTAGGAAGGAGCATTTGCGGTGTCACACTGAATTACAGGTATAAGAACAGTACTATAAATCTAATCTTTATAGTTCACAAGGTCAATAGATTTTTTTTCTTTACACGGCATACAGCTTTAAAGGCAACATTAAAAATATAGTCTGATCTACCTTCCAAAATGCCCTACTGTATGAGAAGCTAAATAGACTGATATGTTTTGTTGTTGGCGATGACACTGTATAACTTGAATGTATACATTTTTAATACCTCTTTTGTGCTTAGAAGTCAAGTGGGTGGTCCTTATTAATAATGTTTATGCAAATTATTACAGGGAACGCTGTCAGTCACTCAGGAAGACAACACATTGGACTACCTAGTACAGAATACACGGGATGTTAAATAAAAATAATACAAGTTATACTGAATCTTTTCCTACAACACAACAATATATCAATCTTTAATCTGCTGAATTTCTTTATAATACATTGTCGATAGTTTGCATATAATTTCTAAGCTGCCAGCTTCCCTTTAAGTTTGTAATTGTACAATACAAATCTAAAAATATATAGTAGCTTTATATGTTATCTGATTGCACAGAACCGTGTGACAGCTGCAATCAAAGACTAATGTGAAAATATCAAAAGATATGTAATTTTAAATAAAAAGTCAGTAGCATTTTCAGGCAACATAAATCTGTAAAACGCTAAAAAACGTATCATTTTTATGTAATGGTTACACCAGTCTGAACCCCTATAATTTAACAGCAATTTCATCAAAATACATATCTGTCATATACATATGTGCTACCTAGTAATATTGTTTAATAGTATGCTAGTCAAAATTCACCATGTGGAGCGAGTTCATTTCATTCAGCAATAGAACTATACTTTGTATAACTGACATACAAGAATAAGCACTGAAGGACTGTAAAATGTTTGGATGTCTTCATAACATCTTCCTCTATTCTTTTTAATGTGCCATTAGTGCTTCTTAAATGATATAACTGAGCCATGAGTTTGATTTCTGGATTTCTACATTCTAGGGTACAGAGGTATAAAGGAACAATAAAACTGCTGGGTGAAGGAATATGAAAGCAGGGGCCATATGATGAAAATATGAATTCCTGCCTGTTACAAAATACTTTATTTCTGTTTATAAAAGTCAATATTTTAATTTTAATTGGGGATTCTGCCCCAAAAGACCTGCGATCAACATTATGGCTCGCAAAACCAGTCAATCAAAGTACACTTAAAGGAAATCTGCCAGAAGTTTTTGCTACCTCATCTGAGAGCAGCGTGATGTAGGCAAAGAGATTATAAATCCACCGATGTATAATTTACTGGGTGCAACATTTCTGACACAATCAGAGTTTTTAGATTTACCAATGCAGCAGAGCTGAGAAAGCTATCACCGTTCACATCAGGCTCTCAATAACTGACTGCATACCAGAAGAGGGGATGTTCCGGATCATGGCTAACACGCTGCTGTAGCTGATGCAGTCCAAGCAATGATAATCTCCTGGTGCTAAATAAAAAAAAAATATTGCAAGCAGCACGAAAGAGCTTGATAAGAGAAGAATTGCTGAGATCTGTCTTTTAACCCTTATAGCATTGTACTCTCAGATTACATGACAGAAACCTAATGACAGGAAGGAGGCTCAGACATCTTTACTTTCAGAGGTAACTTTGAGTTAAGGGATAGCTAGAGTACCCATAGTCTGAGGGCCAGTCTAGAAGACTCTGTCCCCTGCTCTCCCTTTATTGGAAACATTTGTTTCCAATAAAAGGATGTTTTATTTAAATTGAAGATCGAACTACGGGTGCTGGATTTTTTTCTTTGTACTTGGATTTTCGTATGGAGGTGGACCGCCCTCCCTCTGCTTTCTTCCGTGCACCCTGATGGAAAGGTCCCATAGTGAATGGCAGGCTGAACTTTTTTGTTTTATTTGACCCTGCTCTCCCTGTTCATAGTGACAGTTACTTTGTGAGAAATTTTGGAGTGTGCTCAATCATGTTGTAAACTACCAAGCGAACATTATATCTCACAAAATTTGGTGCCAACTTTCTATTTTTAAGTGCAGGAGACTGTAGACCGCTCCCTGAACTTTACACTGCTTTATATTCTGTAACATTTGTATGAACAGAGATGGATGATAAAGCATGATAAATAGCAGTAGTCAAACTGGAGCATGGGTACTTTGAGATTCTACGTTGGCAGCTAAGGAAGAAGGAAGAGGAAGAGAAGCAGCAATAGGTAAACGTGGAGGAGAACATAGACTTAGCACGGGCAGTAGATAAAGTAGACAGAACAAAACTGATGATGACTACAATGCATGTTATGACAACCAAATGTCACATTGGCGTTACTACAATGAAACAGCATGACCGTCAGTCGTGCTGCCAAGCATGACAAGATATACTGCATTGCTTGTGGGATGACAGACATATTGAGAACATATAGTAAAGGGGTGATTGTTGGAAAACCACACTTTTAAATGCTCAATTTAAAAGCAAAATGTTGGAAATTTTCAGCTTTAGAAAAGAAGTCCAGCTTTTTACTTGCAAGAATAAGCTCTAATAACTGCTTTGGAAAGCTTTCACAAATGCCTACAGCCCACACAAATTACCAGCAGACACAAAGTTCCCATGCCTGTTTTTTAGTTACAACTAGTGATGAGCGAATGTGCAGATATCCAGATTCAGCGGGTTCAATTGTATTTTTTTTATAAAACAGGTTTGGGACTGGAATTCATTCCAGATATCTGTGTGGATGCCAATCCCCATATAAGTCTATGGGGACCCAAATAATTTGGTTTAAATGGTGATAGAAAGGGCTAGGGGGATTAGAGCAGATGTGTTACTTACCGAGTTCCCATCACGGCTTTAGCACTACTTCTAGAGTCGCTCATTACCCTCATACATTTTCAATGCTTCCCCTGCCCACTGGCTGTACCAGCATCTCTAATTGGTTGCAGTCAGACCACACTCCCACTCTGTGTGACAGCGTGTCTGACT